>NW_026596079.1:1716712-2001084 GCF_907164565.1 Psammomys obesus | reverse complement strand
CCCCCCCCCCGCTTATAATCCACACGTGTTCACACCTCAGCCTCCCCCATCCCACCCTTCACCTACAGAAATCTCCTCACCTTGTACCCCTCAAAGCCCCTCCCCTGCCCTCAGGAAGTCTTGGGGGGTGGGGGCTGCCTCTCTTACAGCCGACCTGTCTCCTTCCCCCCATGGGGCTTCCATCCCTGAGGGGAATGTCTTTCTGGGAGGAAAAAAAAAAAAAAAAACTCTCCCAAAATGGCTCTCCTGGCATTTCTAATTAGAGGTGAGTGGGCGGACACAGAAGGCAGGCGGAGGGGCACCACCGCAGGGAGAGGAACCAGGCAGAGAAATTGCTAGAATAGGGACCAGCTAAAGTCATCCTGTGGAGGAATCCTGGGAGCTGGAAGCGGGAAGCCTGGGCCTGGAAGTAACTGAAGGTTGACCAAGGTCCTATGCCATGGAGTCAGGCTGATTAGCCAGCTGGACCCTATTGTGTCTGCACACACGTAAGCGTGACGGCAGCAGCCCTTCAGTGGCCAGAGTCAGCCTCTATGTACCCACAGCAGAAGCTAGTGGACAGCCCCCTAGAGCGGGCAGCTGGGGACGGGCAAGGAAGGGCAAGCAGGCTGGAGGTGGCAAGGGTGGCAGACACCATGAGCTTGCAGCCTAGTGACCCGTATCCTCCACCCCCCTATCTGTAGAGGGATTGGGTCCGAATGGTGGGAAAGTTTCCATTGCTGAGGTGCCACGGCCCTCTGGCCACCTTACCTCCCATTCCCCATAGAGGGCAGTTCATTGAGGCCACTGTCCCTAAGACACTACTCTGAGCCCCACTGGGATGACAGGTCACATGGAGCCCTGCTTCCACCCCCAGGGTCTTCAGAAGCTGTGAACACAGGAGCCCCATGACAGGTGACAGGCCCAGGCAACAGCCACCGCTACTGCTACTCCGGGAACACCTAATCGCTGCCCAATTATCACCCCAGAAGCCCGGAGCAACGCCCCCGCTGCAGCCTGGGGCTACATTCTGACGCTGGAAAAGAGGCCAGGCTGGCTCCCTGCCTCCAAGGAGGGGGACTTCTAACC
Organism: Psammomys obesus; assembly: GCF_907164565.1. Lineage (NCBI taxonomy): Eukaryota > Metazoa > Chordata > Mammalia > Rodentia > Muridae > Psammomys > Psammomys obesus. The sequence goes on along the minus strand of NW_026596079.1, from coordinate 2,000,016 downwards.
CACACTCTTCTAGTTATCCTCCCCTAACATTAAGCTTGCCTGCGAGAGGGCTAACAGTGCCACCCTCAGCCCCCTAAAAGGTTGGGGAAGGATGAAGGGGGACTGGGGGCTGGACCCGTGCTGGGAAAGAGCCTGTGGTCTCAAAGCCAAGCTTCCTGACACATTCTAGATGAATTCTGAGGAAAGGCAGGAGTCCTCAGGAATGGGGCAGGTCTGGGTGAATCCTCAGAGTGCTAAGATCCAGGTGGCCTTGATTCAGTAGCCTGCCAGTCCTGCCCTTTGCTCCCAGGACTCCAGATACTCTTGGTGATGCTGTCATGCTAAAGTGCCTTTTTCAAGATGAAGCCTGCATCCTGATATGTCAGAGAGCTCTGAATCCAGAGATTGGCCTTTAGCCTCTTGTCCTGCCCCTGTCTCTGGAGCCTCTACCACGGTTCTCCTCCTCCTCTCCCCCACCTTTCTTTGAGTACAAGATCCTGACAGGAATCACACATGTCTGGGATTGCATCAGCTAGAATCCCAGAGGCATGTGGGCTTTAGGGTCCTTTGAGTCTCCTCCTTGTTCCTCATGGGATATCTGCAAAGCCCCTTCATGGCCGCTGTGGGGGCACAGCTATCTCTGGCTAGAGGGTCTTCCCAGCAGATGCTTTCTCTACGGCTGGACAGTTAACATCCGTTAGTAATGAGGGTAAGAGGGTAGCTCCTTCAAGGACAAAGCTCACAGCCATCCCTATACCTTCACACAAAGGTACACTGTGAACACACAGGTGTGTGTCTGTACCCATGCACAAGCATAACACACACACACACACACACACACACACACACACACACACACATAAATCCCCCCTGTGATACGGAATATGGGACCCCATTCCTTAAGGAGCCAGAAGCCAGGGCAGCAGAGATGGACACATGGATCTGGTTGGGCTTCCTGCTCTCATCTACCCACAAATCTCCCATCTGTGTGGGCATAGGAGAAGGGGTATGGGATTCTGCCCCTTGATTGGCTGAGCTGAAGGACCTCCTACCCAGCCCCCAGCCCAGATGCCTCCATCAAATCTCTAGACAGCCTCCTGCCACCCACTTTGCACAGATATCCTTTGCTGTCTGGACCAGAGATCCTAGCTTCTGGCTGATGCCCTGGTACCATGTCCATCCAGGGCCCAAAGCAGTCATTCAACATGGATCTGAGGAAGAGAAAGGGTGGGAGACTTTCCACATCCCCTTCTAATCACCAGGCCTCACTTTTTCCCTCTGTGGCATTATGGGAACAAAGCTCTACCAAACTGAAGGTTGCTGGAGTCCTTTCTTGGTGTCAGCATGGGACAGGAGAGGAAGGGAGGAGGGACCCACCTCCAGTCCTCAAGATTAGTCTCTGTGGGCTTCACAAAGCCACTGCCTACTTAAAGCCCAGTAAGCTCAAGCTGAGTTGACAATGAATGAGCCACCAGCAGGAGAGAGGACACCTGGCCCTCCCACCAGCCTTCTGCTGGCTGAATGACTTCCGGTCACCCCCACTGCCAGTCTCTGGACACAGCAGGGCTGGCAATGATGGTCTCAGGGGATGAGAGATGAAGGTACCGATCTCCCCATGAGAGCACAGGGATGCACAGTGGTTTGGGGGCTGAGACTGAAGGAGAACATCAAAGAGGTGATGGTGGTGGGGAGACTGAGGAAAATGACGGGGAAGCAGAAAAAGATAGAGAATCCCAAACAAGGCTACTGTTAAATGTCTCAAAAAGGCATTCTCATTTAGTTTCCACATGGGGCCCTGGAGGAGAGGGGGAGATCAGCCTCAGACTGCTGAGCTAGCCAGTAACAGAGGCAGGCTAGGTCATGGGAGTGAGACTGGAGCCAGAGCCTGGGGCCATGGGAGACTGAAGAGCTCTCCCCAGGGCCCAGAGCTCCCCTCCCTTTCCAGCAGCCTTCCTTCCTGAGCCACAGGAACATGTTATCTCTGCCTCCCCCCCCCCCTTCCTTCCTTCCTCTTCCGTCTGGCAGGCTGTGTGCTACATCCTTGTCCCTGGAACCGGCAAGGCAGCCTGTTCGTTCAGGGCCCCCACACACCAGACCCTCCTCCCTCTTTTCTCCTCCCTCCTCCTTTCCTGCCTCCTGCCTCAGCTCCTCCAGTCCAGCCTCTAAAGAAGCCTGGTATTTTTCCACAGAATTTGCATGGCCTTAATGTTCCCCGGGCCCCAGGCATTTCCCACTACCCACCTGGCAGTGGACAAGGACAAAGGTTCGTGGGAGTCTGTTCTCATGAGACCTGTGTTCCTCATGGAGCCCAGCCATTATTCATAGGGGAGATTAAGGTCCAGAGCGAGCCAGAAACCTACCCAAGCCACACAACAATGGAGGCTAGAAGCAGGGTAAGAATTGGGATAGAGTTCTGCGGGAGACCTCTAGGCCCCTAGAGTCATTATGATGGACACTTCCTTGTGCTGTGTGAACATGAGTAAGCCTCTCTAAGCCCCACCCCTGCCCCTCCCCTGGCCTCAGTCTTCCCGCTGATGGCCTTCTGTTGTGTGTCTAGCTTGGCTACTGTCTTCTGCAACTTGTCAGTATGGGTCGGTGGCCTTGCTAAGAGCCTCAGAACTTAGCAATGAACATGCAGCACTTCCTCCCTGGGGATTCTAATTGCAGGAAGCAGGTCGGTCCCTCTAACAGTCATTGCTCAAGCTAGAACAGTCTAGAATAAGGGAAAAGAAGCCATGTGGGCATTGTGGGTACAGATCTTGGTACACGCTAAGAAGCAAGTTTAAGCATAAAAATGACACACAGGGCCTAGACCTGAGGAAGCCCCTTCGGCTCTATGTCAGATAGCCTTCCTAGGCCTGGCCCAAGCCTTCAGAGAGCTGTGGACAGGAACTCTCCTTTTGCATCTCCCTGAGGCTTTGTGTGAGTTCATGCCACTCATTCAGCCCCTTGGTCTCAACTACACAACTGCAGACTACACTAAGCAGCTGCTAGAGCTCCTCTTCAAGGTGAAGGGTAAAGAAGAGCTGGGTGGACGGAACTGTGGCTGTGAGGCTCCTCTGAACACCCAACTGCTCAGTCGCTTGTTCAGTTGGCAAATGCCAACACAGTGCTAAAATGAGAAAGGCTTGGCTCCCTATTGCTGTCTGTATTCTGTGCCTCTAGGAAGGGTCCCCAGGCACAGCAGATGCTGAGTCCTATGCCCTGGCCTATCCTGTGTGCATCCCCACAGAGCCCTGGAGCATGAGCAGCCAATCTTGGTCTCCGTGCCGGTCTGGGAATGTGTTTTGTGTGCAACTATGTATGTCATAGTCATAGCACCCTTTTGCTTTCCCTTGCATGCCTGCTGCCAGCCAGCCTGGGTAGAGGTGCTCAGGGTCTCCAAGGATGCAGGAGCCAACAGTCAGAGATACGGAGGAACTGCCAGATAAAGGGGGTGGTACTTTGGGCCAAGGACAACAACGTGGCCAAGTGGGTTCTGTCCACTGGGGACAGAACGTAGAGGGTAGCAGAGACCAGGTATGGGGCAAGTCAGGTCTCCCTCATTCTGGACAAGAGAACAGCCTGGAGCCCAGGGCTTAGCGAGGCCAGAACCTCTTCAGCCTAAAGAGGACAAGGAGAGGAGAGAGGGTGGAAAGGGCCAGGATATGGGGAGAAGATTTGGGGTTGCTGCTCCTGTTGTGTGAGCTGTCCCTGCTGTGGAGAGAAGGTCCAGGAACTAGGGCTGCCAAGTGGGGCAGGAATAAAGACTACCAGGGTTCCCTACATCCTGAGCTGGGGAGCAGGGATAGAGTTATGGACCAGGACTCAGAAAGAGCCATGGGAGGCTGGGCTGAGGTGGGAGTCTGGCAGCCGCCCCCTATCTCTGCTCCACTGGGGCCCTAGCCAGACTGAGTGCCCACTGACCAACTCCCTGTGTGCCCACTGGGCTGGATCACGCAGAAGGGCGGGTGTTCCATCAGGTTGGGAGGGTTGCTGCCAGCTGGCCCATGCAGACATCCCCAGAGCTGAGAGTTCAGATGCCCATGCCAGTTAGAGGTTGGCGTCCAAGGCTGCCACCCCCTCCGCGGCGGCTGTGTTTTCCTGCTGTTCTCTGCAATTCCATTTAAATACCTCCCCAGAGCCAGCTCAGCGGCATCCGCTTGCTTCCGGCTCCATAAAAGGAGAGAGGCTGAGAATAGCTGAGCCATGACGCAGCAAGGAGCTTCCCCACGCAGGAAGGTTCTACGCGCTGAGCCGAGCCTGGCGCCACCCAGGGCCCACCCTGCCCTGAACCTGCTCTGCTCCTGCCCTGGGGAAGAGGAGGGGATCAGAGTCCCTGGCAGAGAGGCTGGAGACTGGTCACATTTGGCTGGTGGCTGCCAAATGGTGGCTCTGTGACTCTAACAAACCTTGGCCTGCAGAATTTAGACCTTGTATCAGGTATTTGTTAGTTGTATCCTAGAGTTCTGGGCCCCAGAAAAAGCAGATGGTCCTGGCCCCCTAAATCCCTAGGGACTGTGTACAGGCTGAAGTGTCCAAGCTCTGAGCTGGGCATGGACCAGTGTCAAGATGAAGACACCTAAGGATGCCTGGAGTGTGCATGCCTGATATTTCTCATTCTGTCACAAATAGGAGAGGGGCACCAATAAGGACAGAGCACAGTGCTCTGGACTCGCTTGGGGGTGGCCTGCAGAGAAGACCTCAAGGTGGGCAGGGGAAGCTAGTGCTGTGTTCTCTCTACTCTCTCTGGCTGCCTTCAATCATGGTTACCCTCTTCTGACTGGTAACTCCTCCATTTTCCTTCTCTGGTGGGGGAAGGGGCAGCCTGGATCTGGACCCCTTTCTCTGATGCCTACTCCTACCTGAGACAGCCCATCTGCTGTCACAGGCCACCTGGGCTGATTCTCAAGCCTGTGCGCTGGGCTTTGAAACTGGTGGACCACTGACAGCTCGCTCCCAGTGAGTGACCTGTGTAGCTGCAGACACCTGGGTAGCCGGCTGTCTCCCCATTTCCTGTAGTTTCCTAGCTAGGCAAGCAGGTCTTTACCATTGATGGGTCTCACAGGCACCAGGCATGATCCTTGATCCCTGGACTCACTGGAAGGTTGGCCTTGGGTTCAGGGTCTGCCCCAAACTGCCCACCATGCCTAACCCTTTCCCTGTCCAAGGACAGGGGAGGAGGCCAATGTTGTATGGACTTTCTAGAAAGTGGGTAGACACCTCAGGGGTCAGATGACCATCACAACCACTTCTTATCCGTGACCCCCTTTCACTGATGGTGTGACCAACCCAGCTACTACCCCATCCCAGTCACCTCCTCACCATTATTGTCCCCACATCTCCCAGCATCACCCATCAGCCCATGACCACAAGCAGGACCCCACTTTACCTCTCCTCTTTGAACCTTACAGTGACATCCCCAGCTTTGCCTCCACATTGGCCTCCATACTGCCAACACCAACATCAATGCTCCCACTGCCAATGTCTGCACTGCCAGTGCCATCCACCAGCTTTGTAATCATGACCCTCAGTTCCAGGAGGCTTCCCTGCTGTCAGCATCGAGAAAGATAGGTCAGGTCCTTTGTGCGATCCTGGTTGTGTCCTTAGGAAGATTTTCATTCTGATTCTCTGGCTGCTGAGAAAGAATCCCAATCCAGACCTTTGGTCCCTGGGATATGACAGCTTTGAAAGTAAGGCAGGTTGGGCTGTCTGTCCAGACAGACTCATCTCCTCCCTCTAAACAGAGGGATGGCAGCAATGGAGTACAAGATCCAAGATGATCTTAGGTAGACCAGTAATCAGAGGGAACCCTGTCCCCATCTCTGGAGGATCTCACTTGGCATCAAGGTAAGTAAAGCCTGTTTCCATCCCTAGCGTTGGGCAGAGAACAAAGGTTTAGAAACTTGCCCTGAAAGGATCGTGACCAATGGATCCTTTATAATGGACACTGTCTTGCTAGGAGCACCTGAGCTCAGAGCCTGATGAATTTTGAGGCTTTTGCCCAAGCACCATTCTTTGTTCTTTCATCAGGCTTCGCCTCACCTGTGAAGTAACACAGTGTCAACTTAGAACCTGCAGCGCTACGGAAATTGGCCATCACGGCTTCGGGTACCAAGGAGAGCAGGGAGAATGAACACAGGAAGCACACTCCTCTGTGAGTGCCACTTCAGCTGTTACAGCACTGAGGATCTCAGGCAAGTCTGTGCTGGCCCAGGCTTGACTTTTGCTGGGAAATTTCCAGGCAGGGACATAGCACGGACAAGCTGGTGGGCGGGTGAGGCAGTGAGAGTCATGGGGGGGCTGTCTATGGATCATGCTTTTTCCTGGAGGCCCTTCATCTGTCCTTATGTGCAGGACCCCTGACTTCAGAGATGCTTCTCACCATGGTCTCTGGCTAAGGCTAGTGCCTCCCAGATACACTGTCACGAGGTCCTTCTCTATCCTGCCTATATGACTAGTGCCAGGGACATGTTCAGGAAGTGTGGTGGGTAGTCCTGCAGCCTTGACCAGAGCTGGGTGTAGGTGTCCTCACAGCCCCCTGCACCCCTCAGGGGCTGAAGCAGCAGTAGTGTCTGTGTCCAACAGGGAATTCAAGGCCACCTGACTTGACCTGGTGTTGCCCTAGCCCTTTGGCTGGGCCCGATTTCCAGGAGGGTGAGGGAGCAGGAATGCCAGGAAGGTGGGTGGGCACAGCAGTTCAGCCTTGTGAAACCCGTGTTGTCAAGCCTCCAAGGATAAAGCCTTTTCTTCTCTTGTTTCTAATTAAAAAGAATTAGTCAGTGGAGTGACACATTTACGAGGAGAGCCAAGTGACCCTGCTGCCCTGCTTTATTAATAAAGTGAGAGGGGGAGCAGATTCCCACGCTGCTGGAGCCTGGCATGGACACTCATTCTTACAACATAATGGCTTGGAAGCCCAAGCTGTTTCCCAAGTTAACCAGTTCCTTCTTAGGCTAGGCTTCTCCCTTTCCTTCTTTCCTCCCACCCGCCTTGTCTACCTTTCATGGACTAAGAGAAGAAAAGAAATGTGTGTGGGCTCCCCACATCTCTCTGCTCTGCTGGGGGTGGGAAGGCTAGAAGAAGAGGACCACAGGGTGGGGAAGGTGGTCAGAACTAGACCCAGGCTCCAAGAATTGACACTCAGCCAGGGAGAGCCCACCGCACAGGAGGGCTTACCACCATCCCAAGGTAGGGATCCGGTTTGGGGCTTGGCCTGGTCATGTCCCCGCTTCTGGTTTCAAGCTTCTTCAGTAGCAGTTGGAGTGTTAAGCTGCTGCACCTTTGTTGTGTTCAGGTAAAGTCTGAGAACACTTGAGATAGGCAGAGCCTGAGAAGGAAAACTGCAGCCGCAAGGGATACACAGGCCCCCCGCTTAGGGTCGAAAGGGGGTAACTAAGCCATGTGATAGACCCCAATAGGGCCAACTTCTACCACACCAAAACTGGTTTCTCCTGCCAACCCCTAGGTGGCACCGGAGCTAGGAGAAGCAGACATTTGAGATGGTTCTGGGAAAAGCACCACTCTACCTAGGACCTCTGAGCCTGGCAGTCTCCATCACCCTCACCAGCCAGTCAACATTCTACCCCTGTCTAAACAAACTGTCACCATCACCAATCTGACATTGGTGTTAACACTCGACACCACCCCAAAACACCTGTGCTATTTCCATGCTATTGCTGTCATTAGCCTCACCACCATCGCCATCACTACCACCATGACCATTGTCAATATCATCACCAATACTACCGCCACCACCATCACCAGCTCCCTGACTGATTACACCATGACCATGACCACCATCATCAGTAACTTTACCGTTATCACTGATGATGACGTCTGCCATCTTTATCATCATCATCACCATCCCATCAGCACTGTCACCATCATCACTACTGTCATAATCATCAGTATCATGGCCATCAGCATCCTTGATATTTCCATGCCCACTAGCCTATCCTGACCCTTACAGCCACCATCATCACTGCTAACTATCTTCATCAACACCATCACTAACAGGACTACCAACCTCAACTTCCTCAACCATACTGTCATAATCATCACCATGACCATCCTTGTCCCCATTATTTTCATTACTCTGTTGCTGTCATCATTACCACTAATGGTGCCTTCACAATGTCATGATTGTCTAGACTTTAATCACCAGCATAGTCATCCTTCCCACTGTCATCTTCCCACCGTTGTCAGTGCTAACCTGCTGCCATTGTGGGCATTTGGGAGCAGGGGGTTTGAGACAGGGTTGCTCTGTGTAGCCATGGCTGTCCTGGAACTCACTCTGTAGACCAGGCCGACCTAGAACTAAGAGATCCACCTGCCTCTGCCTCCCCAGTGCTAGGATTAAAGGCGTGTGCCACCACCACCCGGCTTCATTGTGGGCATTTTTATTAGCACAGCTACAGAGTTACCCTTCTCATTTCATCTGTCTAGTGTCAACCACACCTTCCAGACAGCCATTCTCCATCCACCCTTCTTCTCTACCCTAACCTTCCACTCTTTCCTCAGCCAGCATCCACACGGCCTCTGCCCCCTCACTCACCCTCCTGTGAAACTCAGGATGGCTAGAACAACACTCAGGCCCCACTAGGCCCGGTATGTGCAGATCTCTGGGATATAACTCTATAATGGCTCCATGAGTATGCTCAGAGCTTAGTCCAAAAGCTGGGCTATGTGCTGCTTGGGTTTTAGGGCCTGGGCCTGTACAGCTAATGAGAAGGGGCAAGCAGCAAGAACATCACCACCTGGAAAACCTGACCATGTTGTCCCCCCTCCCGAGCAGGTGGGGAGGCCAGAGAGACAAAGCCCTGGTAGGAAGATGGGCTGGAGATCCACAGAGGCCAGATGCTCCAGCCAGGCCCCACTCCAGCTGTACTGGTTAACTTGTCTCAGATCTCCCACTGAGTTACAGTCTTCACTTAGCAGCTCTTTATCAATGGTTTCCTTCCATGACAGCGCACACTGGGGAAGCCCAGAAGTAACTCATCATATCATTGTCCGTAGGTGACTCTTCCTTTGTTAGGAAGTTCTGAGAGCTGCAGAAGTCTAGGGAATGGGAGTGGCAGATGCCCTGAGATGGACACCAGAGAAAGCTAGCTGCCAGGAACCAGCCAGATACCTCAGGTAGAGAAAGTTAAAGGCTGAGTAGATGCCCAGAGAGAACAGTGGGTCCCACAGGTGCTGGGCTTTCTTCTGCCCAGCCAGAGCTGCCTCAAGGCTACCCTGTTACTGTAGACCAGTACTGGTACCCAGAGCTACAGGGACCTCAGGCTGGACCACAACATGAACTCACTGTGTTCTTGTTCCTGCTGTAATTCACATATGGAGTTATACCCCTCTCCCCAGCCTGCTGAACCAGTCTCCAAGCCTCTCCTAAGAGAGGCTCCCATTTAGGCCTCCCATTTAGTTGAAAAAGCTGCCGGGCCTAGGTCCTGCATTCCATTGGTCAAGGGTTCAGAGCCGGCTGGGGCCTTAGTCTGTGCTACTTGTTGGCTGTGCTGTTCTGCTCCTGGTGGGGAGAGGAGGTAGGGAAGGAGAGACATGGAGTCAGAAGACAGACTAGAAGTCACAGAGCCTTTTAAGCTCTAGTTCCCGAAGGGCACTCTTCCATCTGGCTAATGAAGAGAATTAGCCAGACTGTGCTCACGCAGCAGGTGGGGAGCTGGGCCTCTCCTCTCCAGTGGGAGAATGTCTAAGAATCGGAATGCTCCCAGACCAGCACAAGCAGCATCCACTGAAGATGTGAAGAGTGCCCTGCATTCAATCTCTTTCTCAGTGGTGTGTGGGGTGTGGTGTGTGTGTGTGAGAGAGAGACAGAGACAGAGAGAGAGACACACACACAGAGAGACAGAGAGACAGACAGTCAGAGACAGAGGCAGAGACAGAGAACTGGGGAATTGAACTGAGCTTCCTAAATGTGAGGCAAATGCTGTACCACTGAACCACACTCCAGTCTGCACAGAGAAAAGGAAAGGAAGAGTTGGAGAGTGTCAGGCCTGTGGGTCTGCGTGCTGGCTTGTGTACTACTCGTGTGCTACTGTGCTAACAGCAGTGGCCTGGCACTGTTCCCTCCCAATCTGCCTGGTCAGAAGCAGAAGGGCTCCTGTGAGTTGAGATACATTCTAGAGGCAAATGAAGCCTTGAGATTAAGGGAAGAGGAGCAGAGGGAGGGGGCGGACTGATCTGCCCAGCCTCTCTGAAAGGCATGGATTAGCACATGCCACCATTAGCTGCAGCCAAAGAGACAGACAGAAAAGACAGGAAGCTACAGAACCTGCTCTGTTCCAATACGGAGTGGGTGTTTAGCCCACAGGAGCTTCTGTGTGTACTGGTTCCAGAATGTTCCACGAAGTCAATCCTTAAGATACCCGCACCCCCTCTCACACACTATGCACCCCTACGTTCCCAGCTGGGACAGGACAGACTGGGCCGATGTCACCCTTCCTACCATTCTAGGTCAGCCAAATGCCCAAGGTCAGGCCAGGCTCAGCAGGCTGTATTGGGAAGAATCCGGTGTGAAGTCTCTGGAGGGAGGGGTGGACAGCGCCTGATTATAGGCTCACATTGCTGGGTCAGGACTCCACAGAAGGCTTGGCTTTGCCTCTGCCACATATGTATGCACGTGCTGATATGCAACAGGCAGATCTGTGCTCACATGTCCATCAGCCTCACGGCTTGGGTTTAAGCATGCCCTTGGGCCCACAGCTGCCCCCTACCTGTGGACCCTGCACTTGGCAGAACACAGCCAAGACCCAGGGTCCCTCCTTCAGCACCTTGGATAGAGGAGCAGCTCTGGGCATCCTAGGAAGAACTAGGCCCTGTCTGCCTCTCCCTTTACAGGGAAAAGAACGAGGCACTGGCTGCTTTCCGATAAGTGAACAAAAGGCCAGGTGGCAGAGACAGTGCCATCAGCGGTTTCTGGGCTGTCTGAAGATAGGTCCTCTCTCCTGGGGGCCCTAGAGACAATGTCCCATAAAAGACTGAATAAAAAGGAGCGCAACAAGGAAGAAAGAACAGATACCTCAATCCTGGCTCTTAAAGACCCAGGGCCACCTCCACTCTCAGTTACCATGGAGTTCTCATCAGGAAGTATGGAAGACAGTGGAACCCTTGGGAGCTTGCCAGGCATCCCATGGATGGAGCTGCCAGAACATAGCCTGCCCTCCCAACCGTGGCCTGCTGCCTCATTCCACTTTGCATACCCTGGGACCCACTTACTCTGAATGTGAGGAGGCTCCATCACCCTCTCTTGGGGACATTGAAAGTATGGATTATAAGCATGAGCCTCCACTGTTCATGCTCCATGAATCCCAGGTTACAGCTGTGGGCCCACCAAAGTACATGCACCCTGAATGCTGAGTTATAGGCACAGATCACAGAGGACATCAACATGATCTCCTGTGGCAACATGGATCATGGTTATCAACATGGCCTCTGGTGGCTGCAATGACCACGGACACCAGCATGGCTGTTGATAGCAGCATGAAACACATACATCAACGTGGCCTCAGGAGGCAGACAGCACAGGGAACACACATGAACAGGGTCTCCATTGGCCACATGGACCACAGATACCAATCTGGCACTCAGTGGCAGCATGGATCATAGACACCAGCGTGGTTTCTTTTCTCTAAAGACTTCATGTGGCTCAAGTAAGTTTCAAAAGAAACTTGAATATTTGTCAGTTCTTACAATTAAGCACAAAAGGCAATACATTTATTTCACAGCTTACTTTAAACTCTATTTTAACATCCAATTCTAGATCATTTCAATACCCTATATCCGTTATTGTGTTTCTAAAACCTGTCATAAGGCCAATCCCTTGGTCTCCTTGAACTCTATGTTGCTCCTTTTTGAAACCTCTTTTCTGTGAGCGTCTTTCTGGTCCTCCACCACTGGGATCACTTTTCAATTTTATTCTCATCCTCTTCCTCCTGGAACATAACTCACTTTCCTTTTCTCTTACTAAATCACCCTTCACACTGGGCAGCAACAAAGATAACTGGACTTCTATCTAAGGAACATTTGTACCTAACTTGGGTATCTCAACCTCCACTGAATACTTTTAGCTCTAGGTGCTCCATCAGCATAACCATTTTCCTATGATCTTGAGCTAGACTTGAAAACTAAACAAAGTGCACTGTAGGGCACCGAGTTTCCTTGAAAGCTTGAAGTCTTTGGAGTCAAAGATTCTTTACAATAGAGAGGAATACTTGGCTAAGAAAAAGTTCCAAAATATATGGAAACATGAAGAAAGTAAAAAGTGCAATCAAAATGTCAAGGGTACTAGTGCCATGGGGAAACAAAGGCTTGATTAAGTGAAAAACTTCCTGTACTTGAGCAGGAAGCAGTTTGAAAAGAAAACAAAAGTGAGAATAAATGAATTACTAATGCCCTTGAAATAAATCCGAGCATGTGAAGTATTACATTGTGTTCTGCAAATGCTCTACAATTCATGTAAAGTAACTCCTCTTCAAGACTGCTTTCATCTCGCTCATTTCAAAAGTGTGATTCTACGCACACAGCTAAGTGAGGTCATCCTTCCAACCTTTGATCGTCGTACAATGTACCCAGGTACTGACTAACAGCAGCTGCCACCAAACGTTAAGACAAACTGTTGAACTGTAGCTAGAAATCTCAAGAAAATTCTAAATCAGAGTTGACAGATAAGTAAAATCGGCTTTCTACATGAGACATTCTCAGTATGGTCAGGGAGCATGGGAATGCCCAGGTAGACATTTAAGTCATGAGCTGGCTACTTGGTAACTATGGGATCCTGGAATTAATCAGATTCTCGGGAGGACAGGTACTTAACCAGTAAGACCCTGAATTTCAAGAATAGGAGTTATGTACGGTATATGTTACTGTAATCACATGTTTTAAGTGAATCATATTGAATCTGATTCAGAGTAGAATATTCAACAAACACTAACTTCCTTCTCCTGGTTCGAATTATTAGTTAGCATTCATTTTTAAAAACTCTGAAACCCTCTCCTTGCAGAGAGATGTCTTCTGGATGATTCTCTGTGATGGAAGAAAGAGTAAAACGTATTTCATTAGATGATATTAATCCATCAAATATAATACTTATAACTGAAGAAGCTTCTTGGATAAATAATAATTGTGTAACTGATAAGTAATTAATTCATTAAGAAATATTCACCCTCTTTGTATTATTAAATAAAATAATGTAGGAAGTTATTAGAATTTGATATCTAAAATGAAGTGACAGTTTACAATGACCATGTTCCTGACCGAAGCATAGGACTGATGGAAAATAACGCCATTACTAGAATCAGTATCAATTACAACTTACAAGCAAAGACAGTAAGTTGTTTGGAATAAGCACTAGAAACACGTTGATGATAGTATAAACAGTTTGTGATGATACCACAAAGCTTTTCTAGACCTTCAGTTAAATCTTTACAGTTAAGGATGAAACAACCTATCAGAGAGAACCAGAGCTGAGCATTGTACTTTTCAACGTCTCTCCAAATAATGGAAACTGATCAGGAAAATGGTATTGATAAAGACTTGCAAAATATCAGAGAAGAGAGCAAAGGTGAAATCAATGTGTTTGTCAAGGATCTCTGATGAGTTCTTAATATTCTTTCGGCAAGCTTCTGGACTAGAATCATTGCACGTGAGTCTTGCCATGACCTCGACAGTTTTACTGGCATCCGAACTGCTGGCCTCACTATGAGAATGTATAAACTTTCAGAACTGACATTTAAGGATGTAATAGAATTAACACAGGTACGAAGAATAGGGAGGTCACAAGTGATACTATAATTATTAAGGTGACACTTACAGACCCTTTCAGTAACAAATAAGGTAATGGCACACATGTTACAAAGGGCTGACTTTGATTTAAGCGACAGTATAAAGTAAATTCATCATCATTAATGTTTAATCTCCCTTTCCATGCTTTAAGAGGGTGAAAGGCACTTGCCAATTTCCATAAGTTTTGGCAATTTGAATTGCCAAATTGCAAGAAAGGACCTGACATCCCACTGATCCCAAGAGACTCCATGCCATTGAATAGGTTTGTAAGGAATAGGACTAATTGCCATAGTTTCCTTCAAATGATGCCACAGCCACTTTAAACCTAAGTGAGAATATTTGCCCTGAGGAAAGCCATAAGGGCTTCAATCAATGACTTCTCCAGAAGAGATATTAACAAACGCCCAGGGCTTCTCACTTTTACGTTGTTGCCAATGCATCCAGTTAGAATTCCTTGTTGGTAACCCACATTTCACAAGACTCAGATTTATGGAGCTAGTAGTATTCGTATCCTGTTCCCTAAAACCAGATGCATTAAGCATATGAAACTTGTTATGAAAATCCTGATAGTATTAGCTATAGACAACCACAGTTGAAAAGTTTTATTTAGACATTGAGTTCCATTATTTATACAAATAGCAATTCCTTGCACTCCCGCAAGTATAATTCATGATGTCCTTACCTTCCTCCAAAGATTTAGAAGGTCCTCAGTGGTCATAAGGACTAGGTAGCCAAGAAGATTTATTAGCCACCACAGGAATATTAATATTTCCTCAATTTACTCCTATTTTAACTGGAGATTTTGGAATATAAGCCCAGCGTGTATGATTGGTTCCTGTTTCCTGTACAGTTACCACAGACAGCCTAGCAAGGAACAAAGTTAGTGTTCAAAGTTTTTCCCATCCAGTTGAAGTATCACTTCCCCTTCATCAGACACTTTCTTAAGCTATTCCCAGCCCTGCGGATCCTCTGTCTGCTTCAAGGACTTTCTGTATCTCGTCCTCCCCAAAGCTACGTCACGCGCGTAAGCAGCCAAAGTGTTCAAGAGACTTCTCTTGCTTATGTCAAAAATTTTTTTTTATCAATTTTGAAGGTATCCACAACTTTTCATCTCCTGCAGAAACGTAACTATAACCTCAGGCCCATTGTAACACCTTCGTTGGTTTCCATGCTGGTATCAAAACATCCTTGTAGTGTACGAGCTGACCCAGTTCAGTAGGTTTTTCCCCCAAATAAACTAATGCCTTTCAGCAGCTGTTGTCCGTGCTTCATTAGCATTTAAACATTTTTAAATTAGTAAAGGATTATGCAATCTCTCCCTGAGAGTCCTCATGTGCGTTCTTTTGTTTTATAAACATCTCTTTTCGAGTGAGATTAGATCTTTCAACAATTGCTTGTAATGCAGGATTATACAGTATTCCTGTAATGTGTTTTCTGTTATAACATGCAAAAACTATTTTAATTTACTGGAAGAAACATAAACAGGAGCATTGTTGGTTTTAATTTGTATTGATATGACCCATTATAGCCGTTACTTCTAATAAATATGTAATCACAGAATCAGCCTTTTCAGAACTCAAAGCAGATGCTCATTAAAACCCAGAGTATCAAGGGAATGGTGTATATATTTTATTTTTTTAAAATTCTGCTAAATAAAATACATCCATTTTCCAAATTTCATTTCTTTGTGTACCTTTGCAGGTAAAGGAATTTGATTATACAAAGGACAAGTAGGACAGTTTTTTTTTAATAATTTCATTTTTCTTTGTATATCTTTGGAGGTAAAGGAATTTGATTATACAAAGGTCAAGTAGGACTAAAACTAATAATAATTTCTTTAGTTTGTTGCCAGGTAATAGAAATTTTTCTTTAAGTTTTACTACTAACATGATTTTTTTTAACTAAAATTTTGAAGCTTCCAACACATTTTCTATCAGTAATTGATCAATTTCATTCCATTCTGCTAATGGCCCAGGCAATCCAGTATGAGACTTAATATGAGTGATGTGTAGTTGATAATTCCTGTTCAGAATTGTTTGTCATAGTAACATGAGAACATGAGCAGTAAGACTAATTCTGAATTATCAAGAATAAGTTCAGCAGTTTCTATATGTAATAAACCCTTCTGTATATAGAGAATCAGCAATTATATTAAGAGACTCATTAAAGCCTAATAAAACCATTAGAATGGCATATAATTCTCATTTTTGGACTGAAGCATATGAACTGAATTACTTCACTTATGTTGCCTGCTTTATAACCTCCGTTCCTAATTTACTTGTATCAATATAAAATTTAAGGGCCCAAATTAATTCTGTTCCTTTTATAAATTGAAATCGTTTACTTTTGGGGTAGTTGTTGAATTTTTAAAGTAATTATTAGGAGCTCTTTGCCAGTCATCATTAATTACCCACAATTGCTATTGCTAGCATTAGTATAGGGTACTACAATCTCAACTGGATCTGTTCCTGACAATTGACAAAGTTTTATTCTTTCCTTTATAATGACTTCTGAAACGTTTTTAAAACAGGTTTCAAATTTTTTACTGTTTGTAGGCTTAAACAAATCCATTCTAAAACACTATGCCCTCTTTGTGTAATGAGTCCAGTAGGAAAATGGGTAGAAGGGAGAATAGCTAAAATATACTCAGGTTTAAGATCTAATTGCTGCACATGCGCCTTTCAGAAATTTTGTTCCACTTGGGTCAGTTCTTTCTCTGTTTTGGCTGTTGGATGTAGCAGACTATTTAAATCCTAATTACCAGCAAAGTCTGAAATAAATTACTTAATTCTTGAGTAATCAGTTCAATCATAGGTTATAACCAATTAATATCTCTCAATAATTTTTGAAAAATCATTAAGAGTTTGCTGTTGATCTCTTCTGGTCTGAACCTTTTGGGGTTGGCTGCTCTGTTGACTCAATTTAAATCCTAAAGAGTTTCTAGAATTACCTCTCTGTTTCTGCTCAGGTGCAATCTGTAACCCCCAACAAAGTAAAATCTTTTGTGCCTCATTAAACTTTCTTTCTAAGGTATCTGTTTCAGAAGCAGCCAATAAAATATCATCCATATTATGATAAATAATGGATTGATGCAGTGAGAATTTTGGTTTCTTTAAAAACATAGACATTTGGCCTGAATGTGTTTTTGTTTTAATTTCAGGTGTGGGATATGGGGCTGCTTCAGACTGTCCACAGCAGCGAACTATGATTTGTCTCATTCTCTGGCAGGAGTGTGATTTTGCCACCTGAAGATAGTTCACATTTGGAATTCTGGGCACTCTTCAAAGGGTATATAAATGCCAGAGCCCTGAAGGGTGAGGTGGCTGCTGCAGCCTGTCAGCTGCTAACCCTGATTCTCCTGTTGCAGTTTGCTGTTGGTTGCAATGTGTTGCAGTTTGTCAAGTGGTCATGTGCAAAGAGACACGTAGAAGAAACTGGATATGCTGTCAGTGAAGATCAACCCTGTCCCAAGGAACTCGATGCCCCTAATCAGCAGGAAGTAGCCTAATGATATCGATACCCCCTTTCCCCTCTATCCTTCTTTCTTTCCTACCTAGTGTTGGGGGGTTAAGAGGGATAGGGGTGGTGTAGGGAGGTAGGAAAAAGAAACCAGCAGAGTAGCCAAAAATCTAGCTACAGATTGAGAAAACTGTTTATGAACCACATACAATGGTTGGTGTACAAAATATTGACATAAAGCTGGACTGTTTAACATACCTTGAAGAAGGACCTTCTATTGATATCTCCTTACATGTTGAGAATTATTTTTTTCATTTTCTTTTTTTTCTTTATCAATTACACTTTATTCACTTTGTATCCCCCCCTGTGGTTCTCTCCCTCCTCCCATCCCAATCCCTCCCTTCCTCTACCCTCTGCATGCATGCCCCTCCTCAAGTCCACTTCCTTCCTTCTGATCCTAGTCAATTAGGTCTCATCAGGAGTGGCTGCATTGTCTTCTTCTGTGGCCTGGTAATGCTGCTTCCCCCTCAGGGGGAGGTAATTAAAGAGCAGGCCAATCAGTTCATGTCAGAGACAGTCCCTGTTCCTATTACAATGGAACCCACTTGGATACCGAACTGCCATGGGCTACATCTGTGCAGGGGTCTTAGGTTATCTCCATGCATAGTCCTTGGTGGAGTATCAGTCTGAGGAAAGACGCCTGTGCTCAGATTTTTTGGTTCTGTTGCTCTCCTTGTGGAGATCCTGTCCTCTCCAGATCTTACTGTTTTCCCACTTCTTTCCTAAGATTCTCTGCACTCTGCCCAAAGGTTGCCCATAAGTCTCAGCATCTACATTGATAGTCTGCAGGGCAGAGCTTTTCAGAGGTCCTCTGTGTCAGGCTCCTGATTTGTTCCCTCTTTTTTCCCTCTTCTGATGTCCATCCTCTTTGCCTTTCTGGATAGGAATTGAGCATTTTAGCAAGAGTCCTCTCTCTTGATTAGTTTCTTTAGGTGTACAGATTTTAGTAGGTTTATCCTATATTATATGTCTATATGAGTGAGTATATACCGTGTGCATCTTTCTGCTTCTGGGATAGCTCACTCAGGATGATCTTTTCCAGAACCCACCATTTACCTGCAAATTTCATGATTTCCTTGTTTTTTTTTTTATTGCTGAGTAATATTCCATTGTGTAGATATACCACAATTTGTGCATCCATTCCTCCACTGAGGGGCATCTGGGCTGTTTCCAGCTTCTGGCTATTACAAATAAGACTGCTACAAACATGGTTGAGCAGATGTCCTTATTGTGTACTTGACTTGTTGAGAATTATTATAGGCAGGTACTATAAAAGCAAATTTCTCCCTATCTTATTCTTATAAAATGATAGTGAAGAAACAATCTTTTAAATCAATAACTATAATAGGCCAATCTTTGGGTAACATGGAAGGTAAAGGAATTCCAGGCTGCAAAGACCTCATATAATGAATCACTTTATTTAGAGCTCTTAAATTAGTTAACATTCTTCATTTTCCATATTTGTTATTATTATTACAAATACAGGAGAATTCCAAGGACGAGTGGTTTTCTCACTGTTTTGCACCTGTGGTTCTGCCCTTTTCTCAGGGGCTGT
Source organism: Psammomys obesus (assembly GCF_907164565.1). NCBI lineage: Eukaryota > Metazoa > Chordata > Mammalia > Rodentia > Muridae > Psammomys > Psammomys obesus. The sequence continues at coordinate 1,981,187 of NW_026596079.1, read as the reverse complement.
TGGCCACCAGTCCATGAGAGTGAAGGGAGCAGAGGTGAGGGACAGAGTTCAGACAGTCATGAATATGATGAATTGACTTCAGGGACCAGCTTCAGCGAGGCAGTTCAACTTTATTCAGGATGAACAAGGGTTTTATACAACTATGGGGAGTCCAGAGTGGTTATACCTCCTTGGCTGGGGACTCTCCAAGCAATGCCTCATTTGCATGGAGAGGCATTCTAGGAATTCCTGGCGCTTGCTGAGAGGGTTCTTATTAGGAGAAAGGAAGTGGAACGTATAATTTCCCTAAGGACTATGTGACCTTCCTCAGGTGTGGGGTATCAGGGCTTGCTAGGCAGAGGCAGACCCACTGTAAAGGGAGTCCTCCATTTCGAGCTGAGCTCAGGACCTTCTAGTCACCATGAACGGCAACCTTAGCAGCAGGGTTTCTCAACAAGCACCTGTTTCCCTGCCAGCTGCTCAAGCACCTAAAAGAAATTGCTCAAGCTGCAATTTTTCTTTAGTTAAACACCATCGATCCACCCCAAAAGGCTTATTAGTTAACTGTTTTAAAGGTCGGACAATTGGTATTCCAGTGACTTCTCCAAATTTGGGTAGCCAATTCCCACTTTGTCCTGCTGCTGGACAACCTGTATGACCTATTGAGAGACCAAAGAATTGAAAATTGATTTTTGGGATATTGGTTTGGGGTTTGGAGCACAAGCTTGAACAAAGGCCAGCCAAGTGGAGATATGTCCAGCCACCTGCAAGGAGGAACTAGCCTTACCGCAATCTTTTCCTGCCCACTAGAGATGCAGTTGCTAGGAAACCGGCTCAGATGGCCAGGCTAGAACCATTTATGGACTTGGTGCCTAAAGTAAGCCAGTCATTTCAAAAGTCAATTTCCCTTATCTAATCATGTAATGCCAAGGTATGTAACTCGCTGCATGCAGTTCTGCCTTTTAAAAACCTTGTTCTCCTAGACCACGGGGCCACACTCCTCTTCTTCACCAGGGAGGTTGCTGTGAGCTTGTAATAAAAAGATCCTCATGTGTTTTGCAACAGACCTGACTTCTGGTGGTCTTTTGGGGGTCTTGCAATCTGGGTACAACACTGTGATTTTTTTTCCCAATACCTTTTTGGGGGAATGTATCCCATTTTTTAGCATCATTTTACAAGCTGTTTCTGAAATTGTAAGAATATCAATTTGAGCTGCTCACTGTTGTAACAAATATCTTCCCCACAGGTTGATAGCTATATCAGCTACATAAGATTTTAACCTGCCCTCTTGACCTTTAGGCCCTATCATTGAATCCATTCTACACTCTGTTTCACCTGAGATAATGTTCTAATGCCTAAAAACTGAGCGGAGACTTCTTGTAAAGGTCAGCTGGGATTCCAGAATTCTTAAGAAATGATAGATACATCAGCTGCGGTGTCCACCAAATCTTCACTCTCAATGCCATTTACGTGTAATTTCAACGTTGGCCTCTCATCATTGATAATAGTTTGCGAAAATACCTTCTTTCCACTACTTCCAAACCCTCCTGTTTTTTATATATTGAATCTGCTTTACCTTTAAGATATGGGATTAATAATAATCGAGCAATTCTATCACCGGCTTCTGTTTGCATAGTCCTTTTTACAGCTACCATAATTTTAGCTTTTTCTTTGTGATCTTCATCTATAATTCCTGGCTGTGCAATAAATCCTTGAGACAATGAACTACTCTTTCCCAAAATTTTCCTTAATGTCCTGAGGAAAGAGGACCATACACCCCAGTGTCTATTTTGTGACAAGGAATTTGTGGAGGATCTGTAAGATGTTTGTTTACTCCAAATCTGAAGCAGAACTTCCTAAAGTAGCATGCATTTAAATATCCAATATTTAAAGTCCAAGTTCCCCAGCTTGCTTTGTTGATGAGTTATTTCATTGCTGACAGGATGGAGGTGGCTCATATTATTTATTTCTAGATCCCAAGCTAGGCTTTTTAATCAGATTTTCTGACCATAAAAGATTACTGAGCTCATCTCTCACTGATCTGCATTTATTAATCCAAATGTTTATCTTTCCCACACTTTTTACAAACTCCCGGGGGGTTGAGGCTTTCTATTCTTATTATTCTCCAAAGAAATATTCTTTTTAGTAACAGGACAATGACAGTCTTTCCTTAAATGTTCCAATTTTCCATAGTTAAAACATTGCATATTCTGAGATCAAAGACTTTTAGCTAAAGCTTGCCCAATTGTAATAGCATTCTATTCAGCATATCCAGTATCAGCAGAAGCTCTAATCCATTCCTCGACAGGAGTTTCCTTGGCTTTCAAAGGCCTTATGACTTTCTGACATTCTGTACTGGCATTCTCAAGAGCCAAGGACTCAATTAACACTTATCTCACATCTGCATCTGATATTGCTCCAGGCACAGCTGAAGTTAATCTTTGTTTAAAAAAAAAAAAAATCAGTGTAGGCTTCCTCTGAGCCTTGTGTAATTCTTGTAAATGATGCAGATCTTTTTCCTTAGCTCTTCAACCTTATCGCAGGCCCTTACAGCCACAAAATGACACTGCACTGCATCAATGAACTGTACATGCCTGTAGGTCAGCATATTGACCGTCCTCTAACCATTGATTCTTTAGTATATTCACTCCCTGAACCTGATTACTGTGTTCCATGGCCAATGCTTCCTCTCTCCACCAGGTAAGCCACTGCAACTGAGGATGAGCTTCTCATATAGCTGCCATTACGTAAAGAGCATAGACAAATCCTCAGGCGTGATAAACAGATAAGAGTGTTCCTAATGATATAGTTCAGTTATTATATTTTTCTTTTATGGAGAACATCCTCCATATAATGAATGACTAATACCTCTGGAAATTTAATTAGTGTTGGTTGGCTTAGTACTTTATGTCCTGGTTGTGATTGTTTCTGAACTAGAAGTTGGGCTTGTTTTAGCTTTTTTTTCTCTCCCATGAAGGAACCATTGATAATATTTCTGCTGTGAGAGGAAAAAAAAAAATACTTAAGCAAAAGTCAAGCAACCAAACAACAACAACAACAACAAAATTCTAAGTCTGGGCCAGCTGTGCTAGGTCATGGTGTGGCAGTGGAGCCCCGCCCATCATTTTTGGAACTCGGGTGTTGTTCTGCACTGGTGAACAGAAAGGGCTGCCAGGAGCTCACAGCCAGAGAGCTCTGAGTTCCAACTGCCGTTAATCCCTTCCAGTCTTTCAGAATAATTCTATTCTGAGTAGCCAAATTATTTAAATCTGTCTTACATAGGGTGAATGCATTCCATATGCGATGGGCGCTTCCTTAAATCGCCTCAGATCTGTCATTTCTGTAGGTTTCTAAGTAATATGAATATAACATAAGGATAGTGATTGCTCACAAGCATTTGCTGCATAGTCACTGATTACTTACAGAAGATCACTTCAAAGCCTAGGTGTGCCACAACTCTGGGGTTGATGCCAGGCACAATGGCTCTACTAAGTTTCTCACATAATGATCTTACAACCTGAAAATCATTTGCCTTATTGATGATGAACAAAAACAAGAGGAAAAATAGGCTTGGAGGGGTAGCAGATGAGTGGAGTACCATCGTCACAGGCATGGAACCTAATGTTCAATCCCTAAACAGTAAAAACACATTATTAATTAATTTCTAGTTATTCATTTAGGAATGCTTCAACTACCATATAGTAGAGGAAGAAATAATCACCGTGTAAGCAGACATCTTAGTACCATTAAATGACTGTAGTGGTCTAAATGGAAGAGTCTGAAAATGCAAAAAGAAAATTGTTTTAAATGCTTACTTCGGAAAGGAAAGTTAAAAAATTACTAAATAGCATATCTGGTTGTACTGATACAAATCATGTTCTTGCTTACATTCGTAAAAAGTATTCATATTCTTTATTGCAACCCAGCGGCTGAAAATGTGGAATCAAAGTGAATATTTTTAAAAAGTAAAATGCCAGGAACTGTAGAGATAGCTTAGCCGTTAAGGGCACTTGCTGCCCTCCCAGAGGACAAGGGTAGAGTTTCCCCGCACACACATGATGGTTCACAACCACGCGTACCTGCAGTTCCAGGACCTGCCATGTGTCTTTCTGGGCTCCATGAACATCAGGTATGGTGTACCGTGACTACTAAGGAAATACACTTGTTAAGAGCTTTAGAAAATCTTTCTCAACATACTGAAATACGCAGCGAGCAGTAGAGAAGCAGAAGATCTGCTAACTCAACATGCTAATTAAAAATATGTAAAAACGTAAGACTTACAGGGCAAAACTAGTAAACTTTTAAACAAATACTTTCATATAATTAATTTATTAATTCTGAGCTAAATACATACTGCTTGTTTGTTGTTTTTAACTGCTGAGGTAGAGCTTGAGTGAAGAAAGGAGACAGGAGAAGTGATGTAATAATATTTTAATCGAAAGTGCTTTTACAAATTTTTTACATTGTACTTTGAGAATCGAAAACTTTTTTACTTCAAACTTTCTTATTTAAGGAGGGACTGTGGAACAGAAAACTACAAGAAGGCTTACTCAGCTGCCTTGCACTTAATGTATCTTCATGCTACAAAATGATACTCATTCTGCCATTATAAGAAATGGTGGTAGAAAAGCTATTATTTTAATACTGATGGGAAAGCATTCATTAATATGTGAAATTCATAAGAGTATGAATTTCAAACAGCATCAGAGATTTTGTTAAACTATTTTGCCATTGCATTTATGTTATGAGCTCTAAAACATCTTACAGTGTTCCTCAATGAAGAGAGAACAAAATGAAATGGTGTTGAGTTAAGGCAATACAGATCAAACCATCTAGATTATCTTGATAGGACAGAAAGTGCCGTATGTCTCCTTGTTCTGGGACAGTGTTTCTCTTAGGCTCCAGACTGAGGCTTCCAAAGCTCTGGATTTTACTAGTTTAATTTACCAGGTTTCTACAAAATTTCATAACATAAAATGTATACAGTAAGAGTAAAGCAGTATATAATTTTGCTTCCCGGCCTTGAACTAATTAGAATCCTAAATGCAAACCATTGTGTAGTTCATCAATGGGCTTATTATAAATGCTTCAGAATTCAGAAATTGTCATTACTGAACTAAAAAGTCAGCCCAAGGTAAGAACACTAATGAATTCCAAGACATGGGTTGGTCTATTGCTGGTCTTCCTTTAGCCAACAATGAAATACTGATCTAGCTGAGATTTGTCATAATGATCTTGAATCTCCATGCTTATCCCCAACTGATACAACCATCTTTCACTCATTCATAAGCATTTTGATGAGAGATGATAGGACTTAGCTATTAAGTACAGCTAATACAATTTAGATTCAGAGACCTGTACTCCGTGTCTTCCTAAGGCAGAGTTGGAAAATACCCTGAACTCTTGAGGTTCAGACTCTAGTGTATTAAGAAATGTTCTTTAATATGGAAAAGGCACTTGGTAGGCCAATTGCTTCCTGATACCTTCCATGAGAAAGGTGACAGAGCTCTGTCACAACCACAGACTGTGCTACAGAGGGTAATGTAAAGGAACCCTTGAAAGAGGAAAAGCATCTTTGACCTCTTTCTGCAATGCGTTTGTATCCATGTGATAATTTAGTATATTCACAAACCCACTTAATGGCAGAAAAGAGAGACTCTTTCAAAGTAACTAACTGTGATGGTCTTCTAGAATACTGCAATGTTTGAATGTATAAGATGTAGATGCCTAGCAATGGCCGTGGGACAATCTGAAGAGTCTTGACTGCCAGATCACAGTACTATTATAATAGAAGCAATTTTTTAATTTACAGACACATGGGTATGTGGACTACCAGCTTTAAAGGCTTAAGACTATTATGATGAACACTCAGAGATCAGAATGAGCTTGATAGTCAAGGGTATTCAACACTAGGCTAAACAGGCTTAATGGCACCAAACCACAATGAACAAATGGTGACTAGGCTTTCTTCATGTCTGCCACATCCATTTGATGTTCTTGGACTTAAGGAACCTTTTAAGTTTCTAGGTACTCAAGGAGAAGAATGGGTGAAATAATTCTGAGAGGAAAATAATAGAGTTTTCTGTGGAACTGTACATTTTGAGACTCAAAAAGATAATTAGAAAGTGAGAACAAGATAATACCAATTCTGTCCCAATCATGTTGCTTGTCTTGGAATAAAGTGGAACCTGCTGGATCTCCCGAAAGATAAAGATCTTAAAGCTTCATAAAGAGAACTAAGGAGGCAACTCAGTGTCAGAACACTTACCTAATATTGTTCAGGTCCTTGACATTGATTCCCAGCATCACCATAAATCAGTCCTAAGATATCTATCCTGTACCCATTGTTACTTCTCATGAATTTTTCCCTTTGCTTGCTCCTTGGCAAATGGAATTAATGGAACACTTTTATTCTAAAAGTATTTAAACAATGAACTCTCACCTGGTGTAAAATACAACAGTTAAAATTATTCTGTACTGGGGCTGGAGAGATGGCTCAGTGGTTAAGAGCATTGTCTGTTCTTCTCAAGGACCTGGGTTCAATTCCCAGCACCCACATGGCAGCTCACAACTGTCTGTAACCTTAATTCCAAGGGGTCTGACATCTTCACACTAATACACATAAAAATAAAAATAAAAAATTTAAAAAAATTGAAAAAATTATTCTGTACCTAAATTTTGTGATAATTAGCATTTTAATGTGCATTTTCCTGCTCTAGCATAGTGTGCTACGTTCTATTCAAATGCATCCCTTAAGATGTGATCAAAGTCTTGTTTCCATAGAAGTTCAACAATGACTTCAAAATTCCACTTAACTCCATACATTAGTGTTGTTCTAGAATGACAGAGAAATAAATAAATGGTTTAAACAATTGAACATATTAATTTATTAATTGAATATATTTTACCATTTAAATGCCTTCCCTGTTTGTATAGAATTGACTATTTGTTAATAGACTTAAGCATCTTGAAAGCACAAGTGCATATGTGTGTGTCTGTGTGTATATGTGTGTGTGTGTGTGTATTCCTAATTTAATGGGGAATTAGTGTGCTTATGATATCATTTATTAGATGTATGAAATTATTTACATGAAAAACATCCCATTGCCTTACTGTCAAGTAATGAATAGCCTTTTGTATGATTAAAGCAATACTAGTAATTTTATAAAATAATACTGTTTTGTCCCATGAACTTTTGTTCCTGTTACATCATTTATCATAGTATTTTGGAGACATGTTATTATTTGCATCCAGTGAAAATTTCTTGAGGGTCTATCAAAAACATTTCAAACCAAAACACGAAGTAGCAAAGGTTTGCAATCCTTTGTTGCATGGATGTGCTAAATTTTCTTCTCAATGTCAGAAGTTCTCCTTCACTTCAAAAGGCATTAGCATCTGAAAAAATTGTTTAAGAAACACAATGCTCAGGGCTTCCTACTGACATGGAAGATTCCTGAGGCCATGGAGTAAGCATTGATTGATTCTGTACTGAGAAAGGACCCAGGATAATAATCTCAGTCTCTTGCTCCAAACAGGTTGCAAATGAAATGGACTCAAAATGAGAAATGTGGGGCTGGCTGATGAGCTGTGGGATGGGGATAAGGGGAGCCAGCCTGAAGGAAGAGTGGGGTCGAGGCATGTCCAAACCCTGGAAATCGAATCCTGAGATCAAAAGAAGTAGGATTGCTCTCCCAAACAGGGCCTGCAAATCCTGGAACAAGTAGCCTTGCCACACACCTTCGCCCCAACTCCAGGAGGTCACATAGCCTGATAGCTAGGGTAAACGTCCTCTCCCTGGTCATGCCCAGCAGCAGCTGGACTTCCTCCTTATGCAGATGAGGCAGCCCCAGCACCCTGGCCCTGGCCAATGATATACACTCACCCCAAAACTCCTACCCACCCACCCAAGGTGTAAGTAGTCTGTTCCCTCCATTAAAGAAGCTGTCTCACTAAAGCCTGCCTCCTGAGAGTCTGTTTTTATTTTTTTTAAGATTTATTTATTATGTATACAATATTCTATTTGAATGTACACTTGCACAACAGAAGAGGGAACCGGACCTCATTATAGATGAGGTCTGACTTGAAATGGTAAATCCCCCAAGTAACCGAACATTCTCTACCCCAGGGATGCTCCCTTTTGACCTTGGCATTTCCCAACCTTCTCTATCACAGGAAACTCTTCATCTCATCAAAAGGAGTCCCAGATCAGGGGGTTACAGGCTTCACTCAAAACTCATGGCATGAAACTTACCCAAAAGGAAGCCACCTCCTTCTGGGAGGAGGTCCTTGAGGCAGATTCCTGAATGGTAGCAGGTCATCCTTATGACCCCCACACATGAACCCAGATTGGTTACATCACCCACCACAGAGAGAGCAAGGAAGGAAAACCCCCCTCCCTCCATTTTCCACCTAGTATAGACAATGTGTGGGTTTCTCTAAGCCAGGGCCCACCAAGGACGCTTTACACACACACCCATCAGAGGACTCTGGTGATGGCAAATATCCTGAGGACCATTCTGTTACAGACCTGGTAACCCTAGAAGAGGCCGTAGAAGAGATTTGCCAAACAATTGCTTCCTCAGTCTTGGCGGCACACTCGGGGCCCTGCCCAATCTGCCCTTGCCTCCCTACCCTGTACTACAGGGCACTCCTTGTTCCACCTTTCCTGCTACTACCCAGCAGCTCTGAGACCTTCAGGACCCTCCCTGCCCAGGGTCCAGAGATCCAGGCATTCCTGGTTAAATGTCTACCCCAGCCCCGGCTAAGCCTCTAAACTGATCTCAGGCTGGAGACTTAAAAGAGCTCAGGCAGGCAGTCAAGGAGAACACCATCCATGTCCCTTGGTTTAAATCCCCCCTCTAATGGCAAATCTCCATCTTAAACATGTGCCAGGGTTGGTAAGATATCTGCCATTCCTCTCTAGCCGGCCTTCTCTTCCTACATGGGAGGCCCCTTACGGAGATGAACGTCTTCAGCAGGTCAAGCAGAGTCAAGACTAAAATTCTATCACATGCGGGCTATGATGAACTTTCCGGCCACAGAGCTTTCTCCACGGGAACCCGGCCAGCGGGAAATGATGAACAGGTGTGCCTCTGCGAACTTCAAGTCTGAGACAGAATCACCTTGCCCTCCAGCTCACGGGACTCTGACTCTTCCGTGCTTTTCCTCTGCCGAAAACCAGAAGAGACTCTGACTTTATTCTTAGAACTAAAATGAGCTTTAAAAAAAAAAAAAAAAATTCCTGACCCTGCAGCCAGAGACCTCATTCTTAAAAACATCGTTTGGGAGGATATGAGTGCAGGCTTGCCTACCAATGCCTCAAAGATGAACATTACGATGGACTATGGCCACTCAGGATATTGGGACACCGTCCCATCAGGCTGCTTCCATTGCCCAGGCCTCTGAAGCAATGATAAAAACAGGAGCTCACTTTAAGTGTGGCAAAAAGGGACACTGGAAAGGCGAGTGCCCTAAGGGGCTCGCCTCCACCAGAAATGCCACCAGTCCTGAGACAGTCTGTCCCTGTTGCCTTAGCAGCTCCCCTGGAGGAGAGATTGTCCCTTCCATTATGACAAGGATGGCAAGCCACTAGAGTCTTTAAAGCTGGCAGCCCTCGGCCCTGACAGTCAGAGACTTTATGGGTTTCTAGCATCTCACAAGGCTCCTGCCCAAAGATAACCATGAAAATAGGTGGCAAGGCATTCAAATGCCTTATTGGTAGTGGAGCAGAGAAGACAATTTTAAGACAACAAAGGCCCCACAAGACTAAGAACTAATTCCCAGGCCTCAGCTTCTAGGCATCAGAGGTTGCTCTCATGCCTTTACCACTAAACAAGCCTACGGGAGGACTCTGACCGGTCTACAGGCACCATGCGCCCCCTTATGGCAGACATCGCCAGCAATCTTCTAGGAAGAACTATCCCGGAGGCTCCGGAACTTACTCTCACTGGCCATCCAAAAGAAAATTACAGTAGGGTAAACGATTCTATCCATAAAAACCCTCCCCCGGGTTACACCCAATTCTAAGGGCTGATGTTAAATTTGACACTCCCTGCCTCTGCTGGCTCTCCAACAAGCCTATCTGGGCCGAACAGTGGCCTTTCTCGAGGGAGAAACTTGGAGCACTCAACATAGTAAAACAGCTCCAGCGTCACCGTGTTCACCCTTCCCGCGGTACATGGAAGACCCCTGTATTTGCTTTAGAAAAGGGCTCAGAGGGGCAGAGACGGCTACAAGATTTAAGGGCAACCAATAAAACCATGCAGGTTTGGGGGTCCCTCCAGAAAGGGCTACCCCTCATCTCCGCCGTTCCCGCCAAAGTCCCTCTCTTTGCAATAGACATTGAAGACTGCTTTTTCGCTATTCCTCTCCACCGCTGGAGCTGCCAATACTTTGTGTTTCCAGTGACCCCTATTAACACCTCTGGGCTGGCAAACGGTCCCACCATCTGCAGGGTGGCCGTTGTCAAAGCATGAAGGCCCTACTTAGACAAAGGTCTCCACGTTTATCACTACATGGATGATATCTTGGTGTGGGGAGATCTTCCACCTCCCCCTCACAACTTAAGGACCAATTAACACCTTCCCTAGCCTCCCTAGGATTTAAAATAGCTCCCCCCCAAAACAAACAAACAAACAAACAAACAAACAAAAACCAGCTTATTCCACCCATCCAATTCTTGGGAATGGAAATTACTCTCACCCCAGTATGGCCTCCTAAACCCACCCTTTCCTTCCCTCAAACCTCAACTCTTGCCTCCCTCCAAGCTTTTTGGGAAACCTTAATTGGTTTCAACCATGGCTTTCCCTTCCCAGGGGATAAAAACCTCTCCTCTCCAAGAGCTCTCTCTCCTGAGACAGTTGAGGCTTTAGGCTCCATGAACGAAACCCTAAAAGATGTGGCACCTGCTAGGCATAATCCAACAATGCCTGTACAGTTTCTTGCTCTCGAGGGAGCACTGTATCAGCCGCAGAGAGTGAGGGAATGGTTCCACACCCTGCTGGACGGCGCGCTTCGAATTCTAACTGAGGCTAATGTGCTCGCTATCCTGATTTGAAGTGGCAGGGATAGCGCCCTCCAAACCTCAGGAAAAGAACCCGATATCCTTGTCACACCTTTTTTTTTTCTCTCCCCAATATTCAGTGACTACTCAGAAACTACTCCTGCATGGCTATTAGCCTAATTGAATTCCCGGGACAAATTGATAATCATTACCCTAAGGGAAGATGGGTTTGTGCCACCTCTGTTATGGTGCTCACTCCTCCCCACCCAGATCTTTACAAAGAAGCCCATCACCAAGGTCTCCTCAGTATTTACTGATGGAAGAAAGAGGAGAACGGCGGCAATAATATACTGCTCCCCCGGGGATGAGGCCCTCATTATTCCATTTCTCTGGAGTTGCCTCCCTCTCCCTAAGTTAAAGAACTATATGCTATTTATTTATTTATTTAGCCCTGCAAAGACATCAGTAGGACCGTTGATCCTTTCTCAGACGGTGAAGATGCCGTTAATTTGCTCTCCTGGTTATCCAGCTTCTCTGTCAAACCATACAACAACCCACTATCCTCTCTGCTTGTCCATGTCTCCACCCTCTTGCAGGGAAGAGCCACTCCCCTCTCCAGCATGTCAAGTCTCACAGTTCTCTGCCAGGTCCGACATCTGTGGGAAACGCCTTTGTTTAGCTGACGGCCTCTAAGGGAGCAGTCACAGCCTCCATCCAACAACCCGACCAGTTCCATTCATGCGCACATACAAATTTAAAGGGGCTTCACACAGTTTTCCCCACACCCCGCTTGCTCAATGGAAACATGCTCCTCTTTACATTCCCTTATCACTACCTCAGCTTTACAAACTATGGGCACTAACACCCCTCCCCACTCTGAGGTCTCAAATCCAATGCCCTCTGGCAAATTGATATCACCTACACTCCCCCAATTTGGCCGCCAAAAATGTCTTTGTTACTGTTGACACATACTCGCATTTCATATGGGATAAAGGCCAAATGGGAGAAAGCTCAAAAAGCTTAATTTACCTCATTCTCTCCACCTTTGTAGTTTCAGGCATTCTTCAACAGATATAAACTGATGATAGCCCTGCTGTTACTAGCTCCGAAATAAAAACCTTCTGCTCACGATGGAGATTGCCCATCACTCCAGGGATTCCTTACACTCCCCAGAGCCAAGGAATCATGAAAAAAAAAAACAACAAAACATCAGACTCTAAAAGCCCATCTTAAAAAACAAAAGACAATCACCGAGCCCCCTAACATACAATTAGCAATGGCCCTAACCACTTTAAATATATTTAATATTTACAAAAGCTCCAATATCCCACTATCTCCCTCTACTGGCACACACCAGGAGTAACTCCTCCCATCCTGGTAGGATGGTGTGAGCCCTTAGACAGAATACGGAAAGGATCTAACTCTCTCCTTACGGCAGGAAGGGGTTTGGTTTGTGTCTTTCCACGGGCCTATTTGGGTCTCCAGAAAATAGCACCTCACCAACCAAGAAGATGGCCTCTCTCTCATTGGCAGGTCAAGGACTTAGGAAGTGAAGGAGACTCCCCCACCCCCACCCTCCTGCCCCATGGGACAACAAGATTTCCTGGAATAACATCCATGACCTGGTGGCCACTGTCAGGCCTCTCCTCCATTCTCATGACTGTCTTTGTTATTCTCCCTTCTAACTCTGCTACCACCCAGTCCCTCCCTAACACACACCACCGGAGATTTTTGTTGTTGTTGTTGTTGTTGTTGTTGGAGAAACCTATTATGGACATAACAAAGTTATAGGAACAGGAGATTGCCCTCCAAAAGAGTACCAGAAGCTCTTGAAAGCCCCAATCTGTACTGGCCATTTGGGACCATCTTTTTCATGGTCCCCATTTCATCCAATTTCTAAAACAGCAAGTAAGCAACACGGGCAAAATCCCTCCCAATCAGGTTCTGGTTCATTACCAAACCATCCCTAACCTGGAGCCAGAGGACTATGCTGATACTTCTCCTTCATAAAAAACAAAAAGGGTGAGTGTGGGGCCAGGGAGCCATGGGAGGGGTAAAGAGCCTGCTTGGAGTAAGAGTGGGATCATGGTGTGTCTAGACCCTGAGAATCTTGTCCTGAGATTGGCAGGAGTAGAATTGCTCCCCACCCACCCCCCCCCCCACCCCTACCCACCCCCAGCCACCCCCACCCCAGGCCTGCATGTCCTGGCGCATGTAGCCCTGCCACCCCACCTTTGCCCCCTGGAGGGGGTCACTGAGCCTGGTAGCCAGTTTAAACTTCCTCTCCCCTTAAAAGTTCATACCCAGCAGCACCTGGAATTCCTCCTTCTACAAATGAGATATCTCCAGCACGCAGGCCCCAGACAATGATTTATACTCACCCCCAAAACCCCTACCCACCCACACCCTGTGATTCTGCCCCGCTTCCCCTCTCAGGATCTGCCGGTTTTGAGGCCCATCATGCCACTCTAGACAGGGAAGCAGAGACTGAATGGCAAAGGGAGACATTGATGAAACTTTGATTGTGTACCTTGAAATGGATTATTCCCTATAATATGAAAGCTACCTTTGTTAGGATGTATTTTTAAAATGCCACACAGTCAAGAGATCCGATATGAGGAGATTTATTTGGGGGAAGGAAAAGGGAGAGGAGTTAGGGCCTGAATGGGCCATGAAGGTAGACAAACAGTGGGAGAGTGTAGGAGAGGAGAAAGAGGAGCATGGTGAGGGAGGGCAAGAGAGAAAGTCAGAGAGAGCAGGGAAGGGAAGAGAAACTGAGGCAGAGAGAGAGGCTGGGAGTGGCAGATGGTTTATATCTGGAGCACCTAGCTCAGGTGATGACATAGGACATAGGTAGTGACATGGGACGTTGTTAGGACCCTAAAGCCTCCTGAGGGCAGGCCAGTTGAATTGCCCACACACCAACATAACAGTCTTAGTCTTCAGAAAGCCCAGTACGTATTTTTAAAGCTGCTTTGTTTGCTTAATAACGTCATACATATATATGTACTGCATTTAGATCATTTCCATCCCTCGGTCACTCCTCAGACGCCTCCTATCCACACCATTCCCTCTCAAACTCATGACCTTTTCTTTAACTATTACTGTTCCACACACACACATACTTACACAAGATAATTTATATGTACAACTTGTTAATTCCATTTGATATTGTTCATATGTGCACGGCCATCTGCATTGGATAACCTCTCAAGGAGTTTATCCCTAGAGAAAACGGATTCTTTTCTTAACAATCATTGACTGCCTGCAGCTCTTCCTCTAGGATCTTGTGACATTCAGCCATCAGTGTCGGCAAATCAACTGATATTGGCATTTTCCAGGTCTTGTTTAACAATAATGCTATTGGGCTTTCATATGTCTAAGTGACAGTCTTGTAGCAGTCGCCCTGATCCTCTCACCCCTACAGTCTTTCTGACCCATCTTCAATGTTTTCTGAGCCTTAGATGTAAGGGTTGTACTATAGATGTGCTAATTAGATCTAGACAAACCACGGTCTTGGATCTGACCACTTGTGGATCTCTGTAAGTCTCCATCTAAGGCAAAGACGGGCTGTTTTGACGAGGGGCAAGAACTACACTTATCTGTGGGTATAATGACACATATTTAGAATACAGTTAGAAAGTATATTTGATTTAGAAAAAATGATAGCATGAAGTTCTTCTCTATGTGTATGACCTCTCCAACCACAAACAGCTGTCTAGGTTTACAGAGAAGGGCATGAATCCCCTTCTATTGAATGGACCTTAAATCTAGTTAGACATCTGTTGGTTAAGTACAAGATACAAGTGTGTCTGTTGAATCACTGGGGATCTCTTGTGGGCCAGTGATGACTCTGGGTCTCGGGCTTAACAATGTATATTGACTTTGTTATATTGATTAAATGTCCCTCTTTGAAGCTTGCACAGCACCTTCCGATTCTATGAGAACTAGGCTTCCAGGAAAGGGAAGTCCCAGCTTGATTCCTCCAGAGCCTACATTTGAATAGTGTGGTGTCTTGAGCCATGGAGTCTTAAGAACAAGTTACGGATGGGAACCAAAGCCAATTACAATTGTTTATGTCACTTGGGTAATGTCTTTGACCCGACTGAACATTAATTCCAGGGGAGGTTTCCCTTGCCTGACGCTATTTTGTTAGTCCATGGCTCTCGGGGGAGATCATGAGCATGTTTATCCCATGAAGCATAATTCAATTTAAACCACATGATTTTAATCTTACCAGTAATGATAGCCCCATGACCATAAGAGACTCCCATTGGCATCTTTTATGGAAGATCTATGTATTCCAGGCTAACCCAGAAGTCATGAAACCCCTGACCAGCCTCCTCTGTTGTGCACGTTACAGGTGTGTCATATCTGAATAACCCAGTGTTTTAAATTCTTTTGCTTTATAGCAGCATTTTGATTACTGCTTAAGTTATTATCCTAGGCAAAATATGAATAAAAAAATAAAGCAATGCCTTTATTATCTATCAATGAAAACTCAAAAAGATTGGCCTGTAGGTAAGGGGAGTCAAGGAAAGGGAAGCCGAGTCTCTTCCCTACCTGCTTCCCATGAGCACCCACAGCATGTAAGCCACGGGCTTACAATTTAGGACTGGATTGCAACTGCCACAATAGTTAGTGGGTCAGAATAAGAAAGAGGAGGCTGTTTGAAGTCCAAGCACAGCTTCCTCCAGGACAGCAGGTGGAGCTACAGAAAGCTGAGGGCTAGTGGATGGTACAGCAAGAAATAACTGCATCTCCTCTGCCTAAGAATCACAGTGTGCTGGGAGCTTTTCAAACCCTAAAGAAATGCAGTAAAACACTCGGGCCTGCTCTTCTGGGAACATTCAGGAAGCCCCTTCCATTGGGCCAAATCCTGTCCATTTCCAAATAACCCATTTTTTTCTCCCTTCATGGGCCCAGGTGAAAACAGAGCAAGAGTTCCATGTGAAAGTCCTCCTGGTCTGCATCCGTGGAGCTCCTTCTTTCCACTGACCTGGTCTCTCTATCCCTCCAAATTGAAACTCTTTGATCGGCACTTCAAGCAAGGCCAAGAGGACAGTGATTGGTGGCCTGTGGTCTAGTTCCTATGAGATTATAGACTCAGGAGGCAACTGGCAATGAAAATATCATAAACTCTGTTTCTAAATACAAATGGGGAATTGGCCTCAGCTGTTCACAGGAAGAAGGAATTTCTAATCCAGTAAGCCATGGAAGGGGTTTGACAGACATATAACAACAATAGCAGACTGTTCAGTGAGGGTGACAGTGTCAGATGCACAAATGGATGGGTGGTGAATGGATGGAAGATGAAAGAGTAGCTAAGTGGACAGATGGGTGTAGACAGTTGGGTAGATGGAGACTTGATGGATGAGCAGAAAAGTAGATGAGTGGGTAGATGGCTGGATAGTACATGGATATTAGATAATGGGTGGATGAATGAATGATGAATAAGCAAACATGGATAAATGGGTGGGGAGATGGTGGGTGATGGATGGTTGAGGAATAGGTGGATAGGTGGATGGATGGATAGATGGATGGATGGATGTACCAATGAATGATGGATGAGCAGACGTAAATGAATGGATAGACAGATAATGAAATAGAAGATTTTTGGATGATACGTTAATAGTTACAGATGATGAATGGATGGATGATAGATGTTTGGATGATAGATGATAGATGGGTAATGGATGGCACTTGGATGATGAAAGATGACTAAGATAAGCAAGCAGATAGATGAATGGATGAGTGTATGTGTTGTGTGGTTGGATGGACAGACAGATCTATAGGTAGATAGAAGAGTGTATAGTGTATGTGATGAGTGAATCAATGAGCAGATAGATGGGTAGGTCACCAGGTTAGTAGATGGCCAACACTGTCTGTGAACACCTGGTTCACACTTGCAATTGATGCCTTTCTTCTTCTGAGCCCATGGCAAACACACAAGGGGTCAGGGCCTTTCTCCTTATGTTGCCTTCTGACTTGGTACCCAGGCCATTGCGGATGCTCTTCCGCACAGTGCTATCTCCAGGGCATGAACTTTATTTAGTAGGCACTCCACAAATTCAAAGAAAGAGACAAAGCCAGTCACCTCTGATGCTGCAGCCATTGGCGGGCACATGAGCAACCAGCCTTTGGCATGACTTCTGTTGAGTGTTCCTTCCCCTTGGCTCCTTTCCCAACCTGCTTTGTTGGCTTCTCATAAGGCTTGCCAAGGAGCACAGCGATTGGGAGACAGAAAGTGAAGAGCAGAAGCACAGGCAGGCATTTCTTCCTTCCCTCTCTGCCTTGTGTGAATTCTCAGGCACTGCTTCCAAATCCCAGGGTGACTGTCTCCTTTTTCATCCCTGTAGGCTTCCTCATAGTCTAGGGTTCCTGGTGGCCCCAGCCTGTCCCCTGAAGCTTCCTGACTCCATCCCAGACTCCAGAGTGAACACCTCCTCCCTGGGTCTAGCTGGTTAAGCCACATATACCATGAGGTACCATTTCAGCCATCATTATATTCACACTTATGTAGCCCTCACTACACATTTCCCTGACAGAACTTGTGGCCTCATTAAACACCAGCTTCATACCTGCCAGGTCCTGTCAGCCTCTACTCCTCTTTCTATCCTGGGACTCATGTCTTTCTGAGATGTGTCATAGACAGTGACCCCACACAATTTCCTGTGCCTGACTTGTTTCACCAAGCAGATCCTCCAGGAGTCAATATGCAAATGACCCCTAGCCTTACTGTGGAAACATCAGTACCAGCCCTACCCAGACTTGTAGGGAATGGGGTGAGTAAGCCTCAGAAGAGGTCTGGTAGATATGGATGCTGTCAGGTCACTGAGAGATGAGGTAAGAGAGGACACCGAAGGCATACAGAGGTTAGCACAGGGTCAGATGCTGGGCATGGTAACACACATAACTATCCTTTATAAAGCTTTTAAAGGACTTACAATGACATTCTGATCCCATTTATCAAATAAGAAGTTAGGCCTGTCAGCCCATTGTGCCACTTAATGTCAGCAAATAAAATCCAATTAGTAGGAAAGGCTCAGAAGTCCTTGACCAGAACAGGAGCTAAGGGCCTGGCTTCCTCACCATGAGAGAAGCTGCCTAGCAGAGTGTGACCTTGTGAGCGGATGGCAAAGTGGCCAAGCTACAGTGGAGCCTGACACAGAGCTGACATAGTATATAGGGACCGGGCAGCCAAAGCAGAAGCTGTAGGAAACGGGCATGGAAGAGCTGGGGGTCCCTTCAGCAGGGGTACCTTCCAAATACCCACGAGGGCAGGGATTCCCATGAAGAGGGACAGGTAGGTGGCTGGCTGCAGAATGTCCAAGGCTTCAGCGAGGCTCTGGCATGCTCAGGTTTGCTTGTATAATTGCTACTAAAACAGAGATGGGAGCCTCGGGAGTTTGTGCAGGCTTCAGCAAGCACAAACCTGTCTAGCCTTAGAGGACTGGGAGAAAGGTATGTGGGATGTTCCTGTAGGAGAATGTGTCGGGGGCTGCAGGTGGGTGTATCCTAATAGTCTCTTAGCACATCTTTGGATGTTCACAGAGCAAGGGTTCTCTCTCCTACCACAGGTTATGTCTGCCCTCCCAGCAGAGGGCACAACCAAACTTTCTGTTTCATGCCTGTGCAGAGATGGCGTGCAGGAAGAGAGCCCCCTAGTGTCTGTCGTTAGACTCCACGCTGCTCCTCTCGTGGGTTCCCAGAATCCTTCTGCAGGAAGCCACAGCCCCAAATCCTCAAGCTTCATTGTGGCCTGCTTCTTAGGAATCCCAGACTACAGAACACATGCCTGTCCCCAGTGGTAGGACTGAGTCAATTCAGTATTCGGGGCAACTGCCTGCCCTGATTCAGCGATCACAAGGAACACAGGTAAGAGGAGCTGTAATGGCTGAGAAGTACACAGTGAATTTAGTACCACTGCAGACGGCAGTGGGGACACAGTTCTATTGGGTGATGTTTCTATCGAATTCCATGGAAGGACTTTTATTCATGTATGTACCTGCAGAACTCAACTTCTGTCTTTTCTACCTCCTTTCCTTTGTGAGATGTGGACAAAGCTGTCTCTCAGGGGCAGCTCCCTTCAGCCGGGCAAGGTCTTCCATGGGCCGGTGCTGGGCTAGGGGTACAGATGCAGGATGGTGCTAAAGACTGAGGCTATGATCTCAGTGATGCAAGAACATGATGCAGCCAGGGCGCTGGACAGGAGGTTGCATGCTTAGTGGGAGGATAACCCTGGCCTAGGAGTGCTACTGTCAACTCCACCCAGAAGGTTCAGCATCCATACTGAGCCTCAGGACCTTGGCATAACCCCTATCCCCACCATACAGGAGGTCCCATGGCTTTCCAGCCTGAGGATGCTCCCCCTAAGAGGCACCACATCCTGATTTACCTCCCTCCCCTGAGGCCTAAGCCTCTCTGCCATTAAACGCAAGATAAAGGGTAAGGAGAACTGGGGGTTACATCTTTGGATTGACAGCTGGCTCTGTCAATCAACAGGCAGCCCTGAATTCCCTACTTAAAAACCTATTGTCCCACGACCAAGGACAGCATGACATTCAGTGGGGATGCAAGGAATGCTCTGGTGGGGCTAGTGGCAGGCAAGGACGAGCAGGCAAAGGGCCATCATGTAAATGAGCTGGAGCCAGGACTAACAGCAGTCCACTCCAAAGCCACAGCTCCACCATCTCTCAAAACACACACGCCACAGGTACCACCTCACTAAGCTCAGGGTGTCCCTTCACTAATGGCCAGGGTTACAAGAGGAAGATCCCAGCTCCAGTCCCCAGACTTGGAGGCTGCCTCCCCCCAGGGTCCTCTTCTAACTAACCTCAGACTCAATCTTAATGAAGGTGAGGGCAGCCATCATTGCCCCATGCCTCACCCGGCTACCCAGGTCCTGTCTATCTGGTCATGGAGGACCTGTGCTGCTTCCTAATGGGCTCTGACTTCCACCTAGGTAACTGGGCAGCAGACTCCTCTTCTACCCACTCACCCAGTTAAATCCAGCAACTTGCCCACCCATTGCTCATCATCCTTCATCCACAGGACAAAGGCTGTGGCCTCCTGTTGTGAATGTGGTTGTGTGGCGACAACATACAGGGCTGTGACGGGGTGCTTCTGCTCTTCCACCAAGCAGCAAGTACTGGTTGGGAGGAGGGATGTCCTACTCAGGCCCTCATTAGTAGGAGCAACTAGATGCTTGCAGGACTGTCTTCCCTGGACACCTGCAAAGGGCCAGGCAGGACTCAGGTGACCATGCCCCAGAAGAGGGAACTATACACCTTGGAAATAACCTCTGCCTCTCACTAGACAAGAAGCCACTATGGACATCAGCTCCTTGTGCCCAGCTAGAGGCAATGAAGGAGCAGTCTGGCCCTGCTGAGAACACCTGATTTGCCAGTCTCTTGGAAGCAGGGGGCTAGAGCTGACAAATTAATCTCCTCCCAGGAAGTGAGGTGACATGGAAAGATTCTCACAAATACACAGGGAGAAAAGGCTGTGCTGGGGGCAAAGGAAAAGCCAGGGAATTCTGACCCTGGTGTCCAAGAGCCTGGCTCATGGTAAGAAGCAGGAAGGAGCCAGGCATGGCAGCACATGCATAGGATCCTAGGACACAGGAGGCTGAAGCAGGACTGCCAGTTCTAGGTCAGCCTGAATTACATGGGTGTCTGACAGCATGTTGGGGAAGTAGACAGCATCTCTGGGGGACCAGAGCACATTCTGCCCTGGAGAGCTTGGGGCTTTCTGAAGTTCTCAGTGGACACCTTGCAAAGGGAACTCTCCACTGGCAACAAAGGGATGGAGACTAAGAGGGCTGCTCAACACAGTTGTTCTGAAAGGTGCCCTGGGGACAGATACCGTACATCTAGTAGGTGGCAACACCAGGAGTGGCCCCTCAAGGTCAGCCAGCACTGGTCCTAGAATGTGGTCTGATGGGCACAAGCCTTCTTAGAGACCCAGGAGCTCCCCTAGCCCTGTCCCATCCTCTTCCAGTGGGAACTACCCTGCACATGCCCATCATCTGAGGCTGCAGGGTAGCTGACCTGCAGCAGCTCAGGCAGCTGCAACAGAAACACATCAGTCCCCATCATGAGCCAGAAATCACACAGCACACGAACATGCAAATGTTACCCAGACACACAACGCAGTGACAGAAGCGTGAAAGTCAACAGGGACCAAAGAATCACAACAAAGACTTCTAAAAACAACCTAGTTATAATTTTCACACATGCAGGTAAAACAAGAAGACATCCATCCACAACTAGAGCTGTCTAGGACCATCCTCGGTATTTGGACACACATAGAAACACAAAACCATTATTCCCCAAGTCCCCCTGGCTCTCAAGAGTTTTGGGCAAAGGTCTCTTGGTGAAGCAGCTGTTGACCACTGGAATGGAAACTGTGGCAGTTCAGCTACACTCCCACAGGCAGGGCAGGTCAAGGACAAAGCCATGGTGAAAAAAACAGGAGAGCTAACAGCTGCAGACAAAGGGCACTGGGAGTCACGGGCAGAGCAGCCACAGTGCTACTCATCAGCTACAAGGTCAGGAAGTCATGTCCTCTGAGAACTGGTCTCCACAGAACCAACCAATGCAGACATACTCCACAGGAGTATGTACCACCTATCCCGTTGATCTCCAAGCCCCCAAGTGCTGTTCTGTGACGTCATGCAAAGTGTTCACATAAAGGCTGTTACTTCGACGTTCTGCGGAGCACAGACTTCTGGACATGTTGGCCTCTGAGCAATGCTGAAACTACCATGCAGTATCTCCGTGGGACCTGGACCCTGAAGGTCGGGCCTGCTGCTGACACTACAGAGTGTTGCTGTTGAATCTGTCGATGGCTGAGGTGGGTGCAGACCAAGAGAATGGCATGGTGCCTACGCAACTAGTAGTGGGGGAATTGAACACTGAGGTCAGGTGCTGAAGCCAGTGCCCTCAGGACTGGGCTTAGGGTTCACCAGTTGAGAAGAGCAAGTCTCCTGAGGGCTGGAGGTGACCCCTCAAGGCACTTCAACCTGATAATGTGGCTCAGTCTTCCAACATCAGACGCAGAACTGGCCCACTGGACCCAGCTGCAGCTAGGGGAGGCTCCAGAGTGCTGAGAGGCCACAGGTCTCCTGCCATTCAAATGATACATTATCTGTGCTAAGAGATACAATAAAACCACTAGCCAGAACATATGGAACCCTCTGTAAACAAGGAGCCACGCTCCTGGGCTGGTGTCCCTGCCTGCTCTCTCCCTCATCTGGGTATGCTCTCCTGCCTAGCAGGCAGTCTAAGCCCCACAGCTGTACATGCTATAGAGCAGGGCTGCAGGCGGTCAGCAGGTGCAAACAAGGTACTTCAGCTGTCACCTGATGTGGATGAGCAAGGCAAGGTAGAGAGAGTTGTGCCCATGCATACACCAGGGCACTCCTGAAGGGCCTCAAGTTTGATCACAGCCCTGAGAGCCACCCGGGGCCGTCTCAGCTGCTGCTGTCTCCTGAACACTGTGTGCAGCGCCTGCAGCTGCCCCACCTCCTGCATGGTAAAACATGGCTGCTGCTCTGCAAACCGCACAAGTGCCTCGAAGGATGTGGCTGCCTGCTCCCAGGCTGCCTCCTCATCCTCACTAGTATCTTTCTCTGACTTTTCTGCATATTCAGTGGCCTGGGCTGGTGCCTCAGCAGCAGGGGCCTCATCCATGTCTCTCCCTGCCATAACCCGCTCTTCGGCCCTGCTGTTCTGAAGCCTGCTGCCAGAGCAGGAGGGCCCTTCTTTTACAAGTTCAAGGATGTGTGCAAAAGTCTTGTGAGGCTTGATGCTACAGCACTCGGCCTCCTCCTCAGAGGAGGAACCTTCAGCGAATGGCACGGTGGGCCACAGCTTCCTCCAGGCCCGCCTGAAGACCTGGCTAGGCACAGCATTCCAGGCACAGGCCACATTGACTATGGCATCATTCATGCTGTGGCGGGTGGGAAAGGCCTGTAAGGCCATAGGAGGATTAATAAAGAGTCTCATGAAAGCTCTGCGAATGCCTTGCTCTGTGGGCTGCAGTAAGGAGGTCACACTGGAAGGGAGGAAGATAGTGAAGACATTCTCTGACACCAGCTCTGACTCCTGTGGGTGGGCCCGGGAATGGTCCAGCAAGAGAATTGCCTTGCTGTCTTCCGGTAAGCCTATAGTTCTAAAGTGCTCTCTCACTGAGGGGACAAAAATATGATGGAACCAGTCTGAGAAAATCTCCTTGTCTACCCAGGCGTTACCCTGGGCCTTGTAAGCAATAGGCAAGTGCTGGATGCCTCTGAAGGCTCTGGGGCCGCCACCCTTCCCAATGGCCAAAGGCTTGATTCTGTGGGAGCCTGTGGCATTGGCGCACATCAAGACGGTCAGCCTGTCCTTGCCCTGTTTGAAGTGGGGCACAGTCCCATCATCCGGGGTAGAATTTGGCAAGCACCGCCAGACAAGCCCCGTCTCATCAGCGCTGTATACCTGCTCAGGAGACAGCCCATGCTCAGCTGCGAGGCTCCTGAAAAAGCCACAGAACTGTTCAGCAGCTTGGTGGTCAGCCACCTGCTTCTCGCTAGAGGCATCTAACTTCTTAATGCCATGCCTGGCCTTGAAGCGCCAAAGCCACCCTCCAGAAAACACACAGGGCTCCGTCAGCCTCATCTGCTTGTAGAAGTCCTTGGCCTTTTCGATGAGCATAGGGCCCGACACAGGGATGCCCTCGGCACGCTTTACCAGGAACCACTCATACAACACTCGGTCCAGGTGCTCCAGCTTCGGCGTGTGCAGGGTACGCCGCTGCTCCAGCGCCTGGCGAGAGTCTGAGCTGGCGAAGAACCTGAGCAGCTGGGCCTTGTGGGCTTTGATGTCATACAGAGTGGACATTCCCACATTATACTCCTGCATCAGTGCCTTCCTGCTCTCCCCACGCTCTAGCCGAGTGCAGATATCAATCTTCTCCTTCAGGGTTAGCACCACTCGCTTCCGCTTCTCCCCCTTGCCCTTGGCTGCAGCCTGCTTGGAGGCCATTGAGGAGGCGACCCAGGCTGAGCTGGGCCTGTCCTTCCCTGCCTATGTTTCTTTCTGGCTTCCTTGGCCACAGTCTCTTCCTCTCTTCTCCACCTGCCCACAGATCTGATGCCAGGCTCAAGCCAAGTCCATTCTTAGCTCTGTCCTTTGCCTATAGCAGTCTCTTGGCTGTTTCCCTTTAGTATTGGGGCCCCAGCACACTTAGGCCTCAGGTCCTAATAGTGTAGGCAACTGCTGTTCTCTCCAGGGGAGGTGACAGGGCTGAGCTACCCTGGACTACTAAGGTACACTTGGCCTCCACACAGACAGAAGATGGCGGCTTCC
Organism: Psammomys obesus; assembly: GCF_907164565.1. Taxonomy (NCBI): domain Eukaryota; kingdom Metazoa; phylum Chordata; class Mammalia; order Rodentia; family Muridae; genus Psammomys; species Psammomys obesus. The sequence goes on along the minus strand of NW_026596079.1, from coordinate 1,956,854 downwards.
CCTTCAACAGTGTCCAGGTTTCAGGTTAATGAAGATTTGATGGCTTGAGCTGGGAATGCTTCTCCCTGGGATTCTCAACGTTGAGTTCCCCACACATTTCAGGAACTGGAAAGCAGAGGAGAAAGAGAAACGTCACTAAGGGCACTCAAGAAGTGCTTAAGATGCAACTGGAGAGCATCACCTCAAATATCAGTGCCATTTGGCATGAGGTTTGCTAGCCAGCCTGTTAACCAGCCCTTCCTTGCAGACTAGAGAGTAAGCGGCAACCTTCATAACTGTCCAGAAAAGGTAACCGTCACAATACATTCCTAATGAATTCTGCCTTCTCCTTCCCTGGAAACCTTATCTGGGCTGCTCCTTCCAATTAAGCATTTGATGAGCTGGAAGATCACAGAAGTGGCACAAAAGGGCACTGGGGACCACACGTAAGCGACATGAGACATTTATTCAAATGAGCAAGAGCTGTAAAGATAGACAGGGAATGACAACTTGCCACGAGCCAGCTGTGTAACCCTAATCCCTCAAGTCAGCCTCCTGGTCTGCAGAACATCATGCTGGTCTCCGAGGGTTTCCCTCTGTACTCATAGTGAGGGCAGTATGTACCTCACTGGCACACACGGCATTCGCTGTGTGCGCCTCACTGTGGAGCAGAAGGAAATCAAGGCCACAGTCTAGTCGCAGGGGAAATGTTTAATGACAAACCCAGGCCGCCGAGGAATTCTGCAGCAACCTGAGAGGCAGACAAGCTTCCAGGAGGCTCAGCTCGTGATGGCTGTATCTTCCTGCCTGCCCTGCAGGTGTGTTGAGAGTGGGTAAGTGGCTGACTACACCCACTTCAGAAATAAATTTTGCCAAGCTGAGTGTGGCGGCCCACACCTGACATCTTAGCACTTGGGGGAGACTGAGGCAGAACTGCTTTGAGTACAGGGCCACCTTGGGCTACCCAGTAAGTGCTAGAAAGAGATAAGAGGAAGAGGGGAAATTTGAATTTTGTACCACTTTTGGATCCTCCTAAACATGGCTGCAGAACCCCAGAAGGCTTTTATCCTTGGGACGTCAAAGGAAGCACTGATAACCCCGGACCAATTGAACAGAGGCTTAATAGGGGTGGGAGTATAAGCATGAAAAGCTCCTAAAGGGAGAGGCCAATTTCTTCGTGTTGGTTCTGAGGTGTCTGGAGGACGGATATTAGAAACAACCTGCTACCGGGCTGCAGACGGGACGACACACTGGGAGAAAAATTCAAAGCACGGGCAAGGGACGAAAGAAGGGTCCCGGGAGGGGCGGAAACAACCGAGACTGCCCGGTCTGCGTTCCGGCGGAGCGCCTGGCAGCCGAGGAGACCTGATCCTGGGGAGGGGATCCCCGGGAGCAGACGACACGCGTCCGGCTCTGGGGCGGGAGCGCTGGCTTGGCCTCGAGTCCCGTTCGCGTAGACGGCGGCGCGGCAGCCCCAGTCCGGCCCGGCCCCACTCACCTGCGGACTCCCAGCCACCGCTACCGGCCGGAAACGCCCGCCACGCAGCTCTCCACCGGTCCGCTCCTCGCAGCCTTCCCCGACTCACTTCCGGAGACGCTCTAGATACGGAGACTGCGGTCTCAGTGTTGTCTTGCTTGCTACACCGCGGCTGAGCGAGGAAGCGGCTCCGGCCCGGCAGCTCCACCGCCCGTAGGACAAGGAAGGCCCGGGGGAACCTTTCATGAGGAACGGAAGCCCGGAGCTAAGCGTCCGGTCCCGGCAGCCCTGGCCGGGCGAGCACGGACGGGAGGCCTAAGACAACGCCACCTCGCGGTGGGAGGTTCCCAAAGGCCTGCGGGTTGCCAGGACCCCTTTCCATCCCTGTGACCTTTCCTTTAACTGGAGTTCAAAACGTGCCCATTTAGACGATTTTGATGATGAGATTTAAAAAGTAGTGCATCGTGGAGGCTTTGAGAGACCTTGAGATGAAATGAACCATTTTGCATATGGAACATCCCTGAATCTTTGGCGACTGAAAAGTGTGCTGTGGTGAGCTGTGTGGTGGCTCGTAAGGGTTCTCAATCACAAATCCCCTGAACCTGTGAGTACAGGCTGTTAGTACACCTGCTGAAAGCTTAGCAGATGCGACAAAGTGAAAGTCGTTGAAGTGGGAAATTCATTCTGATTGTCTGGGGGGGCCTCATGTAAGCACAGCGTTCGTTGTTAAAGGATCAAATGAGGGAAGAAACTGTAATGAAGATGGTGAAGTGACAACAGAGACTGGGACCTGTGCTTTGATGATGGAGGAAGGCTATGAGCCAAGAAGTGCAAGGGGCTCACAGGGGCTCCAGAAGGTCAGGGAACAGCCTCGTTTTGGACTACAAGCCTGGTGACATCCTGATCTCAGTACCCTGGCCCACACAAGTGTCGTTTTGTGCCTCCACACTTTGGTCACCGTGCCATGGAAACACAGATTATGGGAACTTGCTCCTTCTAATTCACACCCTTGCCTGAGCACCCAGAACCCTTCTACTTGCTTTTCCCTAGCTTCCCTTGTTGGATCCTTTGCTCTCAACATTCACACCTCTTAAGGACCTCCAGGACAGATGTCCTAATAACATGGAAGACTGCATGCCTCCCAAATCCAGAATCTCTTCCTCCTTCCAGAATTCTCCTTCCAGAAGCTCTTCCCTGATGTCCAAACTTCTGTCTTTTACCCAGTAGCTGTCCACATGCACCTTGAACATGGTGTTTCTGAAACAGGGATCAAGAGCCTCTTGACCAGCCTGGCTCCACCCACTGTGCTTCTAGGCAGTTCCAACTCCCCATTCCCTGAGGGTCACCCTGAACTCTCCCTCACATCCCACATCCGTCTGACCAGTTCTAATTGGCCCTACCCCCAGAATCATTTTTTCCCTCTCTCCCTCCATCTGTCTGACCTATGGTTTGAACCCTAGTCATCTGTTTTCTCCTCCTTGGTCCTGCTGTTCTGCCCTCACCTCATCATCAACTATTGCTTCTGTGCTGTGAGCTGTCCTGAGACAGTGGCTTGGAACAGCCATAGTCTTGTAGAACATGACTATGGGTCGTGAATAGAGTTAAATGTATGTGATGCAGGAGGAAACCAAGTCAAGAGCACATTGGGCACATGGTTGACTGAAACCAAGGACCCTGAGAAATATTTCTGACAAGTTTCCTGGACTCCCCTGGGATGGCCGGCTCTGTGCCTGCATGTGGCTCTCTCCTGCCACCTTGTGAACCTGAGATCACACACTTCTCTGGGGGCAGGGCTTGGCATGGAACTGAGGCCTGGAGCATGACTCCAGGATCCTTGGTCTTATCTCAAGGACTGGGTCTACTCTAACAATGGGGAAGGGATCAGAAAGGGAAGACTGATGTTCCCTTGGCCATGGCACTAAGCACTCCCCTCTACTCCCTTTCACTAATGCATGGAGTTAAGAACTTGAGATCACATGTGTACCATTGCATCTTCCTCAACAGCCAGACTTGACCTCCCGACTTATTGGCCTCCGAGAAGGTCAATCTTGACAGATCACTTATCTACCCATGGTCTGGCTTATGCTGGCCATCTTTCAAGCCCGTAGGTCATACCTGCAAGGCTGTTCCCTGTATCAGCGAGCCTTTGCCTGGAGAAGGCCTGGATTTCAGGGTTGGCCACTACTCAAGTGGAGAAATTACCAACCTCCACTTCCTCCTCGCAAGATTTCTCAGGCCTACCTATCTTCCTGATTTGTCTCCAAAGAGGAATGGTCACGTGAAGACAAACAGGGAAAGGCAGGGACATCTCTGAGAGATTTAAGGCAGAAGGTTAGCTGGTGACAGTTGGGAGTCAGTGGGAAGTGGGTGTTTCAGACAGAGCCATGAGTAGTGCTGAGGAAAAAGAACTTCTGGGTAAGCAGGTACCATAAAGATTAAAACATGGATATGTCCCAAGATTGAGCAGGGCCTGTGGAGTGTCAGGTCTCCAGTCCACTGTCCAAGGGATTACTCCAATTTTCATATTTGCACATGCCCTTTCTCTCATAGTACACACATAATGTGCATTTGACTTATACCACACACTTGGCGCATGACTGGCGCAGCACAGGTTTCCATTTCTCACACAGAGCTTGCAAGGAGTGGCTTTGACTTCCAGGACCCAACATGGGGACCTTAGTAGGAGAGGATACCCAGCTTCCTGGAGGCCTGGCTACATGTGTTACATCCCTGACCTTAGGGACCATGTTTCCAAAGGCCTGCGGTGGCATAAACAGAAATCAGTTGCGTTTTTGCATTCCACATGCTGACTATCCTTTTAAAAGCTACCCATGTGCAAAATTACAGTTCCTCCCAACTGTGATTTGTGTCTAATGTGATGACCTCCTAAGAGGAGATAGAGGTCTGGTGGAAAGCCATAGTTTTGAGAATCCACACCCAAAGGACGGTAGCTTCTTTGCTATGTGAACTGGCAGGCTCTCCTGGGGAGTATGGTGGGGCAGAGGAGGAAAAGAGAGAACAAGAAAAACTAGAGACTCGGGCAGTGGAGCCAGGCTAAAGGTGAGTCATGTCAAGGTTACACCCAGACCTCATTCACTCGTGGAGGGAGTATTCCCTTTATGATAGGCCTTCGTCAGGAAGTGTATCACCAGAAAACCCATGCTAAGGGTTTTCAGGATTGCATTTAGTGCATACCCTAAACATGAATGGCAAGGGTCAGTGTTAAGTTCACAGCTCAGGTATAACCAAGATCGGGCCTCATACTGTAACCATAATCAGGCTCAGTGTATGCACGGGATCAGGGCTCCGTCTGACCAGGATCAAGACTCAGTGTGTGGGTAGGGTCAAGTTTCAGCTTGCAACCAGAGTGAGCATCATTGTGTAACCAGGAGCAGAGCTCATTGTGTGTCCACGATTAGGAAGAGTGACCAGGATCAGGGCTCAGTGTGTATCCAGGATCAAGACTCGGAGTGTGACCAGGGTCAGGGCTCAGCATGTGGTCATGATCGGACTCAAGATGGGCATGCCCAGGACTCAGGGTGTGACCACAATACTGCCCTTTTGGGGGACCAGAGTCACCGGAATGAGCGTGTAGTGTTGGGCTGAGGTCAGAGTTGGGCCTGTGGCGAGGGGTGGGGCTGTAGGGAAATCACAGCTACAGTCTTCAGTATTTGAGGTGAGGCCAGTAGGTCACCCTTTGGCCAGAGGTGTTTGGGGCCCTGTGGTGCTGGCATTGCAGATGTTGAGAAGCTCTTGGCCTGTGCGCACTATATCCATCCCGTGCCCCTGGGTTGAGACAGGCAGAACTTGCCTCTGGGCATTGATGTGGAGAGAGAAGGTTTGCTCCATTCAAGGACCACTGCCTTTAGAGTGTTCACTTCATATCAAACCTGATCGACAAACATTTACATACCTGTAAATATTTGGGGAATGACTGTTCTGCCTGGTGCAGGGTGCCAGTGCCTCCAGTCCTGAGACAGATAAGCAAGGTCTCCAGGGGCAGCCATCCAGGTGGGTGGGAGTGCGTAGACACCCATACATGGACACAACCAAGCTGTGGGCACTTACCGCACCCCCTGGGCAGGCAGGCCTGTGGCAGTAGGGGATGTTCCAAGGGGAAGTTCTAGGTGGGCAGAGAGCCGGAGAGCATCTTGGAGAGGGTACCGTCACCCTGTGTGACCTTGAAGGCAGGCTCTTGTCTCTCCCCTCCCCTCTCTCTCTGAGCTACAAGCTCCTTACTGCCAAAGGAGAGAATTTCCAGTGAAAAAGGAGCCAGCCCAGGAGTGGTAGAAAGTTGGGCAGGGGAGATCACAGAGGGACTAGGGTAGGGCCAATCTGTGTACTGCATATGGTCCAGGCATGCTGAGGTCTTGGATGGTTCCTTGAGGCTAGAGGGGACTACTTAACACTCTTCTGTGCCTTAAATGCCAGGCTGTTCTCAAGGAACTTTTAGGGTGAAGGAATAATCAGGGACCTGTTAGCAAGGACAAGAGACTATCAGAGAGTGCTGTCCCTGGTTATGGGCAAGCGGGTGGTGGCCATGGCCATCATTTCTACCCACTGTCATCTTGCCAGACAACAGTGTACCAGCAGGATCACCAAGTGAGCTTGGCAGAAAGATGGTGGATGTAGGTGAGCCTCGGGTTGAGACCAGAAACAAAGACTGCAAATAACCCAACCAAAAAAGCCAACAACAGCAGGGATCACTAGCCCCCTGGATCTGAGATCAGAGCTGGGGACTGGGATCAAAGCTGGCTGGGGAAGACCAACTGACCAATAAGATCATGGCTTCTGCTAAAAAGAGGTAGCCACTGCCACTACAACCCAGCAGTGAGGCTGCCATGGGGAGAGACGGCCTGACCTCTATCCCTCCCTGCTTTATTTGAGCCGAATGCCTCCCAGACCACAGAGCAGTGTGCAAAGTGAGTCTGGGGACAGTAAAACATATCCAGTGGTGGCCAGGCTCTGTACTCCTCTTTCCCTTGGGAAAGCTCCTGGAAGCTGTGTTTCCTGACTCTCTTATAGCTAAAATTCCACATTGCAGGAAGGGACCTAACTAAACAAGGTCCTGAAGATGGATCTCTTAGTCCAGGACCTAGCACCCTCCATTGCTCAAGGACATGAACTTATAGCTATCCAAGCTCCTCATTGGCTCTTGGGTTCCACATCTAAGGAAGGCAGCCTCGGAAGCACCCCTATTCAGTGACACGTTCTAGCAGCCACCTTTGTTCTTGGCTAAATAGCTAAGGGGAAGTAGAGAACCTCAAGAAAGTAACATTTCAGATCTGGCCTCACTTCTCTGAGCAGGGCAGGCGCAACGTGGGTGCCTTTAGACTTCCAGCCCTTGTTCTGTGGGTGTCTAGCAGAGACAGCAGCCCCACCCTGTAAAGACTGCCCTCCAGAGCTAGAAAGAAGGACAAAGGCATTGGGAGGGGTGTGAGAGATCAGATTGGAATGGGCTGGCCCTTGGGCTTTCACTGGCTCCAGGGAACCTGTCACTGTTGACTGTGAGTAACGGAGCCTCCCCTTCCACCTAGAGCCATATAAAGCCTCTGGAGGCACATTCCCAGCTGCTCACTGCGACCATGAAGACTGTCCTCTTTGTCCTGCTGGCCATCTCTTTGGCCCTGCATCCAGGTACGCTTCAGACAGCCACAGAGCCGGGCTAGGGGAAAGAGTGAAGGAGAAGTGTCAAAGGGGCAGGGGGACTAGGAGAAGAAAATGGGAGAAAGAAGACCAAATAGGCCAAAGCAACTTTGCAGTGAGGACTCTCACTACTGTCCTTTGAGAGGCAGGTTAGGAGGGGCCGAAGGGCTTCCAGAGAGGCCATGGAAGAACAGACACATGTGGCTATTGGTCCTTAGGGAGGCCCAGGGACCAAATGTTGAGAAGTGTCATAGAGGGAAGGGGGAGGGGAAGGAACAGGAAAGGGTCCTCGGGATGTCTTGAAAGGGTCTGCCCCTGGCTACTTTTCCCTGCAGTGGGAGAGTCCCCCTGGGTGGGCAGTCTGTGATGATCTAGTGTGTTGGGCCCTCCTATCAAGGGACCCCGGAAAGGAAACTACACTCTTAGAGCCTCAGCTTCTTCTTCCAGACAAAAACAAAAAACAAAAAAAGCTGTCCCTAAGTCCACTAGAGACCTAAGCAAGGATAAAGTTTGTAGCCACTGAAGTCAGGTTCCTACAGACATGACTTTAACTGTAGCTTTGTCATTTTTGAAGAGAGAAGACAACCAACACATCCTGACATCTGGGGCTTCTTGCCCCAGGCACAGAGCAGGATGAGCCCGGGGACCCTACCATTGCCACACAGGATGATGGGGGCCTAGGAGGGGCTGAGAAACAAGCTGAACAAAGACAGCTTGAGAACAAAGACAGGTGGACCTCAGGGCCTAGTAGCCTGAGGAAGTCAATGAAGCACCTCCCTCCAGCTTAGTGCCCAGTGGAGCTTTTTCCAGGTGCGACCTCTCTCAGGGCTCATGGGCATTTAATCAAAGTTTTAAATTCCTGAATAGTGAGTAACAGCACAGATTGTGGGCTCTGAGTGACCAAGCAGAGATAGGCTGGCACAGAACCCTCTGTGAAGAGTGCCAGAGCACTTTGGGGCTTCTGTCGCCTCTATGCCTCAGCAGTCTGGAGGGAACCAGGATGTCTCTCTCCACTCTGCGTGGGGATGAGAGTGTCTGGTAGGCCTCTCTTGAAGTGCAGCTGGCCAGCCTCTGAGCCTCAAGCCTCCTGCTTCACCCACAGGTGCCGCCCTGCAGTGCTATTCATGCACAGCACAGGTGAGCAACAAAGATTGCCTGAATGTGCAGAACTGCAGCCAGGAAGAGAACAGCTGTTGGACGTCACGTGTCCGTGAGTGCCCGCTGCCCACCGCTGTCCTCAGTGCCTGTTGCCCTGCCGTCCGGCCACTCTACTGTCCTGCTTTTTCAGCCTCCTTCCCCACTCCGGCTAGGCAGCAAAGAACCTAGACCTTTGGATTTTGCTGCGATTCTTCCCCTGTCCAGCTGCCTGCCTACCCATGAATCTACACATTCCTGTTCAGCCATCCCCAAACTCATCTCCACCTTCCTACCCTCCACAACCTCCTCCCCTGCTCACTCATCCACCAAACATTTCTGGTACCCGGTAGGGTTGGGTCTAGAGCTTTAGCGTGCTCAGGAAGGGGCAGAGAGGTGAACAGCAAGACCTGGCTTTAATGCAGGTGTCGCTCTGTCTTCCCAGGGGCCATTGGACTCGTGAGGCTGATCAGTAAGGGCTGCAGCGCAAACTGTATGGATGACTCGGAGGACTACTACGTGGGCAAGAAGAACGTCACGTGCTGCTACACCGACCTGTGCAATGTCAATGGGGCCCAAACCCTGAAGCCTGCCACCACCCTGGGGCTGCTCACTGTGCTCTGCAGCCTGTGGCTGTGGGGCTCCAGCCATCACTAGGCTCTGGAAGAACCCCTACTAAAAACCCCTACTGTGCAGGGACGCCCCCCACCTCAACTCCTAACATCCACACAGGGCTGGCCTGCCCCCCTTGGGGCTCTCTCCTCTCTGCAGCTGCTCTCTCTACAGCTGGCACTTTGCCCACCCCCGCCAGTTCTGCCCAGGCACTTCTGTTGCAGGACTCCCTCTTCACTCTGTTCTCCGGGACTTGAGCCAATCTGCACAGCAGCACTCGGGGAGGGCCTGGTAAAGGCTGAGATAAGACGAAGAGAGCAGAAATGAAGCTGGGAGGTGGGTGTGAGGTGCCGGGAGTCCTAGGAGATGACGCTGGGTGGAGGACCTGCCCCATGTTCATTGAGCCCTCGAACACAGTAGTCCTGTAATAAATATATGTTGGGTAAGTGGAGAGAGCCTCTGTTCTTAAGCAGCCCGTGATGAGCCTGGCCCCCACCTGGGCAGTGTCTACCAAGGGTCCCAGACATGCCAATGACCTTGGGAGTTAGAGCTCTGGTCTTGGTAGGAACACAGGTGTGGCACCTGGCAGGAGGTAGGAGTGCATATCTCAGGACACCCAGCTCTTGCTGTGACAGACTCAGGCACATTGCCAAGCTTCTCTGAGCCCTGTTTTCTCCTCTCCTGCCCTCTCTGTGTAAGGGTGAGCCCAGAGCTTCCACAGATAAGAAGATCCCTTGGGAAAGAGGGCGTTCTGCAGCTCCCTCCAGCCTTGGTGAATCTATTATACAAAACTTTGTTCTAGCTGTGCATTGGTGGCATTTGCCTTTAATCCCAGCGCTCGAGAGGCAGAGGCAGGCATTTGAGGCCAGCTTGGTCTTCATAGCAGTTTCCAGGCCAGGCAGAGTTACAGAGCAAGACTCTGTCTCAGAACAAACACCACTTTGTTCTAAGGGTTGCATGATGCAAGCACATAGGAAATAAAAGGAGCAGGAAGTGAGCTGCCCCCACACCACACCACAGAGGAGTGTGTCCAGGCCACACTCCTGAAAGACTCCTCTTGAGCCTGTGTCCATGCAGTTAGAAGCTTGGAGGGGCTGTCTACAGGACATGCCCACCCTTCCCATTCCAGGGAAATCCCTTTTGAAGGAAGCCTATTTTACACTTGTGAAAGTCTGGATGCTGGGTGGGGACCTGCAGTGTTGAGACAGTAGCATGAAGAAGTCAAGGAAGCACTTCCCTCCAGCCTGGTGCCCAGCCAGCTTTCTCCAGATGAGATCAGTCTCTGGGGCCTCTGATCTCTCTCTCAGGTATCACAGGCATTTGATAAAGCTTTAAATTCCTAAACAGTAACAGCACAGACCGGGATTTGGGTGCCTGAGAAGAGGCACAGCGGACAGAGGACCAGTGAAGGGCTCAGTTGTGTACTGAGCTGGGAATCAGAACCTGAGTCCCAGAGTTCAGTGGTGGTGGTGGGACCCCAGTGGCCAGTAGCATGGGAGTCATGCTGAGGGTGAGCCTGGCCAGAGGCTCCAGGGTTCTCTTCAAAGCGGATGCCCTCAGCTCTTGTGTGTGACCTCAAGTATGAGGCCTCCTTCTCAACCCTAGGGTAAAAGTGAGCACACAGCTGTGGTACAGCTTTTCTAGACTGTCATCTGAGTGATCCTGAATCCCAACTTCCCCCTTTCCCTATGGGCCTCCCCAACATTCTGCCTCCTTCCTCACCCACATACAAGCCTAGTCTGCCCAGGGGTGTATCTACGTTCTAGGAGGTCCTATGTTTTCAGGAAGACCTAGGGGTCCTACAGAACATCACATCTCCTAGAAACATGGTATAGGACCTGGGTGCAACAGCAGCCGTGTGTGCGTGTGTGTGCGCGCGCGTGTGTGTGTGTGTGTGTGTGTGTGTGCGCGCGCGCGCGCGCGCGCACTAGCACTTCAGGTAGTACTTCTGGCCACACTGCCTAGGATATCTTCTGGTTCAGGCTTCCCGTCTTCTCTGGAAATAGTGGAGGACAAGACAGTTTGCAGGACCCTGCACCTCTCCATCTGCTCAGCAGTTACGGAGCATCGACTTGGTTTCAAGTGCTCTTCCTGGTACACCACATCCAGCAGCCACCTAGGCTTGGCCGGGTTCTCCTTGGCACTCCTGGGCACCCTAGAATCACCTCATGACATGGAGCCTGCAGGAGAGCAGACTCAGATAAATATGGAAATATTCAGTTTCTTAACACAAGAAGTGGGAAAACAAAGGGGAGAGGATGGCAGAGCTGCCTCACTCAGGATGATAATCCTTGCTTGGTAGACTCAGCCCACCAGGGACCACATCAGCTGCCCCTTAGCCAAGACTACTCCCTGTGATTGGTGTCCATAAATTCCTACAGGCATAGGGTACCCCAGGGGCAGAAGGACAGAGGGACAAAAGGCCTTCACAATCTACCCTGGAGACCTCTTTGTAGTGAATTATTAGAGTTAAGGCGAGGAAAGTAGAAGGCAGAAGGTGCCCCAAGATATAGGGGTCAAGCCTATTACCTGGCATGCTCCTCTAACTCCTACATAGTTCCAGCTCCCAGGGTAGCACTGCTCATCCGGTGGGGGCGGAGCCAGGGGAGGATAGGGCAGCACCAGAGTTGGGTTGGGCTGGGTCATCCTGCTGGAGCCTGCACCACCCTGTGTCTTGCTTCCCTCCCACCCCTACCCCACCCCCGGTATCCAAATGAATTGCAGACCTGCCTCTAGGGCAAACACAGAAGTCCTCAAAGAGCCAAAGGTCCCTGAGCAAAGTTTCTGCACCCAGCATTCCCATTCACCTAGTGCTGGCAGAGGAAGAGGGTGTTAAGCAATCCATAACACCATATTGCATTCTTCTGTAGACACCGCTGTCAGTTAAGGTGAGAGAGGCCCTCAAGTCAGGGCTCAGCTGTGAGACTCAGCATTACTTATGCATGAAAACTACGGCCAGTTGTGTTCAAATCCCTTCGAGAGGACCCTGGCATTGTGGTCCAGGCTGGGGTAGGGGAGAGGAAAATGGAAGCAAAGTGAACAGTGCGTGGCAGCACCAAGAGCAGCCAGCAGAATGGCTCGGAATAAGCAGGGTAATAGGAGCAGAGGAGGCTGGGAAGGTGGGTGCTCGTTCACATTCTTCTCTGTCTCAAAGGCCTACCAGTGGGTGGGTCTCTCCCCTGGAGGCACGAGAGAGGCTGGTGGATGGAGCAGGTGACAGAAAACCTATTCTCTGAGCAGTGAACTCAAAGATCATTACTTAGTCACTTCCTCCTGAGAGGCTGCCTCTCCCCAAGCTAGAGTGCTGACCAGGGCAAGGTGGGTGTAAACCAGCATGCCGGAAAGGTTCTTCTTCCAATCCCTTGGAAGTACCCTGATAGACAGTGAATTTTTTGCCTCGTGGAGTATCCAAGAAAACCCCAGGCACCCAGTATGCCATAGCTCCTGGCCTCAGAAGCAAAACAGAAAAAGAACTGTGTTCTGGACAGAGACCACAGCAGACCCACCCAGGGCAGCATGGGACAGTGGAGTGATGCCGCCCAGAGTCTCTGGAGTGCCAGCAGTCCACCCATCCCTGGGCCCCCTGCTGTCACTTGCACACAGGATTATTGCAGAGTCCTGGAGGCCGTTGAGGAGAGCCAGCCCGACCTCAGGACCTCCTCCCACTCGGAATGAAAGTGACTGACATTCTACAATCCGTGGCTGTGGCAGGCATCTTTAGCCCGGTTGGTAAGTCATTTGCATTCATCCCACCCCCTCTCCACGCCCCACTTCTTCCCCTCCATCTTGAATGCTACTTGCATTAAAAAAAGGAAAAGGTGGGAATTATTGGGGTGCACTTGGGGTGATTGAGATTTTTGGCAGACAGGGAGCGAGTACTAGGGGACAAGCAATGTGGATGCAGACTGAGACTGAAATGCGCCCGGAAGACCGGATCTAAATCTAACCCACCGCGAACGTCCCCAGGGTCCTTGAGGAGGCGGGATGTCTTGTGAACAGGCTTGTGGGTCACAGACAGCCTCGCATGGCTATTCCCAAAGACGGTCAGTTAAAAGCAGCATCCATGGCTATTCATTGCCCGTCCTCTTGAAAAAAAGTTCCTCAGCTGCTCCGGGGAAGTTCTGGAACTCTTTGGCTGTGTTCGTCTGAGGGACTGTGTCTTTGGAGGGAGCAGCAGGCTTCCTGTCGCTCCTAAACCTGCAGGGCCGAGCGGGGCGGCCAGGTGGCGCTGTACTGCTCCGAGCGTCCCCCCGCCGCGCCCCGCCCGGCCCGGGAAAAGAGAAAGCGGCTTGACTGGACGACTCGGAACAGACCACCGAGGGTGCGCGCGGGGGGGTGAAGCGGGATACGTGCTCCCGACTCCAGCACGCAGCGCAGCTGCCACCAGCACGTCTCCCCCTCGGATTGTTGGGAGAGGTGGTGCGCTCCGGTCCCCAGAGCTTCCAGGCTCTCGGGCAGGACCGGCGGCCGGCACCTGCGCAGCGGGCTCCTGGGCAGCCGGCGCCCGCTGCCAAGATGCTGGGGCTGCTGGTGGGGTCGTTAGCTCTGGCACTCGCCTTCTTTGCGCTGCTTGACGGCTGGTACCTGGTGCGCGTGCCGTGTGCCGTTCTGCGCGCACGCCTGCTGCAGCCGCGCGTCCGTGACTTACTGGCCGAGCAGCAGTACTCGGGCCGGGTGCTGCCGTCGGACCTGGACCTACTGCTGCACATGAACAACGCGCGCTACCTGCGGGAGGCCGACGTGGCGCGCGCCGCTCACCTGACCCGCAGCGGTGTGCTGGGGGCGTTGGGCGACCTGCGAGGTCATACGGTGCTGGCCGCCTCGTGCGCGCGCTATCGCCGCTCGCTGCGTCTGTTTGAGCCGTTCGAGGTGCGCACCCGCCTGCTCGGCTGGGACGACCGCGCCTTCTACTTGGAGGCGCGCTTTGTCAGCCTTCGCGACGGCTTCGTGTGCGCCTTGCTGCGCTTCCGGCAGCACGTGCTGGGTACCTCGCCGGAACGCGTAGTACAGCACTTGTGCAAGCGCAAGGTGAGCAGCCCCACCCCTATGCCCCGACCCAGTTCGGCTCCCAGCCCCCTCCCACTAGGAAGACCTCTTTGAAGTTCTGAGATCGGTCTTGTACCAAAGGCATCTTTGAAGTTTTGGGACTGTACTTTTCCTCTGTGTCCACGCTGGTACCCTTCTTGGGGTCCCCAGCATCTGTGAATCAAGGCTTTACCGCCAGGCTTAGCCATTTGAGAATCTGGCCCCAAGCCCAGGGATTTTCCTCCCTCCTTCTCTTCAAGAACGGAGATGCTCAGAGCAAGTCTCAGGGGTCTGAGTCCTAATTTTGTGTGGTCTACAGTGCTGAGTCACCCTTTGGTCTTTGGTTTTGAGCAGGGGATTAAAAGATGGTCAGTTAGAAGCAGTTGTTGGGAATTCTGGTGGACCGGAGACCCTCTTTTACAGAGCTTACAGCGCCTGGGGTTGGATTGACCCCAGAGGACCACAAGCCTTGTGTCTTTCCAAGGTTGGAGGGAGGAGAGCCCTATGCCAGCTGGGACCCGAGGCTTCTCCCCAGGGCCCACTCCTTCAGCATGGTGGCAGAGCTAGGCTCCTGCAGTATGGCAACTGTGACCTTGGAGACAGCCAGGGTAGTGATGGTTGCCAAGGCAGACTCATGAAAGTTGCCAGGTCATGCCCCACCCTATTGTGCCATCTCTGGTCTTAGGCAAGTGCCTCCTCTAGAGCACAGGAATGGCCTTACATCGGTGCTTAGGGGCTATATCACCGAGACTCAGGTGATGGTAGCCATTGGCCCAGTCTGCACAGCGATTGGTGGTAGATAAGGCTCCCTGGCTTTCTGGCTTTGTTGAGTCATGAACTTCTAGGGGCTGATTGGTACAGTGTGTTTCAGGGGTGAGGGGACAGGGAGTGCAGCCACAGCAAGCAGGGACAGTGTGGAGGAGGTAGAACTGTTGTAACCTGGCATCCCAGCTCAGCTGGAGGCCTGGGGTTGGCTGGGAGTTTCCCTGGTTACCAGCCTATGTCTTGGGTTGGGTTGGGTGCCCAGGCAGAGGCAGATACGGTTCAAGACAGGCTGAGTCTGGGGTTAGGTTCTGTAAGCTGAGAGGCTAGTCTCCCGTGTGCCAAGAAGGAGTAGCCATGATGGTAGGCTGTACCCAGACTATAGGCCAGCCGTTCCTACCTGCTAAGTAGCACTTGCCACAAGAAGAAGCCTCTATCTCGCCCCTTCCCTCACCCCTCAGTCCTCAGAACCCATCTGCAAGAACTTACAGCAAGGCACTCTGCTAGAGGAGCACCTCCCCATGCCCCACATTCTGCTTTTCCCAGGGCAGCTAGTGATTTGTCAACCAGCCAATCTCACAGGCTTTTGCCTGGTCCTGAAGACAAGACACCTCAGGCATGGTCCGGCAGCTGAGGCCTGGCAGAAGTAGACGGGATAGAAAGAGCTACGGAGGAAGGAGGAAATAGGTCCAAAGGGATTAGGAAGGCCCTGGGCAGGTGTCACAATGGGATGTGGGTCCCTCGAGGTCACCGACTAGGACATGAAATAAGCAGAGGTCCAGAGGCAGGAAGGCAGCAGCCTGGCTGGTTGCCCCTTTTACTGTGCCTCTCCCTCAGCACACAGCAAAAGTTGGCTCTCTGGAGCTTCACCTTCCTGTCCCCCTGCAGGTGGAGCCCCCTGAGCTGCCAGAAGACTTGAAGCACTGGATCACCTACAATGAGACCAGCAGCCAGCTGCTCCGTGCCGAGAGTGGGCTCAGTGACAGAAAGGACCAGTGACTGCACACCCTCCCTGCACTGCCTGTCAGCCAGTCCATTCCACAGAACGGGCCGCCTGAACTACACTCCTAGTCAGAGTGGCCTTGGACAAGCCTGGCTCCTTTTACCCGCTTGATGCTCCTCTGTGCTTGCCTCATCTTGGGCAGCTGGTGGGGTGGACATTGTTGTCCCTGCCCAGCTTGTGCCCAGAATGCTCAGGATCCCGGAGCAGAAGGGATGGCGGCACAGAACCCAAAGTCAGGGCTGCTTGTGGCTCAGCAGGCCAGAGGAGTCCTGGTTATGGCTGGGACCCTTGTGGCCTGGCTCTGGGGCCTGCAGCTTACTCAGGGACAGTGGGCCCTCTGGAGGGTCACCTTATAGTAAGGAAGATAGGCTAGGACCCAGCCCAAGAGCCCCTGAGAACACAGAAGGGCAAGCAGAAGCTGGTCCTTGGCTAAGATTCTGGTGATAGCCACCACTCTTGATATACTCTGTCTAGTCAGGTCACCAAGGCCAGGAGCCCTGGTGTAGGGGGTCCCGTGACCCTGCCTAGCACCTGCCCTGTCAGCTCAGGTAGAGGACAGCTGCTTGAAGCTAGGAACTGCCTCCATGCTACCTCTCTGGGAACCACACCTGGAGTCAGAGCCAAAAGCTTCAGTGATGTCCTGATCTTCCTTCCCCTCCTCCCCGCCCAGCCCCCGTGCTGCTCTGCTTGCCTTAGTGCTATCAAGGCTGCAATGTGTTTTATTTAAGGAAAGCACAAGATTAAAAGAGTTTTAAAGGCATGTGTGCTGGGAAGGTTCTCATTTCTGCAGCCTTACCACCCCTGCACCGACCTACCCACTCCCTGGATATGTCTTCTGGAGGAACATAGATATCACAGGGTGCCCAGGCTTGTGGGTGAATTTAGGGCTCAGCCTGATGAGTCATGGAATGGAGGCCAAGAGCAAGCAGCTGGCTAGTGCCCCAGCTGGCCTTCCTACGTTGGTCCCCCTTCTTGTCTACCCTGAGCCTATGAACCTTGCAGCCCTAGTGACACGTACCTGGTCCAGTTTTTCTGTTCCCTTCCTTAGAGTCCCAGGGGCGTCCCAGGAAGTCAGGAGCAGGGTGGGGGTGTGGGCAGCACAGGGCTGTGCTTCATGCCCTTTGTGGGCAGGGAGATGGATCCTCAGGACTTAGAGCAGATGTTTTAGGAGGGGCCTGGGGAGATCTGTGCTCTACCCAGCACGGGTCCAAAGGCCTGAGGGCCTGATGGGGGTAGGAGTGGGGGTGTAAGCCAGACTCAATGGTGTGGGCAGGGGTTGGAGAGGATGTGCAACCAGCCAGTAGTATGCAGCTAGGAAGACATATCCCACACGTCTGCCTTTCCCACCTCCTGCCCTGCCCCTGCCCTGAACCTATAGGTACATGGGTGGCTACTCATTGTCTTAATTTCAGGGGCTTCAGAAAAGGGTTTTTCCCTTTCAGGGTTCAGTGGAGTAGAGGGCAGGAGACGGGCAGTGAGTGAAGGCCTGAGGGTAATCTGGAGGCCAGGGTCCTTGGGAGGGTGTTTGGCTGGAGCATAGCAGGTATCTTGGGTAACTGCCAGACAATCCCACTGGGACTCCAGAAAGGAAGTGGTGGGAGCAAAGTGGGGCTTCTGTGCCTGACTTAGCGGCTGCCTCCAGGCCTGGAGGGACCCACTGCCTGGACATGGAGTCCTCTGCCTAATGACCTAGATGTGCGGTAGTGTAACTGGGTGTGTTCATAGGTGGGTAGCTTCAACATCAACCATGGGGCAAGGGCTTCTGCAGTTCCTCGTCACTGGGGACCAGACAGCCGAGCCACGCTTGTGGCTTTGCAAGCTGGCTCCTCAGGTGCTAAGTCACAGCTCTCCTGCCTTCCCGTGGCCCCTGGACCAGCATTAGGCTTGACAGGGTTCTCCGTTCCCACATCTGTGTCTCTGAAGAGGGCGGAGGCAGTACCCCAGCTGCTCCACTGGGGGGTGACATCTGCTCAGTCTCCACAGTGAACCAGTAGCCCTGGCCTCTTGCCTCCAACTCCTGAGCTCAATGAGCCCGCAATGCAGGGAAATGGCCCCGGGAGGGGAATGGCAGGTATGGAGTTGGCCCTAGAAATGGTCCTAGCTGGCGAGACTTAGGAGGCCAGGTTGGCAGCAAAGGATGTTGTGGGAAATGCGGTGTTTCACATACCTCTCAAGGGTCCTGAGGTACCCTGCCACTGTCCCTGTTACACCCTTCTGCCTTGTGGTTCGTTGGGCAGCTGCCACCTTTTTCACAATACCCAGTTCGGCAGTCCTGGTTGCCAGTGGGACTCAGGGTCATGGCCTCCTAGCTGGGAGAATCCAGGAAGTGCTCCGTGATACTGCCTTAGTGCCCGGGGGCCATCTAGGCCTCATCACTGCCACACACTTCACAGAGGGTAGAGCAGGGTGGAAGGGACAGCCACGGGCTACAATGGGAAGGGGAGGCAGCAGCCACAAGGCAGAGGCTCCTGAGTCCTAAGGAACTTGGTTATCTGGCTGGAGAATCAGCCACTGAGTGGTCATGGCCCCACCGTCCTTTTCCCTCAGGAAAAGCCCTGTCTCAAGGGAGAGGGCAGGCCATTGTAAAGGGGATGTGTGTGTGTGTGTGTGTGTGTGTGTGTGTGTGTGTGTGTGTGTGACAGATCTGTGGAGATGGACACCCCAGGGAGACTAAGGTAGAGAGGTTGCTAGGCTTCTGTGTACCTTCCTCTGTGATCTTCTGTTGTGTTCCTGGTAGATTTGGACAGACCACCCATTCTTTCAAGTAATTGAATTACAACTTCAAGCTTCCTTTCTGGGACAGGATGATGTTCAGGGGGAGAACATCAGGGGAGGGTTACCTGGGCTTAGGAACCTACCCTGGGCTGAGATGGGCCACTGTACAGGAAGGGTAACCCAGGAAGCCTGTCTCTTTATCTGAGATAGGAATCCAAAACACCCTGCATGAGGATGATGGTTGGGCTAGCCTATAACATGCCAGAACACAGCCTGTCTTCCCTGCAGGCCAGATCTTTGGCTTCCCAGTGCCTAGCAAAGGATAGAGGATCCTTTCACCCTTGGCTTATTTTATTTTCCACAAGTTTGGTGGACAGTGAGTGACCTGAGACCCAGTAAGCTCTGCTCACAGGGCCATGCAGGCAGAGATGACTGCAGGTGGCACCAGGCCCTGCCAGGAGAGTAGATAATAGAAGCAAGGCTCCCTTTGTGGCTAGAGGCCTGTCGCCAACCCTGGGAACCCTGAGTTGCAGAGATCACGGTAGCAACAGAAGACAGGATGGGCAACTCCGATGCCATCAGGGTCAGTAGCCAGGCAGGAGCTGGAGCAGGAGCGGGTCACCATGGGACTATGGTCGAAGGGGAACGCTGCAGGATGGGGAGACATTAGAGTCCAAAGTCACTGCAGCTCCTGTCTGTGGCTCTACACCCCTCCCATAGTGCTCTGCCTTCTCAATCTACCCCCAAATCAACCCAATCCCAGATCTGCCCAGCCCTCAGCTGTGGCTCATATTTTCATTAGCGCTAGCCTCTGGGAGCACGTGCACTTCGTGGTCCCAAGGCAGGCTCTAGCCTAAGCCACAGTAGCAAACCCTGACAGAGCCAGGGTCTGAGCCAACTCTTGCCTTCTACCCATCCACCCACTGACACCACATATCTCCATGCCACTGTGTCAGTGAAGGTGCCTGAGGGGCTATGCCTTTAAGTGCAGTCACCATCTTCAAGGTGGGAGACCAACCTCCTTGCCTCAACACACACACACACACACACACACACACACACACACACACACACCATTCCTGTCCTTCTGTCTGTCTCCTAGGCTGAGCAGAACGATGGTGGGTGAAAGGGAGCATAGGGGGAAGGTAAGCCTGACCTCAGGTAGACCCACATCCACCCAGCCCTTGCTGAGCCCAACTTTACCTGCTTCCACCGTCTCCAGTACAGTCTTACAGGCAGTGTCTTCCAGCTTGCACTGAGCAATATTCTTGCACGAGTTAATGGCTGTGGGCTGCTCGCAAGTATAGCACCTGAAGGCCTCACCTAGCAAGGGGTGGGGGTGGGGGTGGGGCACAGTCTCATCACTTAGCTCTAGGGGCCTGTATCAGAGCCAGGTAGGAGGGAGACAGTGACCTCCTGAGATTCTTCAAGACCCAGATAGCTGACTGACAGACTTGAACATGACACATCACATCCATCATCCATGTCTGTCCTCCCTGGAGAACAGGCCATGGCCATGACTCCTGTCCCAGGGGAAGAGTTGAGATCTAAGACACACGAAGCCCACCAAGGATCCAAAGGATTCCCTGGCCCCCAAGCCTCCCAGCACCTCTCTCCCATTAGGAGATGGGGTAAACTGAGGTCCAAAGCAGAGTGACACCCCTCTCCCCTCCGCTAGCCTCACCCCTGTCACTCACCAAAGCCCATACTCCAGGCCACCAAGAGCAGCAGCCACATGGCCCGGCAAAAGATCATTCTTCAGTGCTCAGGAGCTGGGAGCCCTGGCTGGCCTCATGTTGAGGATTTATACTCAGCCTCCGGCTTCGGCTCCTGGGTGTTGGCAGGACCGGTGTGACTCAGTAGGGTGGCACAGGGCTGGGGATGTGGGCGGTGGATGGGAGCCATCGCCACTTACCGTCCCGGGTGGGGCCCCTCTGTGGACTTCTCCGGGAGCCCCTGTCTGGGAGTCTTGGTCCTTCTGCTGGCACACACCCAGTCCCAGACACCCTGCCCTGCTGTCCCAGCCCAACTCCAACTGAGGAAAGCCTTTTACAGCCTGGCCCAAATGGCCTTCCGATGAGCCTCTTGCCCCACCTATGTCTATGTGAATCCAGGAGGCCAGTTGGCCCAGTCTTGAGGACCCCTGAGGCCCAGGTGCAAGGCTGCCTTAGATCTGCCTGATGCAAGTAGCCTCACAGAAACTGCATGCCCATCTGCCTCACCAGATCTGCTATGTGCCCAGACATACCCACAAAATAGAGGCTGAGCCACCGTGGAAAGCAGGGAGTGCCTGATGAGGTGTAGGTGCTGTGAGGGTGGAGGTGGATACGGGGGTCTTTGGCTGAGCCCTTCACCTCCACTGCCATTCCCTTGACCACTAATTGAATGGCTTTTAGACCAAGCTTGACTTCTTGGCTTTAGTCCTGACAACAGGCTTCTAACTAACGATGGCCTTCTGGCCTTACAGTCTTCTGGCTTTCTATGCCTTTTCCTGTGTTGGGCCTTTCATTATGGGCACACTGGCTGTTTTCCTATGCCATAAGGACCACATAGGCCTTCGTCCTCCATAGCCCTCCCCAGCTGAGGTTTCCCTGTTTTCTCTGTTCTCCAAGGTTCTAATGATTGGCTCTGTGGATGTATAGGGGTTAGGCAGATGAAGGAAGGAAGGGTAGAAAGACAGGTGGATGGATGGATGGGTAGAGGATGGGTGATGGATGGACAAGTGGATAGATGGATGCAGGATGAATGGATGATTTAATGCATAGATGAATGGATAGTACTTGGCTTAAAAAAGTGGTAATAGATGGCTGACTGCATAGGTAGCCTGGAAGCCTGCATGTGTGTCTCTGTTGGGAGCTGGTGAGTAGGCCACCTCTTACAGGCTTTGTTACAACAGACTTACAGCCTGACCTTGTGACAGGATGGGAATGGAGATGGCTCTCTGGGGCCAGGAACCTAGGAGGCATGAGTTATTCTCTTGGCCTCTCAGCTCTTTCTGCGTGTGGCCTTGGGATAGACCCCTTGTCCTTCCAGACCTTGGTTTCCTGTTTATGGGTTGCTGGGGCAGAAATGACATGGCACTGTAGGGTGAGACCAGTTGTACAAGGTGTGTATGAAAAGTAAAGAGAAGGCGTAACAGAAGGAGGGACTGTAGTTCCTACAAGTCAAATAGTGGGGCTACTCTTCCCTGGGGCTCTGTCCACAGACCACACCCAGAGGTTGGGAAAGGAGCCAGAGAATGTCTGGTTCTGAAGCCTGGGAGACTGAGCCTAGCCTTGGCCTGCTGGGTAACCCCCGCCTGTTCACCAGGCACTCACTCTAGTCTCCCTTTCTTTCATCTCTAAGCTGAGCAGATGAGCTCAGCAAAAATGAGTCTTTATGGCCCTATATGGCCCTTTGGACCACAGTGCAGGTGAACTTGGGGCCCAGGGCTGGGAAGGCTTGTGTACTGAGGACAGGAGATACTGACATGAGGCTGACCAGACATTTTCTGAAGGGGCTACTTGTGCTGGCTTTGGAAAGGAAGAATGACCTCACAGGTCAGTAATGGCAGGAGAGGTGCTGGAACAGCAGCCAGGAGAGGGTACACAGCATCCTCCAGGGTGACCCTGTCACCCCTCTAGCCCCTGACTGGTAAGATTGGGACTGGGTCAACACTCCTGGGCAGGGCAGAATTTATGCCCTTGTTTGACAGCCTCTTTGTACAAGTCCACACCCTTGCCACTGGTCCCAGGTGTAGAACCAGGAGACCAGGTCTGAACCCACAAGATAGTGTGTGACTTGGAAGGCCAGCCCACTTCTCTGAGCCTGGGATGGAAGTTCTCTATGGACCTGAGTGCTTCAGGTGCTGCAGTGTGGCCCTGGGCCAATCATTCCTCCTCTCCGAGCCAGTCTAATCTTTAAATTGGAATGACGACTGTCCTAGCCCTTGGGGTGGCTAGGATGCCAAAATGAGAGGAATGTGTGTAAAACCTGCCCGGGCCACGCAAAACTGCCTGCAGAATTCAACAGAGGATCTGACAAGATTCCCTCAAATCATCTCTCTTGACAACTGCCCTGATAGGAACCCCTAGATTCCTCTCCAGACGCAGCCAGTCGCCCAAAGTAACCACCAAATTTTATGCAAGCTGGAGCCATGGCCTCTGCCTGTTCCCCTCCATCCATTTGACCACTTTCCAGCCCTAGCTGTCGGCCAGATCACCCTGTCCTGTTTCTGGGAGTCTGGCTCCTCCTCCTTGGCCATACCCTCTACCTTCCACTGAAAGGCACTGGCTAAAATGCAAATCACAGCACTTGCAGCTCTCCTCAGAAACTTTCTCTGGATTTCTGTTGCCTTCGGGACAGAGCACCCCACCCCTTGGTACTTGATGCTCACCCGCCCTTCCTGACTTCTGCTGGAGCGTCAGCTTTGCAAGTGAAGGGGCATTTTCCCACTGTTCTAAGTTCCTTCCTACTCCCAGACCTGGCCATACTGACTATTGAGAGCATTTCATGGAGGAAGAAGGGAGGAATGGAAAGGGGATGGCTGCATAGATGGATAATAAAGAGAATAGATGGATGGTTTGAGAGGAGAGGTTGATGAGTGGAAAATGAAGAAAATGGTAGGTAGATAAATGAAATGATGGATGAGTAAATAAATGGGTGAATGGTTGAAAAGGAGGATGGATGGGTGGATGATGGACAGAGGGTCGGTAAGATGGATGGGATGGGCAAGTAGATGAATGGATGGATGAATGAATGGATAGATTAAAGAATGGATAGCCACAAGGATAATGGTTGTACTTGGAAAGTGGAGGTAGGAGGGCCAAGAGTTCGAAGTCATCTTCAGCTACATGGTGAGTTTAAAAACACCCTGATCTGCATGAAAGCATGCCTCAAAAAATGGATGACGAGTGGATAGGGGATGGGAATGGAGAATGGATGGGTATATGGAAATATGGATAAGTGGGTGATGGATAGATGATAGGAAAGGTGGATGGGAGGATTTGTGGTTAAATGTATGGATAGATGGGTAGACAAGATGATGGATGAATGGGTGGAATAAAGGATAGATAGGTAGATTGGATGACAGGTGAATGAGAAGATATAAGATGGATAGGAAAATCAATGAATAATAGAATAGGTAGATGGGAGGACGGATTGAATGGATGGATGGATTGGATTGATGGGTGTAGCTGGTCTTTACTACTTTATGGGTTCTTCTTTTTTTTCATTCCTTTAGTCCCCTCATTCCCAGTTTCATCCCCTAACACTACGTAGGAGAGGAACAAGGATAGAGGGGGAGAGATATGGAGATCTCTGAACCTAATGTCATTTGTTTCTTCTTTGACTACTAACAAACTGCATCCTCCACCACCGCCACCACACTCATACCCCGAAACAAGCATCAACCACCAACCCTGCGTATCGGGACTCTCACATTCATATACCCTCTGAACGTTCTCAGAATTCCAAATGTCGTACAATCACAGAAATTATCTACAGCTGGCAAAAACGTGCCTCAGCTAGAGCACGAGGCAAAACATAGTCAGCTGCTTCAGACAGTCTGAAGCAGCCCTATAACCCCATACCTGGGATTAAATGAAAACACTTTCTTACAATGTGTGTGTGTGTGTGTGTGTGTGTGTGTGTGTGTGTGTGTGTGTGTGTGTGTGTGTTTTAAAATAAACCCAAATTCCGGAATTGCAACTGCAGATGGGATGGTAAATAGAGGTATAAAGGATGGGTGGATGAGTGGTAGTGTTTGTGAGCAGCTGAAGTCAGATGCTCTCCATAGAGATAGAGATGATGCTATCTATAGCCTAACCTAGAACTCAGCCCTGGAACTCTGATTGACCTCTCCCCAAGGCGAAAATGGCTTTTCTTCTAGCCTTTTGCAGAACTCAGCACTCCAGGATTGAAGAGCTCACCTCCTTTCAGGACTGTCCATCTCCCTGGAAGAAGTCTGTCTAAGATTATGCTGTTTGGGAACTTAAATTTGGTTCTCTGTTCAGGGCAAGAACAAGGCTAGGGACACAGAGGTGGTCTGTTTACTCTTGACTTCAAGGCCAGAGGGATAGTATTAGGATATGTGTGCTGGAGCTGGCAGGCCCCAGAAGAGGATTAGAACTTACCGTATCAACCAGGCCTAGGATGGAGTGGGCCACTGGAACCCAAATCTCTCTCTTTTTTCTCTGCCTGGGGCTAGCTCTTCTTCCAACTAAAGTCAGAGGCCATTGGACCATAGGACCAGACTTTGCCCTATCTGATTCCTGCTGGCTGATAAACTTCCTGGATTGCCACACTGGTGAGGCCCCTGGTCAAAATGGAGCCCTGCTGAAGCACATCCCTTTCTGACCAGTGCATTAGAGAGGGAACTGGCTGACAGATTTGGGTTTAGTTAATTCAAAGACAGGGGAAAGTCTCCAGAAGATAGGCTCACAGCCAATGATGCTGAGGTCGAAGAACATTATGTGTTCCATATAACCTATAACTGGACATAAGCCAAAAACTTGATCCCTGCTTATAAACTGGGACTTAATCTCTGGTCATAGACAGCCCAGATCCCTCATCACAGATGGGCCTTGTGCTCAGTCTCTGTGGTGGTCTGTGGAGTGCCGGTGCATTTGTAAAGGGTCACGTTAGACAAGAAAACTCAGGTGAGAAGGTGAGGTGTGGTGACAGGACCATTATCCCTGTTGACAAAGACAGAACTCGGAATCTCACCCCCATGTGTGGGTATCCAAGCTAGCACAAGAATCACAGAGTTTAGTTATCTCTGTTCTGGAAGTCTACCCCATTCTACCTCTACCCCCAGAGGCCCCCAGACAGAGAGTAGTAATGCTTGGGATTGTTTGCACCCCAAGATTTTGGTGGGTCTCACTAGACTGTGGGAGCACTGTCCTCAGAAGCTGGCCCAGGGCTGAAGAGCCCCATAGGAGACAAGGATGGGAACTCCCAAGTCCTGAGGGCAGGGAATCTTCCAGGTCTTCAGTCTCCTGTTCTCCAGGTATGGGGTGTCCTCAGTGATACCTTGTCATGGAACCCTAGCTTGGGACCAGAGCTAGCTACTCTTGTAGGTTATGACCAAGAGACAGATTCCTGGATCCAGGGACAGGGGTTGGGGCGATGATAGAAGCAAGAAAACGACACTCATAGCAGCCTAGCTGGAGATGTTGCAGCTGAATGAGGAGCTGCTTCCTCCAGAGGCCCAGGGCAGGGAAAGTGAGTGGACGATGCTAGTGAGGGACAGCAGAGCCATCTGTGGGTCAGGGCAGAGACAGACAGGGTCCAGCAGGAGAGGGGAGTCTTACCCAGTGAGCTTCTCCTCTAGCCCAGCCTCTGCCTACTTATCAGGCTCCCCACAAGTCCTAAGATCTAGAATGCAGCAATCTCCTGGTCTGCATGGGTGACTACCATGCTTATGATATGAAAATTTAGGAGACAGGAGAGACTGAGGGAAATATGGATGGAGGCAGAGATGTAGCAAGGAGGAGGCCCCTCTCCCTGCCCACAAGGCAGGTCAGTACCCAGAAAGGAGACTCAGGAGGCTGATACAAGTGGTTATTGTACTTCTTTAAGGCACCAGGGAACTGGGCTGTCAGGGACAAGGTGGAACCAGGTGGCCTTGGCTTTACAGCAGGAGATCCAAGAGAAAGAGAAGTGCCAGGGCAAGGATCAGGCCACCAGGACTGCCCAGGCTGGGTGCCCCATCCACGTTGCATAGATCAGAATTGCAGCAGGACACTGGCCGGGTTAGCCCAATGCCATCCACGTCTGAAGGCTCACACCTGCTGGCGCAGGACTTGGTCACCGTGGAGTCTCCCAGGAAAGGGAACACTAGGATACAGAAAGTGTCAACAGTAAGGGCCAGCCCTTTATTGCCCCTGTGCCTCAAGCCCAAGGCTCACCCCCTCTGGGGTCACCCACCCCACTATCCTAGATTCCTCTTTCACCAGGACCACTGAGACATACAAGGGACTATCTGTGAGGTGACTTGTATGTAATACAGAAGGTAAAACCCAGGCTGTAAGGCAGCCATCCTTCCCAGGGACTTCCGACAAACTGTAAGTACCTCCCATCATGAAGGGAGAAGAGAAAAGATGGAGGCCTGATCACTGGGACAGAAAATCTCTTGGTGGAAATGGCAGAATGAGGGTGCACTCTGTCTTGAAGCCCCAGACAGGGGTCAGGGGTCACTAGTCTGGAGAAGGGTTATGACACTGGATCCCAGTTCTGTCCCACCCAGAACCAACTGACCAATCTCCCGGGAGTAGAGCGTGGTCTTGCACATGATTTCATCGCTGTGGCAGGTGGTGATGGTGACACAGCTGGACACACTCACCGGATCTGGACAGGTATAGCACTGTAAGGCCATAGCTGGGAGAGAAGTGATGAGAGGGCAGTGAGCTGGCCTTCCTGTTCAAACCTTCCCCCCATCCACCCCGAATGTCTGCAGGCAATGCCCAGCTCTGCCATGGAGGCTTAGCATAAGGAGGTAAGACACTAGCCAGTGGCCAGCTGCCCTCTAACCAAACTCTGGGAACATACCATGGTGATTGAACTAGGGTCTTACAGAATGTGACCCTGGAACAAGGGGCTCAGCCTGGGGCCAGGATGAGAAAAGCTGATTTGGAATGGTTATCAAAACACACACACACACACACACACACACACACATACACACACCACAGCTGACAAGCCAGTTTTAAGCAGACATTGTTAAGGCAGGAGCCCTTCCACTTCCTCATCACCAACTGTCCTCCTGCTGAAGTGCTGCCTGTCCTGGGGTCAGGCAAGCAGATCCTTGGAGCACTGGGTGGGAGCTGCACCAGGGAGCTAACCAG
The DNA here is from genome assembly GCF_907164565.1 of Psammomys obesus. Lineage (NCBI taxonomy): Eukaryota > Metazoa > Chordata > Mammalia > Rodentia > Muridae > Psammomys > Psammomys obesus. The sequence goes on along the minus strand of NW_026596079.1, from coordinate 1,929,676 downwards.
GGCCAGCTGGAGGGGAAGGGTGCAGGTGCAGAGCCTGGCTGAAAGGCACTGTACTCCATCTTGCCAGCATCCCAGACCCAATCCCAGAAGCTCCAGTTTGCTTGGCTGTCTCCAACTGGCCCAAGCAATCCGGACACACAGATGTCACCTGCTCCCTTCCCTCAGTGACCTGGTAGGGCTTCTGCCTCTGGCCTAGTCAATCTCTCCTTGTAAAAAATGTGTGGAACAACCTGGCTTGAACCCACACCACAACCTAACTGGTCGATGTCAGCATAAGATAGGCACCGCTTGTTCTCTTAAACCTCGAGTCCGGTGGTTTAACCCCATCTCTGGACATTTCTGGGTCTCCTTTCCCCCTCTACATCTCTATTGTACCCAGAGTTCTAGGCTATCTGCCCCAGGTCTCCCCTCTTAGCCAGCTCAAAGGCTTTCCCTACCAAATATGCCAATATCCTGTCACTCCCAGCTGGCACCTAGGGCTCTGGAGCTGGCTTCTACCTGGTCAGTCCAAGCTCTGCCTTATTCCTCTCTGAAACTCCCGATGAGGTACTCTCTGTCTGAGGAGAGTCCCGGGGAGCACAAACCCTGCCACCCCTATTCCCAGATGCTCACCAAGCTTCCCACAGGTGCTCGATGCCAGTGCCAACAGCACCATCCAGATCCCCTGCATGGTTCCAGTGTTCACTCTCACCTGCACGGTGGGGATGCCTACAGCGGTGGTCTGACCGGTTGGCTGAGCGGATTAGAGGGGGGATCAGATTTCTGGAGGGCCTGCCCTGCCTCCTCACCAACACCCCATTCTCCAGGGCACTCCTCAGGCGCCTTCCAGACCCTACCCAGCAGTCTCAGACTCCAGCTCCACCACTCAGAGCTGCTGTTCTACCCTTCCCTGGCCCTCCTTCTCTCCAAAGGATGTGGGGACTGCTTTCTTTTCCCACTGGGGGCCCACCCACACCACCCCTGCAACTCCTAGCCAAGAGAAACTTCCGGACTCCTTCTTCCCTCTTGGATAGATCAGGAGTCCCCAGGCTTCACAGAATGGGACAATGGGGGTTGAGCTCTCCTGCCCACTCCCAGCTTTCTTAAGGACCCTTTACCTTGTGGCCATCTTCTCTCTGAGCAGAGCTATGGCCTGGCAGCTCTTGGCTGGAATTTTTCCAAGATGATCTTGTCCCTCTGAGTTCTTCTGAAGTGGTCAGTGGGAAGGCGGGGTTGTACTGAATTGCTACTGACAACCAGCCCAGAGTTTGTTCTAAAGCCTAAGGAACAAAGAACTTGTTTGATCAACAGAATGGTTTCTGGAGGAAGGGTGAGATGGGGGATGCCCTGGGTTGCTTTGAGGGACACAAATTTCTGCTTCCTGGAGGGCCATCCACTCTGGGCTTGTCTGCACAACTTTGCTTCAAACGGCTCCTAGGCTGATCTCAGGGAAGACTTTCCTGGATCCATCCACTCCCTTCTAACTCCCTCCAGGAAAGGTCAAGGGGTTGGAGTAGCAATTCTTAACCTGTGGGTCATGACCCCTTTGGAAAAACCTCTATCTCCAAAAATACTTACAATCTGATTCACAACAGTAGCAAAATTACAGTTAAGAAATAGCAACAAAAAACAATTTTATGTTTGGAGGTTGACACAACATGAGGAACTGTATTAAAGGGTCACGGCATTAGGGTGGTTGAGAACCACTGGGTTAGAGGAAAGGAAGTTTCTCTGTGTGGGGGAGGGGGTGGGGGGGTTGGTCCTTGCCACAGACAAGATGCTGTGACAGAAATCCCCGTGATCTGGCAGCACCAGCTCTGTGATTCCCCACAGGTATCTCCCTAGCGCATCTTACCCCAGGTGAGATGTGTTAGAGGTGGGAGCACAGCTGCCTGCCTGACTCTTTGCTGGTGGTCAAGACCACACTGCTGCTGGGCCTCCTGGAAGGCTCTTTGTGGGGCATCCAAACCTCACTACTGTCCTGGCTTTGCTCTTGCTGCCCTACAGCAAGGGGTATCCATTCTCGCCTCTGTCCTGCCCTTCTGTTTGGTGTGCCCTTTGGAAGTCTTCACCATGATTCTTTTTATGGTCCCAGGGAGGTCCTGCTAAGCAGCTCTACTGAGGGTCTGGCTTCACCCTGAATGGAAGTCTTCATTTGTCTTAAACACTGGACCAACCACTGTGCTTCCCAGGGCTTTCCCAGATGAACATGAGTCAGAGACTCAGCCTACCAACTGTATTTTTCCTCATGACAGTTCTGGAGGGACAGACCACTAATTAATTTTAGTGTGGATAAAGAAACTAGGTTCTGAGAAGCTAATTGACTAAAGCAAGGTCACCTAGCAAGCCAGGCAGCATCCCAAGCCTGTCTGATTTTGCAAATCATTCACTACTCACAGCCGTGACCACACAGCTGTGGGGAGTGATGTGCTGAGAATTAGACAGCCCACTTTCCACCCATGTATGTCCTTAGGTCAAACCCAATCCCTCCACCGCACCCAGCTCAGTGCGGCTCCTTCCTGTCCTCGGGCCCAGGGGCTCCACCTCTGCCTTACCCCCTGGAAATATACCTGGCCCCTAGGCGTTACTCCTAGAGTTTCCACCCACACCACTGGGAGACCCAGGTTGTACCTGGGAAGTTTCCATTTTGGTATAGGGAGGAATGTAGCCTAGCCAGGGTCTGGGTTGGCTCAGTCTGGGAGGCCTCTGTTCTGGGAGGCTCACACCCTTCCCTTTACAATTCCAGAAACCTTCGGATCAAAGCTTAGTGTGTGACTAGGGCCAATGCTCACAGAGTAACCTGATCAAGACTGACGCCATAAAAGGATCAGGGCTCAGAGTGGTTACCAGGATCAGGGTTCAGCCTATGACCAGGACTCAGAATATAAAATAGGGTTGGAATCAAAACTCAGAGTATGACCAGAACCAGGATCAGGATCAGGGCTCAGCATGTAACCATGGTCAGGGCTCAAAGTGTGAGCAAAATCAGGTCTCACAGTATAACCAGGAATAAGGCATGGTGATTAGGATCAGGGCTTGATAGAAGCAGAATCAAGTGTGTGGCTTGATTCACGCCTTGTGTGTCTGGGCTAAGGGCTCAAACGGTGACCACGGAGGACTGCTACTACACCAGGACAACGTGGCTTCTCTCCTGCAGCTGCCGATACTCAGAAGTCATGCCGGAGCTGTGATGCAGGCTCAGATTTCCATCTTTTGGCCCCTCACACACTGCACAGCTACTGGTTTTCTGGGCACACCAGGACTCTGCAGTGGAGTCTTTGTCCAGAACTTGTCTAGACCTCTTCTGTCTGTGGCTGCAGCACTGATGAAATGGCTCTACCATGCTGTGGTGGACAGGAAGAAGCCTGTGGGCAGGGAGGGACTCTGAGTGCATTCATTCCTGCCTTTGCCACTCAGGGTAATGGAGACCTGGCTCTGGATGTCTGGGAAATGGAGTACTGGTTACCACCCTGGGCCCAGGATAAGCTGTGGAGGAAGGATGCTCTCTCAAGTTCAGGAAAGCCTGCCGCCTCTGCCTTCCCTGTCTGCACCGAACGTTGTGGCTCTCCCTTCATCCTCTTACATCATCCTTCAGGACCATCTGTACGCCCTGTGAGTACCTCTGCTTTGTGGACTGATGCCCTGGCCTTGAAGGGAAGGCTGGTCATGCTGGGCCAATTTGTAGTTCTGTACCCCACCCACAGCCACTAATGGTTATGCTGTCCATGCTGAGCCTCAACCCATTGTGGGAATAATACCCACATGCCTTCCTTCCCAGGTAGCCATGTCGCCATCCCACCCCCCAGCCAGGCTCTGCTTATTCCAGAAAGGCCAAAGGGTATCTTTCCTTGGACCCTGACTCTTCCGTGGGGGCATCCAGGAGAGCAGATGAGCGGTTCTTAAATATTCCCACACTGAAAAGGAAGTAAGCTCACAAACAGGATCAAGGCTGGTGCTCCAGAAAGAGACCACTGTAAACTGCTCGTCCAGGAACTTTCCAAAAGAATGCTGGTTGGACATGAGCTCTTGTGCACCAGCCACTGGACCCATGAACATTAGACATTCACAGTTTCATCCTGAAAGGGAGGCAGTAGATAGCTTCTCCACACAGTCCCTTTGCAAAGAAACATTCAAAAGAATGTTTCTAGAAGGTCAGTGTCTGGTCCCAGGGGACTTGGAACCACCCCTCCACAGGTTCACTGTCCCTGCAATCATAAGCCACCCTAGTCCTTACTGTACAAATAGTACAAATTTTTCTGGCGGTTTCCAGGAAGGTAAACATGGCAGTGATTGCGTTTTAACTCAAGCCCTTCCCAAAGGACCTATGAAGTCCTCAGAAGAAACCGTTAGAGATCACCCCCCACTCAGACCCTCTGGATTCCCAAACTGCACTTCAGCCTCCTGGCCAGCCCACCTCTTGAAAGTCTGCCTTGAAAGCTCTCATTTTGCAAATCAGTCACCTCAAACGTGGCCATGGCATGACCACATGGCTGTGGGCATGGTTGCGCCAGAGTTAGCTGGATTACACAGGAGACACAGGCATCTACAGAAGCTGCATCCGGCAAACTCTGTGGACACTTCAGTCTGTCGGTTGTGTCCTCCAGGGAGCAGCACCGGAGGCCGCCCCTCCCACAGGCCTCACCCACTGCATCTTTCATCAGGTGCTCCTTAGTCCCTGTGTAATAAGTGAGGAGGCTCTGTCCTGTCACCCCCACCTCAGAACTCCTCTTTCCTTGGCCTCCTTGTGTGCGTGTCCTCTGACCATTTCCTGTGGCCCTGCCTAGTGGGTACACGTGTACTCCTTGGGGTGGTGTGCTTCTTGGCATGTGAGACAAACACTTCCTTCTTGGTCTTCCGTCTTGTCTTTCAGTTTTGCTCACGGTCCTGTCTCCCAGGTCTCCCTGTATAACCTGGCTTGCCTGAACCTTCAGTCTCAGCCTCCCAAATTACTAGGAAGCTACCGTGTATATTATTTTACAGATTCCTATATAGTAATTTATGGCTCTCAATTTAGTTTTTGCATCTTGTTTACCTTTTTCTTTACTTCTTCTTTTTGTTTGTTTGTTTTTCTAGACAGGGTATCTCTGTGTCTCCCTGGCTATCCTGGAACATAATCTGTAGACCAGGCTAGCCTTGAACTCAGAAATCCACCTGCCTCTGCCTCCTGAGTTCTGGGATGAAAGGCATGTGCCATCACCACCTGGCTATTTTTTTCTTTTTAATTTTCAGTGGCTTTATTGGCTATATTTCACATACCTGGCAGCTCACACATTTCAAAGTGTATTGTTTGCTGAGTACGGCGGTACTCACCCTATAATCCCTGCACTTGCGTGGCTGAGAAATGATTGCCGTGAGTTCAAGGCCAGCCTGGGCTATGTAGTGACATGCTGAAGGGGGTGGGGGTGGGGAAGGCAGACTGCAGAGCTCAACAGTTGGCATAGCCACGACATCTGCAAACACCACCAGCTGGGTTGGCATGTTCCATCAATCTCCAAAAGGAAGCCCATGGGCTTAGCTATCGCACCATCCCTCCATTCCTGCCGCATTGTGAAAGACAACGCTTGGTCTTCAGCCAGGTGTCTTGGCACGCAACGTATCTCCTTAAAGCTCTCGGAATCTCTGTGGCAATAAGAGTGCCTTTTATAAGTTGATGAATGACAAGTGGATGGATGCCCCTCAGTAGTTCAAGGACAGGGCTGATCACCTAAGAGATACCTGCACAATTAGAGGGTGGGGACTTCGATCCCCACCCCAAGTCTCCCCTGAAGACAGGAGAGGGACTGAAACCTGAGCTGATCACCAGTGGCCAATGATGTAACCGATCATGCCCACGTAATGAAGCCTCCAAAATACCCCAAAGGGACAGGACTCTCAGCTTCTAGGTTGCTTAACTTAACATAGAAGGTTCTGGGCTTCTTGGGAAGATAATGAGAAATTACCCACATTTGGAAAGACATGGAGACCCTGATGTTCCTTAAGATTCTTAGTGTTCCCAAGAATTCAGGCGACACCTTAATCCATTTTTTTTTTTAAATCAAGGCCATGACCAAAGGTGTCAAAACACCATATGGAGAGATAGATAGATAGATAGATAGAGAGAGAGAGAGAGAGAGAGAGAGAGAGAGAGAGAGAGAATGAAGGATTGAGAAGGGCTCAGCCTTGGGGACAGAGCCCTCAACTTGTAGGATCTGATGTGGGCTTAACATAGTTGGTATCTTGAGTTGTGTTGACCTGGAGAATGGCCAGCTGGAGCCCACTACGGGATTGCTTGCTGGTTGACAAAAGCCCTGAAAATTGATGATCCCAGGATGAGAACTTTCCCGTCAGGCCCAGTAAAACTAGACACAGGAAGGAAGTTGTAAGGGGAAGGATCCTGCCCACTTGTCTGGAACAGTGATTTCCTCAGGAGCCTCGCCAGAAATTCCTTGCTCTGTTGGCACCCTGTGCTTTACACACCCAGCACCCGACACCCAGATTTCTGTAACTGCAGCCATCCAGACCAGGTGCTTTGGAGATCACGGCAGAGCCACTTCCACCAGCCACAGCTGCGGAGCCCTGTCCCGCATTCCTGAGACCAGCAGGCTGCTGCCCCAAAATCTCAGGCACACTTTTCCCATTTGCCTTTCCCCCTGTCACAGCCTCTGTATGACATGTGTTCCCATCGTCATGCTCTGTCACGCCCCAATAAATACCCTGCTCTTGGGGGAATCTTTCTGGTATTTAGAGTGACCAAAGAAACCTACAAGCATTTTGTTGATCAGGGATGCTGAATGGTGTGTTAGAATGAAATGCTTTGGGTGTCCCCTCCTGCCCTATATACCTCCCTGTTTCCAGTGTGCCCCAAACCCCTGCCATTTCATGCAGACAGAGTCCTAAAGAACCGAGTGTCCTATAGTGTTTTCAAGAGTCAACCCTGCAGAGGTGTAGGTCAGTACCTCACTCCTGTAGATCGTTGACTAGGATTTCACAGCCTGAACATATCATATTATACCTGTTCACGCACAGCGATGGGCCTGTGGGTTTCCACCCTGTGGTCACTGTGTGTGAATAGCTCAGCTCTGAGCAGCTTTGGGCCAGTTTCTGTAGACGTGTTTCTATTTCTTTGTTTATATCCAGGGCTACCCCTCCTGGGTTATACCATAACCCTGGGTTTAATCACCCGATTAATCCCTTGTGAAATCAGAGTCATGGCCGAGGCCTTTTATCTTCTGAATGGGCTAGCATTTAAGGAATCTCTTTTCAGCCATGAAGGAAGCTGAGGTAGGAGCTAGCCCAGGCTATACAGTGAGAACAGTTCTCAAAAAGAACCAAAAGGCTTTTGTGTCTTTTGACCCGGTGAGAGAGGTCTGGAACCATCTCTTCTTGACTTAACATCTGGGTACCAGTACAGCAGCTAGCTGCCCTTTCCCACCTCCCTGAGCAACACTGCTGTTCATTCAGGCATTGCCAGCATGCGTGTCCTCTTTTCCGTGCATTGGCTGATGCTGAGGCCCCAGCTTTCTGTCAGTTACTCTCCGCTCATGCATTGTATCACCTTCTCCAAGTGTTTATTTTATGTGAGAACTTTGCCAAGCTGAGAACAAGCAAGTCGAAGGCTGGGCCTGCCCCCATGTTTCCTGGCAGGTACCAACTGTGATTTGCTTCTGTGCCTCCAAAACCAGGAGCCCGAAACTTATCCCCAGGCCTGGTTTGGAGATGGAGATTAAATATTTACTGGGCACAAATTCTGGGCATTTAATTCCCCGTGTCCATACTAAGGTGAGTGGATTTGCTGTTTGGGCAGATCTATCCAATTTTCCCCAAGGCACAGCTTTGCCATTGCAGGTTCCTGATGGGTACCTGGAGGCAGAGTTCCTGCCCAGGGATACACAGGGTTTGGTAAATGGGTAGCCTTCTGGGAGACATAGGCAAAGCGAACCAGGCAAAGACATGGTAGGAAAGACAGAACAGGAAAAGGTGTCAGACACACAAGGCCAAGGAGGTAACAGGTTTCCCCGAGAGCTACTGACAGCAGAGGTGGATGATCTCCGAAGGCCTGTCATCAGTGAGCATCATTCCTCCTCCACAAAGGCCTCCTCCACCTGCCCAACTGTGTGTTTGTAGGAGGCTTCTGGAGTCTCATTCAGAGTGAAGGTGCTCACATGTCTGGGTTCCTTTCTGCCTTCAAGCCAGGTTAGGGTGTGGCTCAAGTGTCCCAAAACCCACATCAAGGGTGTTGTTTTTGTGCCACAGCCTCAGGATATAAGCCCCATGCCTTATCCCTGGTTATACCCTGAGACCTGATCTTGTTCACACATTGAGCCCCGACCATGGTCACACACTAAGCCCTGACCCTGATCCTGGTCACGATCTGAGTTTTGATTCCAATTGTATCCTGAGCCCTGATCCTGATCACAGGCTGAACCCTGATCCTAGTAACACTCTGAGCCCCGATCGTTACACTCTGAGTCTTGATCACATTGTACCCAGACCACCTAAGCTGCAGGTCTGGATGTTCCCTGGCCCCTAATCCCAAGTTTGGAGTACTCCAATGTACATCAGCCCAGGTGAGGGTAATACTCAAATACCCAAGCCTCAAGTTAGGGGTGCTCCTCAAGTGCCTACAGACTCAGCTCCTCCTAACAGCCTGCTCAAGGGCAGAGCAAGCAATCTGCAACTCCTGTGCCTTTCAGGACCTGTGTCTACCAGAGATATGAGGCTCTCAGTAGAAGAGAAGAAGAAGAAGACAGCCTGGGCTAAAGAGGCCATGACTGGTAAGAGTTGGGGGGAAGGGAATAAGGAATTGTCTGAATCTAATTCCCTCTATAGCCAAGCTTAGTGCCTGATACAGTACTTCCACTGGACAACCATACTGTGTGACCCAGGTCAATTTTATTGGGAAATTTGTTGTGGCCCACAGATAGGGCCTTAAGTATGTACCATGGTGGATTTACACAAGACTTCCTTCAGAACTTCTGAGGAAGTGTGAGTTGGGGGTGCTTTGGGCTGGCCAGGCTGGAATAATCTCCAAGAACGAGGCCTGGGCAAGAGACATGGTATGGTTCTGTGGAGCCAGCTGGTGGTGGAGGAGTCTGGTCAGTCCTTGTTGCAGAGATTGGACTGGCAGCAGGCGATGGATACATGAGGACCCAAGCCCAAGCTGGGGACATCAGGGCAGCCATTGTAGCACATCTTCGTCACCAGAGGCAGGTCTGTAAAGCTGATGGGAGACCCTAAGGGGTAAGAAAGAGACCATGGTGCTTCCTGAAGCCCTATGCTGCCCAAACCTCTGTTTCACCAACAATTGTCACCCCCCTCCAAGCACTGAGAGACCCTACCCCATCCCTGACCCAGGCAGAGGCTGCCAGACATCTACCTACTCTGTTCTTGATCTGATGGGCATCACACAGAGCCCTGGGCTCTGCCTGCCCAGTGAGCCAGCTCTCTGTGCAAGAAGGGTGTGTCCAGCCCACCCCTCCCACCACACTCACGGGTGGCAATGATGACACAGTGGGTGGAGCCCCCTGGGCAGCTGGACTGGTGGGAACATCCTCCAAAGCCCTTGCACAGGTGGCACCGCAGGCCCTGTGTTACAGCTACGGGCAGACAGAGACAGAGGCAGTGGGTGAGCAACTCCTGCAGAGGATGGCACCCACTCTCGTACCCAGCACCCCGCTTCCATTCTTGGGCCATAGCTCTGCAGCCCAGCTTCCTTTATGGTGCAAGGCCCCTCGAAACCTTGGATGAAGGGATAACTAAGACCCTGCTGCTCAGCCTGCCACTGTGTGAGATACAAGTGATCACACTGGAGCCAGCTGCTTTGTGTTCCTCTGCCCAGAACACTAAGGGCTATGTGGAGCGGAGGTGAGACCTCCTAGAGAGGGGGCGCGCTGGTTCAGGCTCCTGAAGTCCAGGGGGTGGGGAGGGCTGAGAGACCAGAGACTTTACCCATTCCCCTCTTTACCTTCAGGGACCTGAGAAGGATCATTTATACCCCTGGGGTTTCTGTTCTATGGATTGAGATAATAGGTCCTCTATCCAGTTAGCAAGGAAACCAGGGCAAGGCTAGGCAGAAGGAAGTGGGAGCCCACTGAATTCTGTTTGCCACTTCTTGGCAAATACTACATCACAGGTCTTGCCTCCAGCCCAGCGGCTTGCAGTCATCAGGCAAGTGGACTACCCTGCCCTCCTAGCTTTCTCTGGATTCCCCCCTGCCTCTTCCTGCCCCCCCTCCTTAAGCTCCCTTCCTTGGGTTACACGGTCTCTAACTGCATGCCCAGTGCTGGGGACTCTCCAGTACCAATCCTGCTGCTGCACACTGGCTCTGAATATGTTCTGACACTGAGTCAGGTTGCTCTTAGGCCCTGTGCCATCTTACTTGGGCTACTGAGTAGGATCTGAGCTAGGAGGCTGGCTCCTCCCTGGGGCTCTGACTACAGCTATACCTCTACCAGATCTCACCTGTAAGTGTGCTGGTCAGTTCCGGCCAGTCTCAAAGGCCTCCGTCCTATGCACTACGGAGCAGGTGACAGACAGGAAGTCCCTACTACAGCAAGGTCCCTACTACTTGCCTGGACTGTTTACCAGCCCTACCAGGCAGCCCTACCTGCAACCCTGCCAGCAACACAAAAGCAACAGAAGCCCCCAAAAGTCAGTAGCTGTCCCACGGATGTTAAAGACACTAAACAGACTAAATATGGATTCCCGGACAGGGAAGGGCATAGACAGCAGCTGAATGAAAGGCATGTGCTTGAGGCACCAAAAGGGGCTGGCAAGGTGCTGGGGGGAACTGGACTGGACCGATTCTCATTCCTCTTCTCCATCCTCCTACCTCTGCCCAGGTTCATCTTTCCATCATCCATGTAGCATGAGCAAGCCCCAGCCCATAGGCCATTTCCACCTAGGGAGCCTTTCATCTCTGAGGCAGAGGTCCTCCTGGGATGCAGCCACCACGGCTGGCCTTGTTATGTTCATGCTTAAGGCTATCTCCCCACTCCCATTCACTAGGATTCTGGAGATGAATGGGGATCCCTTCCCACTCCCCAATGCTCCCCCAGTCACCCAATATATGCACCCCACCGCACTGATGAGGCCCAGGAGATGTTTAGAGAATAAATGAATGAATCTCTAGGAGTTGGGGCAAGAGCTGGGTCATTAAGAGAAAAAATAACTGTCCCTCTTGGGGATTTTGTGTTGTCATCAAGGAAGCGAGGAGGGAAGTTGGCTCTGGGTACAATGGTAGGGTCATAGGGACAGACTCCAGGTCAACATTTGCTTAGACAGAGAGGGTTTTGGAGAAGAGGGTAGGAGGGGTAATGGGATGAGCCTTGGGATGACAGGCTCCATGAGGTCTGGTCCCCCTGCGATGTTGCCAGGGACAGCTGACTCCCTCTGACCTTATTTTCTCACTCTTGGGTCAGCCTACAATGCAATCCACCATTCCCAGGCCACTCTGAGCCCCAGGGGGAGATGGGTGGCAGAGCAGGCACCCAGGAATGATGTAGGACATGGAGCACGCTGAGAAAGGCTCATGGAGCCCAATTCCCTCCAACCGCTAACTGGCCAGGCTTGAGGCTTTTGTCTTCAGGGGCAGGTATGATTTCCATGGAGGAAGGGGTTGGGAGGCCCCAGTTTGGAGAGTTGTCTCAGGCTCAAAGATGCTCATGAGATACTAGGGTGTTGGATAAGACAGGAGGGCAGCTGGCCCAAAGCTGAGCACTCCCCTCTGAAACCTTAGCCCTGAGAGTGACAAAAGGTCTCTAAACTTTGAGCTCAGGGCCATAAAAGTGGAGCTGTTCTGTCCTAAAGGCTCCGGGCAGCAGTTAGGGGGTGAATAGTTCAGGCTTTCTCAGTTCTAAGGGTCCCCATGAGGCCCAACCCAAGAAATGTGAACCAGAGCCAGAGACACACAGACCTCCAATCCCACATCTCAGCTGGACCACAGGCCCTAGGGCATTCCCACCCATGATGAAAACCAAGGTTTTGTTAGGTGAGGCATCTGGGAGCTGGGCTATCTGAGTTTGGAGCATAGGTTGCTGTTGAGCCACAGGGGGAACAGTTTCTTTGCTCAGGCATTGACTGGGGCTGGATATAGGAACAAATTAGGCTCCACTAAATGATGTCAAGGCCAGGCATAGGCGGTGATAAATGGGGGTATCCCTGGGAGGCCATCAGCAGGCTCCGGGGCCAAAACTCCTGTGACTGAAGCAGATGAAACTAGCTAGCCTGGAGGGTATAGAAGTCTGAGGGGACTCAAGTCAAGTGGATGAAATCGCCCTAGGAAGGTAGAACAGATAGAATCTAAGCAAGGAGGTTGGGGGGGGGGTAACAGGAGAGAGTAGCTGTAGAAAATGGGCTAGCTGGGGCTCTAGAGCTGGAGGAGGGCAAAGTAGCAGAGCTGTGCCGTGCTTGTGTGTGGCAAGAGTGTTGCTATGGAGTTGGAGATGTCTAAGGGAGGGTTTCAAGCTGAGAAGTAAGCATGAGGACAGTACTGAGTGTTGGGAAGAGGGTTTAGGAATCTACGAAGGCCAGCATCAGAGGACAGAAGCTGGGCAAGGAGAGTTTAGTGCCCAGGATGAGGGGAAGAACCAGGAAAGGGGTACCCCCAAGGGTCAGTGGTGGCCCAGGCTGAAAGGGCAGTGATGAGTAAGGGAAGGAGGAGAGTCAGCAGCACCTTTTACTCACCTAGCTCCACGCTCAAGACCACGGCCAGAAGGAACCAGAAGGAAAGCCTCATGTTCTCGGCACTAAGGATGAGGCTTACTCCCTGGCCACCCCTTATACCTGCGTGTGGCTCCCACTCCACCCTTGCCTCCCATTGCCGCTGGCTCCCAGCCCTGAGTCATTTGCAACCCAGCTCAGTTGGGAGCTGGCAGAGCTTGCTGCTGTGTGGCCTTGGGGAGCCTGGTACAATTTCACAAGCCTTCTTCCCTCCTCCACGGAATAAGGATGTCCTAATCATCAGGCCTAAGGCTCTCAAGAGAAGCCTCGTGCCGGCTGAATCTCAGTGTGGGTCCACCTCACCCAGCAGCTGCACGGAGGGCAGTGTGAATGGAGCTTGGACCAGGTGAAACCAGAATGTCTTCCTCGGCAGCTCACTCTGGATGGAGTATGGTGGCCAGGCTTTTGAGAGACCATTTTCCTCATCTGCCAAATCTGGCTTCAGTCCTGGCCTGGCCCTCCCAGGACTAGGAGAGCCAGGAGAAGCATGGCTGTGCACGTGGTCCTATGTACAAAGGGTGAGTGTTACCTATCAAGAGACTGTACTGGCATAGTACCAAAAAAACTGAGTCCTGCTGGTAGTATTTGCTTGGTAGCAGCAGGAGGAGGAAGCAAAGCCTTGGTGTTAAAAAGTTTCCAGGTTGGGGTAAGAGACAAAAGTGACATATTTCAGGGCAAGGGTCCTTTTGCCAATAGACCAGGGTACAGGCCTAAGACCAGGTGGGAGATTCCATGTGTCTACTCTGGACGTCCAGGTGACTTCGATTTAGCTCCATGCTTTATGGAGTCCCCAAGTCTGGGAGTTGGGAAGGAAAAGGGATCAGAGATCCTGAGAGAGGGTCTGCTAGAGTCAGACTATCTTCCCGAGAATTAAATAGCAAGAAATTGGGATTGGATCAGAAAGCCAGAAGGCAGAAGTATCAGGTAGGGGCTTGGGGTCCTGTCTCTTCCATCCAGTTCCTCAGCCTACCCTCAGGCTTGTTGGTCCATTGATGGGAACTGATATATATGCCTCTTTCCACAGTATGGAGGCGAGTTTCAGCAAGCCCAGGGTACCCTGCTAATACCTCTCTTGCCTTGGCTGGCTTGGACGTCATGTCAGGAGCCAGGGACCTTCAGGGTCAGGAGCGCCCGCCAAGACAATCTGGGTGGGTGAGGTCCAAACTTAAACAGAAAATAATGTCAGGAGGGAAAGATAGAAACATGTCCTTCGTTTGTTTATTCATTCAGTGGTGGTGGACATCGGCATTGACAGGACCACTCTGAATATAGGTGCAGGGGACTGGCTGGGGGAAAGGAAGCAGTGGCATAAAAGTGGATTTCATGTTTTTTGCTGGGTGAGGGCTTAGGGTTGGCAGAGACACGATCAAGGGAAGTGCCAGGTGTCATGTATCCCATGCATTTTTGGGGGCCTCCTCTGTGCCGACCCAAGGCTTGGCACTGGCTTCAAAGAGCCAGCCGAGCGGGTACTGTCATCGTCATTTCACCAATGAGATGGCTGGAACATGAGCCTGTGCTTGAGGAGCCTAGGGCACGCAGTGCTGCGGGATTGCCACGGTGCTTGCCAGGAAGTAGCCAAGACCGAGGCGAGGGGCCACCCTACCCCTGGAAATCTTTCTAGAGTTTCAGAATGGGAACCCCAATGCTTGCCACAGAAGACGAAGACACAGGTGCCCTGCTCCCCAGCCCCCACTTCTCCTTATATGCTTTTGGGGAGAGCCAATCACAGAGACAGTGGCAGAGCACGACTCCCACCTGACGGCTTCTCTCTAGCGGGCCAGACCGGACACCTCACTCCGCTCTGAAGTGTGTTTTGGCTTCACGTGCTGTCCTGGTTTCACCAAATCACACTCCATGGTATCGTTGTCCCATCAAGCAGCCTCTCTCCGGTGACTTCCAAGATCCTCCCAGATTGCAACCTACCAACCTACCGACAACCACTGCCAGCCGCTCTGGACGCCATGCCTACTGTGTATCCCCGTGTGAAAACACCCGCTGCCTTGAGCCCTAGTCCCTGACAAAGGCAGGGTCAGCTCGTGATGGCTGACGTTACTCTGCTCTTCTTTTTCCCTCTCCATCCCATGCTCCCTCACTCTCTGTCTCCACACACAGGGCTGGCCTCCCCTGGCCTACCCCTCAGCTCCTCAAACCTTCAGTTCTTGTTTTTCCTTCTAAGGTTTCCAATTCACACGCCCTTACAGCACTACATTCTGAAATTCTCTGGTTTGTGAAACTGCTGTCATCCCGAGTGTGAATAGCCTCAGAGAACCCCCGGCTGTTGGAACAGCATCCATAGTAGAATGAGTTGGTCCTGGAAAGATGAGGAGGCCAAATGGCCCAGGAAAACTAAGTGCCTCACTCCTCTGTGCCTCAGTTTCTTTACCTGTCAAAGGGCGCAATAGTGACCACCCCCATACACTTTGCAGAACTCCTGTGGAGTGTGCATGGCCACCTGCAGCGGACTGGACAGATGTTCATCACAGCACCCCAGATGGGATTCAGGACAGGCCCATCTGGCACTGTTCCCCTCATCTGCACCTCTCACTGGCAGGCTTGGTCCTGTACTAATTGAGCACCTTCTGGGGCTCTGTGCTAAGCCCCAAGGGCAGGTTAGCTAGGCACAGTGCTCCCTGGAGGGCTGGGTGGCAGTGTGGGGCCTTGTCTGGTTGGTGTCATGAGAGAGAGACACTGCCCCAATGCTGCAGCATTCCCACCTCTCCCTCTCCCCTGTGCCTTGTGGTGGGAGGGAGGACCTGGTCTCGGGCTCCTCCCATTTTTGGCCCAGGATGCCACTTGACTGGGAACAATGGACTTGCACAAGCAGGGTAACAGGATAATGTTTCCCAGGCCTCACCCACTGAGTCAGGGGCCTGCCTCTGACTCTCTTTGCCAGTGCCCTGTGGCTTCCATAGGTCAGTCTCAATGCTGGCTGCTTGCTCGTGGCGGGGGGGGGGGGGGGTTCTATGCAAGCTCAGGTCGGGGCAGCATTGGCTTCCTCTCAGCATCCTGCGTTTTGGGCTCGGTAGCCACTATGTGCACGTATGCACTTGTGTTCCTCCCTACCACTTCCTGGCTTCCCATGAGGCTCCTCTTCCCTGTAGACAATCAAATGTCTTTTCATCCCCAGGCCATTTCCCACTCAATTCACCTTTGTAATAGGCTGCACAGTTCCTTATTACAGTTCCTATTCCTGAGGGTCTGGGAAAGTCCATCAGCAGGATCCTCCCCCACCTCCCCAATCCTCCGGCGGCATGTCCTCAGAGGAAGAAACTGAGGCAGAAAACCAATGAGTTCCAGCAGCAGACAGAGCTCAGGTCTGCCTGAGAACAGGAGGGAAGGTCCTAAAAGACGGGCCTCTGTGTCCTGAGATCCTACAGCCCGGGGTGGGGGTGGGACCTGAGAAAAAGCACTCAAGATGTGGTGACCACAGACATGGCCAGCATCCTGACCCCTGGGCTGGGCCAGCTTTAGAAGTTTCCCCAGTGGCACATGAGTTGGGGTACTAGTAAGAGTGAAGGGTAAGGCTCCCTGGGCCAACTAAACAGTATGAAAGGTTGATTGGTGTCTCCTGGAGACACCAATTGGGCTGGGTTCTCTGGAGTCTTGACTGCCAGCAGTCTTCAGCCACAAATGACCTGGGACTTGGGCTGGCTCCCTGTACATTTGCCTCCCCATAATTTACCAAGAGACTGAAGGACCACAGGAGCTGCCTGCAGGACCTGGGGAACTGGCTGAAGTCTGCTTCCCTGTCTTAGTCACCCCACCAGCCTGCTGTGACCTGCCTCTACCCCCTTCCCGCCATGCCCAGAATAGCTCTGTCCAGTGTACAGGCCAGACAAAATATAGCACGGGCCACCTGCTCTCATGTCCCTGCCAGCCTCAAGGGGATATAGTGGGGGTCAAGGGGGCCCGCTGATCTGCAGCTGGAGGGATCTCAGTGGACTATGGAAATGAAGCCATTGCTAGCTACCCTTGGCCAAGGGCTGTCCTGACGCCAGGTCTGGCAGAGTTCCTGAGATAGGTGGAAATGGCAAAAGGCTTCCTCACATGGCTTCCATCTCACACTTGCCCTGGGCAGCAGCTCGACTTAGTAGGAGACAGCCCTGCTGAGCCTGTCTATGCTTCTAGCCAGTTCGTGATCCCCTCCAGCAGAGCTATCCTCTGGTGGGTAGACCGAGGCAGGGTCCTGATGCTATGAAGGTGGAGTTTGGCCACCAGTTCCATCAAATCAGTGTACCTTGACCGAAAGATGACCCCCCCACCCCCATCAACAGCACTCTCCCAGATGCCCCTGATCCTGGGTAGAGGAGGGGACCAGCCTGCCCCACCCACAGCCAGGCACATTACAGAGGTTTAGATCCACATATCAGCCTTCTGAAAATGGAAAAGGTATGACCTTGGAGTGAGGTATCTGGATGCCATCAGTCCTTTTGTAGACAGCCATGGGACCTCTTTGTGGCTGAGGAGTCTCAGAGGGAAGGGGGTTGGGTGGAGTGAATGGGTGAGAGGGTGCAACTGAGTCTTTGAAGAGCTTTGTGTCTGAGTGGATCTGCCCGGGGGGACAGAACTTTACAGCAAGCTCCAGAAGGTGGACAGGAGTGCCGGGACCAGGGCCAAGGTCACTGGGGTAGCAAAGCCAGCCCCATTGCAGAGGTAGTACTGGCAACAGGAGGTGGCAGATGCATGCTTGGAGTAGCCATCATACACGGTCTCAAAGCAGCTGGGTACACACGACTTCCTCACCTTCATCCGGTATGGCGTGAAGTCTGCAGGGGACAGGACACAAGACGGTTACAGTGAGAGGATCAGGACCTTGGATGGCTCAATCTCAGCTTGCAGGTCCGCCAGGGCAGGTGGGAGCCTCCCTCCCTCTCCCTGTGCTCCAGGATAGCAGACTCACAAGTACGGGTGGTCATACAGTAGGTGGCCATGTCTGGGCAGCGCATGGGTTTGAAGCAGTTGTCTCCATTGTAGGCACACACGTGGCACTCCAGAGCCTGGGCTGTGGTCCAGGATGTGGGGGTCAGAGGACAGGAAGAAATCCTTTTCCTGACAGTCAGACCCCAGCTGTCTCCAGCCAACCACCCATTCCCACCGGGCACCAGATCAGGGCAGCCAGAAGGCAGCAGAACTCTGGCCAGCTTGCCCTCTTTCCACCTGCCTGTCCCAGGGTCAGGTTCCAAACGGGTCCCTCTAGCCTCTGTCCACCTTACCCACGGGCAGGCCCATCAGAGCCACCAGGAACACTGTGAGCAGGGGTGTCATGATGGAGATGTGAGGATAGCGTGGGAGTGAACAGGTGGACAGCAGCTGGTCCTGGATCCAACTCAGGCTTGGGAAGATGCAGCGCCCAGAAGCCCTGCCTGAGCTCTTGGCCTCCTAGTGGTAAAGCAATCCTGCACAGACAATGACAGAGACTTGTGATCACAGCTGGGCTGGGGCAGGCCCAAGAGCCTTCCAGCTCAGTGGGTGTCATTGATTTCCAGTTACCTGGAGATGGTGTGGGTGGAGGGAGCTAAAGAAGGGAAGGAACCGGCAATATCAAAGAAAATCGAGAGGTCCAGGGGTTCTTAAATGCCACATGCAAAGACCCAGGGTTTTTTTGTTTTTGTTTTTATTGGTAGGGACCTTATGAAAACTTGGCACACAGGCTCTTTCTGGCAGAGCCCAGAATTCAGGAGATTCTCCAGAATAAGATTGGAACCCTGGTTTGGTCTCTTCTTAGGACAGGGGTCCCTCTCACATTTGCTCCCCCTGCGTGAAGTCCCCTCCCACCCCCACCTCGCAGGAAAGTGTAGACTCCGCTGTGTGAGTCCTTCACCACAGCAGAAGGGGCCGTGATGGTGCTCAGCTCCTACCTAAAGGCTCTTCGGATGCATGCCAGATGACGAAGCTTGCCCAAGCCAGAGCTCCACAGACTGGGTCTGGTGTTTGGGACTGTTGCGGGGACGTGGACCAATATTCTCCTCCCTGCCGACAGACTCGAGCCGGCTCCTGCTGGAAAGTACCAAAATACACTCCCGGAAGAAAACCCATCCTTCATGACCCATTTCCCAGGTGCCAGCCTAGGATGCTTAGGTTCTGAATCAGACCAGGCCTGTGGTCCGGGCACCTCCTGCTCCCTCTCGGGGAGCTCCGCCCCAAACACTGCAGTCCTTCTTAGGGAGGACTCCCCGGGCCGGCTGGGTGCGGGGTGACCTCGCCCTTGCCCTTCACCATCACGAGCCCTGTCTCCTTAGAAACTTACCCGTGGCCGCTCCCAGGTCCCTCTCGCCTTCTGGCTGTGCGTCCGTGCACACTTCGCGCAGCGTTTGTACCGCATCCCAAGCCGGGTAGGCACCGCGGCGACAACCGACCCGCAGTTCCAGCTCACACCGCTGGCCCCGCCCCGCCCCGCCCCCAGGACACACGCTCCGCCCCCGAGGCTGCCTTCCTCAGGCTCAGTGGCCAGGGTAAGCTCTCTAATTATGGCTCTAGTGAGCAAAGCCTGGGCATCAGACTGTACCCACTCATATGCAGATTCACAGTGACACTGTGGCGGTCCTGAAGCGAGTGTGCACCTCCTGGACACTCTCCTCAGGTTTTATCGAAGCTTTCCTCACTCCCCTACTGCCCTGCTCCCACAGACCAAACTGTTCTGGGTGGGCATGCTGACTCTGGGAAGAGGCACCACCTGGACAGGTACCTCACTGCACCTCTGTCTTACGTGGGATCCACTAGCAACGCTTGCGAGCAAGCCTTAGAGGAGTCCCAGGCCTCACAGGCAGTTCTCACCACCAGAAGTCCACTGCTAAATTACTTTATGTAGCTAAAATCTTTATTATTATTATTATTATTATTATTATTATTATTATTATTATTCTGCTTCAAAAGCAACCAAAATTTAACAAGCTTTCACAAACCCTACTTTTTTGTGTGAGAGGAAGAAAATAAAGAAAACCTGCAGCGACACTGCATATGTCACTCTTCCAGCAAATGTACATACCAGGAGCCTCAGAACTGAGCCAAACGCCCCAGTGGTGTATGCATTTAATCCCAGAGGCAGAGGCAGAGGCAGGTGGATCTCTATGAGTTAGAGAGGCCAGCCTGGTCCATAAAGGAAGTTCCAGGACGCCCAAGCCTATTCACACAGAGAAACCCTGCCTAGAAAAAAAAGCAAAGAAAAAGAAATGAAACAAACAAACAATCAATACACTCTAGTCCCCAAGAAAACAGATGTTTCCCCAAACCTTGGTCGGTAAAGACCATACGGCAGTGTGAATGGGGATGGCCCCCATAGTCTCGTATGTTTGAATATCTGGGCCCCATTGGTGGAAATGTTTGGGGAGGACTAGAAGGTGTGCTTGTTGGAGGAAGTATGGCACTGCAGGTGGACTTTGAGGTTTTCAAAGACTCACATCATTCTCAGTTGGCTGTCTCGGTCTCCTGCTTGGGGACCAAGGCTGAGCTATCAGCTGTTTAACCTGCCTTTGCTCCCCCCACACACACAATGGACTTTAACCTTCTGAAACGGTAAGCCAAATTCAATACTTTCTTTTATGAGTTGCCTTGGTCATAGTGTTTTGTCACAGAAATAAAAAAAAGTAACTAAGGCAGGCCATATTCTGAGCCACCAAATAAATCTTATTGTATATGGCAAGGATGAACATCCAACAGTGCTTTCCCTGGACAGCAACAGACTTATTAGAAATCCGCAGCAGCGGGGTCGGCTAGAAGACTCAGGGGGTAGCACCTCTTGCTATTCAAGCCTGACACCTGAGTTTGATCCCTGGGACCCACCGTAGAAGGACAAAATCAATTCCTGAAAGTTGTTCTCGGATTCCTCTGCTGCCCCCCCCCAAAAAATAATAGTAATATCATCATCATCATCATCATCATCATCATCATCATCATCAACCACAACAACAAAGGTTTAAAAATTATCAGCAAAAAGTTTACAAATGTGTAGAAGCTGAGTAACAACACATTTCTAAATAACCTATGGGGCAAAGGTGACGTCAGGCAGGAAGTTAGAACATATTCCTGGCAGATGAGGTAGACATGGCCCACCAAAGCCACTGATGCGGGGGGAGGAGATGCCATAGACGTGCTGTTTTAGGGGGAAAAAGAGGTTCCCGATTAGGACCTGAATTTCCACCTTCAGAAACTAGACCAGGAAGAAGAAATTAAATCTGAAGGAGGCACTATATAGCAAAACATGGGCAAAGCTGGAGAGACAGCTCAGTGAGGAAAGTACTCATTTCGCAAACGTGAGGACCCGGGTTCGGATCCCCAGCATGATGGAGAAGCCGGGCTGACCACTGTAGATACAGTGTCCACGCACTATTAGAAAAGAGGGAGCTGTCTGAAGGAATGTGACTCTGAAGCGATGTTAGGGGACACCCAAACTTCTGTATCTGGTAAATAAATACATAAAAGCTGGGCTAGGTGGTGTCTGCCTGAAACCACGGTGCTGGGAAGGTGAAGGCTGGAGGATCACTGGGGCTCATACTGTCTAGCCAGTCAGTGAGCTCTCCTTTTCAGTGAGACACCTTGTGTCCAAAAGAAAAAAATATAGAGAGAGTGAGAGGAGAAGAGATTCAACATCAGCCTCTGGTCTAAACATACACATGCATGCAAACACACATGTACACACACATGCATACAAACACACACATCTACATAACACATACACACCTATAGCATACATACTAAAAGAAAAAAGGGAAGAAATCAGTGAAATATAAAAATCAAAACGGTGAGAGAACTGATCAGTTCAAAGGTGAGTTCTATGAGAATGCCCCAAAGGGCACCATACAAGTCCCTTTTTGTCCATGGCTGGACCAGAGAAAGGGTTTGGCAGAAGACAGTTTCAGGTGACTGACTAGAGGAGTGGGCAATGGGCATCCTTTATGTCCTCTGTAAGTAATGGGCTATTAGGCTGAGCTGCCGATGAGGCTATAGGTGACACTCTTTGGGAGGGTGAGGACAAGAAATGTTCTGGGTGGGCTGGCCCTCTTAGAAGACATGATAAGTTGGGTTTTGTTGTTGTTGTTTGTGTGGGGGTTTTTTTGTTTTGTTTTGTTTTGTTTTGTTTTTAAAAGACCTTCACAAGCATTCTTAGGCTTGGCCTGATGTGGGAGTCACTTCCCTGTTCCCAGGCTGTTTCCACACTTGGAAATAGATAGGGCTTCAGCTCGGGCTCTCCTACTCTCTTCTCTGCCTGACTCCCACGTGCAGGTGGCCTTCTATGCTCGGGATACTTCGGGGCACCTGCAGAGAGGAGGCAGGAAGTGGTGCAGACGGGATGTGGCTAGTCTGGACAGAGGATTCCTTCCAGACAGGTGTCTTCTGGTGCCTGACTCTAGCGGCCCCTAGGGGGCGCGCCGGCACCAGGTTTGGCCTTCAGCTCCAGGAATGGTGGGGAGTGGGGGGTGAGGGGTGGGGGAGTGAGGAGTGGGGGATGGGGGCATGAGGAGTGGGGGTGTGGGAGAGGACATGGGGAACAGCAGCTACAGAGCAGCCAAGGAAGAATATCATCCGATGCTCATGGGAAGCTTTCTAATTTCTGGGGTTGGGACACATTTTTCCTTGCCTTCCCCTCTCTCTCTTGCTCATGGTGAATGAATGTGTCTGGTAGACAGGGTTGTGACTCTACAGCAGACCAGCCTGCTACAGGCAATGGTAACTGGGTGTGGAAGTCTGTGTAGAAAACAAACCAAAACAAACCTTGCTCCAAGTGAGGACCTGGAGGGACCCAGAAAAAAAGACTCATGGTGGAGATGATCAAGTGGCTCCTTACGGAGATGTTGAGGCTCCGCTGCTAAGGGAGCCTGAATCACACTTCACCTCTCACAAGCCTCTTTTGAAAGCAGGGTGGTAAGTGTGCCTTAAGGTTCAGGGTGTAGGTGCATAAGGGGAGGAGGGACCCTCATTATCCAGCTGTAGTCTGCAAAGGGCGGGGTTGACCACACAGGCCTGCCAGGGTGCTAATCCTTTGTCTGCCTCTGTGGGCTTGCGGGATAGTGGCTGCTGTGGAATGGGCCCACCTGCTTGCCAGCAAGAACTTAATGTTTGGGTATCTGCTGACTACCTCTCCCTCGTTCAACCCCACAGCCTCACCCCACTCAGGAAACTGCCCCAAGCCCAGTAGCACACAGGGGCATAGGCGTCGGCAGGAACCCATTGCATGGGAAAGCAGGGGGTGAGCCTAGATACAGGGTCCCCAGGATGTACCCTGCTTTCACCCCTTCTAGCCTGCCTATCATCAGCCTGTACTGAGTCAGACCTCCCACTCCAACATACACTTCTGGATGAGTCCCTAAGGAATGACTGAGGCCGTCCTGGTAGCTGGACTCACCTTGGACCTTGGCGATGTGCAGTGCCCTCGTAACTCTAAGACTCTCAGGCCTCTTTACAGCCTCAGGGGACCAGAATCTCAGGGTTGAGGCCTGGGAGAAGAGTCCTTTGTGCCCATGTGAGACTTGGAGAGAGTCTGCCCCTTCCGGGAAGGAAATGAGTTTTATGCCAAGTACCGAGTGCTGCTGCATGCTGCCAAGGCTTGTCCAGGGTACCCACTCACCACTCCACGCAGCCACAGTATTTTTAGATCATTTATTTCCATGTGGAGATTCAAGTAGAAAAGCAAATGGAATAAGTACATCAGAGGAGATGGATCATGTCTGTCCCCTGTGCTGGGCGGCAGGCCACACCTCCCTGTCCTGGGGCAGGCACTATGCTATGTAAGCCAATGGCTCTTGGTGCCCACCAGGACCCAGCCCCAGCCTTTAAGGATAGCCCCCCAGCCTTAGCCTCCATCATGACCAAGGATGGGCCGTGGGAACCCTGGGAACCAGGACTGAAGCGGTGCGTTATATGTTGAGAACCATAAGAGCGAGGAGGCTCAGGCTCACTGCCAGGCCCAGGGTGGCACTGCTGAGCAGGGCAGGTACAGGCGCAGCACTGTACAGCATCTCATTGCACAGGTCACCCTGGCAGCAGTGTGTGACCCCGGAACCACTGCTGACTTGGCCGTGCTGGCTGTAGTTGGCGGTGCATGAGTCTGCACATTCTTTCTTCACCAGGTTCCCACTCAGAGGCTCCACTGCACACAGGAGGAGAAAGGGCATCAGGCCTGGCTTACCATGCACCCCGGCTCCCACAGAACATCCTCCACTCTTAACCACCATCGACACCATGACTGGCCCATCCCCAGTATTATGCTTAAGGCTGGTCTCTCGGCTCTGAGGGAACTTGGACCGCGCCACTCACCTGTGGTGACAGTTTTGCAATATTGGGAGCTGGCCGGACAGGTCTGAGGTTGCTTACAGTTCATAGTGTTGGTGCACACGTGACATCGGAGTGCCCAGGCTGGAGGACGAGAAGGTAGTGAGTCAGTCAAGTAAAGGTCTTTGCCATGACTAAGCCTTCTGTTACTTGTCACCCAACTCCTGCCCTAGACCCCACAAAGCTCAGAGGGTGTCTGGATGTCCCTTGGAGCCCTAGAGCAGAGGGAGTTCAGAGTAGAAAGGCTCTCAGGATGTTCTTGGTCTTTGTTAAAGACACAGGTGTCCCCATCCCAAAGGTCTGAGTTCCTGAAGAACCTGGAGGAAGATGGGCTACCCACATGCTGTCCAGGACAGATGTGAGGTGAGGATGATAGTAGGGGAGCCTCTCAAGAAAGTTCCATCTCTCCTCCATCTCAAAGCACCCCAGTTCTAAGAGTTAGTGCTAAAATTCCCTGGTTGTGAAATACTGTCTTTTTATGATTCCAGTGAGTTAAGATGTTAAACTCATTTTGTTTTAAATTTCAAGAGGCAAGCATCCCTCAACATCCGTGCTCTCTGAGCCTTAAATTCCAGCTTCTAGCATTTGATGACCTCCTTTCAGGCCCAGCTGGCCTGGGGCTGAGTGTCCAGTATCTAGACAAAGCTACCCACCCCTTCCAGATCCCCGGGTGCAGCCTCTTACCTGTGCTAATGACCACAGTCAAGGTAAGGAGGAGAAGCAGAGCTGACTTCATGCTAAGAATTGTCTGGAAGCGGTGGGGGGTCCCTTCCTCTCCCCAGACTTTATAGATGTGGTAGGAGCTGTGGGAGGAGTAAGGGCAGGCCAGACAGCAGCATGCAAATCAGGGCCCACCCCACCCTTCCTGGCTCCACACCCAGGAGCCCAGAACAGGCCTGGCTCCTGCTACCTGCAAAGACTGAGGTTCCTGGCCCCCTCACCTCCTCGGCCTCCCTGAGCAAAGCTAGCTGTGGGCAGTAGTCTCCCAGACTGTTCCAGTTCCTGCCCCTGACACTGGATGCTGTGGAGCCTCCATCTCTCCCACTGTTGTCTCTGCTGCTTCTCTCTCTCTCTCTCTCTCTCTCTCTCTCTCTCTCTCTCTCTTTCCATGTGGATATCACCTACCTATTCCTGGGTCACATTGCTTTTGATTTTCCACCCTGTTACTTTCCTTACCCAATTATCACTGGGAACTTTCTTCAGCCACAGCGCATGCTGGATGTCTCAATACCCACAGGTCAGGAGGCACAGAGGTTACATTCCTCTGCTCTGGGCTCAGTGCTGGCTTGACCCAGTGGTGCCTTGAATCAAGGAACCCCGGCAAGCAACGGTTCTTGCTGACAATGTGGAAGCAACTGTGGGGCAGTGGGAAGGAAGCAAGGGTCTCTGTGTGTGCCGGTATGGCCAGGTGAGGGCTATGAACACCCCAGACCATCCCAGGAAACAGGTAGGGACAGGATAGGATAGGGTCAACTGAGGAGCAGAAAGCTGTGGAGGCTTCTTATTGTTGTGCAGATAAGAGTTTTCCTCCATTCCTTCACTTCCTCCCTCTGCTTGGGCCTCAGACCCCACTCCCAATGAGTCCCCACCCCCATCCCTCACACAATGGTAGTGAGAACATTGTCATTCTCCCACCTTATAACTGTTGCTATGCATCTCTGCCTTGCTCCCCCACCTTTGAGAGTTCCTTGGCAGACCTCAGAACCCAGGACCCCAGGCAGTTGCTAATAATTGTCTCTATCATTCCCCCTGAGCCCCACCTATGCTTTCTTTGCATGCATTGGAGACAGTCTTTGCCCTGTGACTCTAGTTCTTGGAGGAAAGATAACTACCCACTATCTACTGGTTCTGTCTCCTCACCTGGGGGCAGTGTGGAGAGGCCCTGTAGAGTCCTTTTTCTGCTCCTGTCCTGGGGGCCCAGGCTATCCTCAAAGGGCTAGGCACAGACAGAGAGATGTGTCTCACTAGCATCTCTGCAAATCAGAGGGACAAGCTTCATGATGGGTTGACCTGGATCAGGCTGAGATTCTTAAAGCCCTGTAGACCTTGGGGCAGTTCGATATGGGCTCAAGACCCTGGGGCCCTCCTCTCTGCTTTTCCCTGAGCTAGCTGGCTCCTGAGCTGAATCAAGTGGGGGTAAAACAATGGCTACTTGCTGGGGTGAAAGGACAAGTGTCTTGAAGGCTTCCATGTGGTTCTTCTTTCTTATTATAAAATTTATTTACTTATTCAGTTTACACCCCAACTGCAGTCCCCTCCCTTCTCTCTTCCTAGTTCCACCCTCCCACCTTTTTCTTCCTCCCCCTCTTCACCTCAGAAAAGAAGAGCCTCCCCACCCCTTACAAAACTACCCTGGCACATCAAGTTATCTCAGGACTAAGTACATCCTCTTCCACTGAGGCCCAGGTAGGGTAAAGTGAACTGAAAGCAGGCAAGAGCCCATGTCAGAGACAGCCCCCGTTTCACTTGCTAAGGGACCCACCATGTGGTTCTTCTTGGACTGGTTTTTGGACTTGGCAGGACCTGGAATCTGAGAGGGGGCTTAAACAGGAGCCCCTGAAGAATGGCTCATCTCTGTCCCATTCCTTCCCGTTTCGCTAGATAACACCTGGTTCCCTGGGATTTGCTTAAGGCAGCTGGAAAGTCCTGAAATTCAGAGTCATTGCTTCCTTGGAAAGGCCCACCTAGCTCCAGGGCCTCCCGCAACACATTAGACACAGGGAGAACAGGTGGGTGGGGAGAAAGGAGGGTGGTTCTGAGCCTTGAGAACAGAACTTAGGTCTCCGTAACAGGGCGGTGATGGTGAAGTTGGTAAATGGGAGAAGATGATTCATTGGGAAAGGTACAGAAACTTCTGGAAAAACAGGTTTGGAGCTTCTCTTGGGTTCAGTGGCATTGTGGGGTCTGGGAATGGAGGGCAGAAAAGAAGTGAGGGTCTGGGCCTAAGAATGATAACAGTGTACAATTGGTTTCACATTCATACCCTGGGTTGGAAGAGGTACCTGAATGCTGGCTTGCCCCCAGGGACCTCAGGCTTCATGATGGTCATGGGTCTTGGATCTGGAGGCTATAGGTGAGGTCCACAGGCATGGTGGGAAGGGCCTTTGTCCTTGGTAGGATTACTACGAGGATGTGTCAGCTGCCTATTCCCCAGCTGGTTTCCAGCAGAAGTTTAAAATAGCCACATACTAAATTCTCCCTTAGGAGAGTTTATGATTCTGGTAACAGGAACTCTTGGGGCTACTCAGGCAGTCAGCAAGGGTCCTGTTGAAGGTGGCCAGGCTGGCACTTGGAGGAAGTTCAAGATGGAGTGGGTACAGGAGCCATCATGTTCCTCATGTCTGCCTTCTGCACCTCTTTCACGCACTGAAAGCATGGGCTATCCAGTCCTTGTTCGTAGCTCCTGGGCTGAAACCTGATTTCTATCTTTGAGATGCTGGAAAAAGAATATTGCCCAGGAAGTGGGAATAAAGGGACACAGGGCAAGGAACGCTGTCACCTGCCCCTCAGGTTTGCCCGTTCCCTGACCTCAACAGGCTGGCCAGGAAGTTGAGGGACAAGCCTGGACCTCTATCTGGAGCAGAGGTCTCCCTGCTCATGTTCCTCCCCCTTGCATTCATGCTGTGACACAGAGATCACGAGAGTGTGAGTGGCCCTGAGGGAGGGAATATGGGTGAGGTGAGGGAAGGCACAGCATAGCTCTACAGCCTTCTGAAAGTGCAGTCCTGTGTCCTTTTCTGGCCCGAAGAGGGCATTCATAGACAGGTCAGCTCCCTAGGTGGAAGGTATCCAAACACCTTGGCATATATAAGGAGTAGGCACATCTCAGCCCCCTACCTGCCCCCAAGTCACCCTATACTTTAGGGCACTTCATTCATTCATTTATTCATTTATTCATAATATTCATTTATTCATTATTCATTTATTCATAATATTCATTCACAATAAGGGCCTGCTATACTCTAGTCACTATTGGTATAAGGGACACCAAGGGAGGAGAGAGGCAGAGCTCGGTCCTGCGCCACAGACTAGCAGGAGAGAGGGACACAGATATCATTGCTGTGTATGGTACACTGCATGGATATGACAGCTAGAGAGGTGGGGAGGGGGCTTGAGGCACTATGGGAGGACTGACCTCTATAGATCTGTCCAAGCTGAGACCTGAGGGTAGGTGGCCATCAGCTGGTAAAGAGAAAACGCTAGACAAAGGCACCAAAGACACCGGAGTTTTGGTTTCTCATGCCACACCCTAGATCTAGTTCTTTTTCTGCAAGGCCACGTAAATGCTCTGTGAGTCAGGCAGCGGAGAAAGGGGTGTTTCCCTGGGGCCCTTAATCACACAGGTAGAGCCTCAAATGACACAGAGACAGGCAGAGCCTGGGTCAGCATCACTCAGGAAAAGGAGCCATTAGCTGGGCCTTGCTTCTGGACCGGGGCCTCTCCTTCTACAACCCTTTATCCTAGCACAAGAGTAACCTTTGCCAGGACAGCCAAGGCAACACAGAGAAACCTTGTCTTGAAAAACAAAACAAAGAGTGACTCTTTCACAAGGAGTCACAAATCTAGACATGGGTGTTGGGGTTCATCTGGAGCTACTGCTCCAGATCAAACGCTAACTGCTTCCCCCCCAAAAAAAAATCATGAGCAAATTCTCATGTATCCAAAATGATGTGATGTGGTGTAACCCTTGCCTCCCAAATTATCTCTGATTGGCTAAATAAAGTTGCATACAGCCTGGATTTGGGCAGAGAGAGGTAGGTGGGTTTAGGGGTCAGAGAGAGAGACCAGGAGGAAGGAGAAAGGAAGGAGGAAGAAGGATCAGGTCGCCGTGGTTAGAGTGTAATAGAAACATGTGGCCTGGAGGAGCTTGCTCTGAAGATTGGCATGATGGAGAGAAGCAGCCCAAATGGAAAACATGTGCAAGCCTTTATGGGGATTTGGGCTGGGACAAGATAGCTTAGAGGGTTACTAGCTACCCAACCCCAGTACATTTAGGCTTATTAAAATCTAACTGGTTTCCGGGTCTTTATTTATAAACTAGCAGGTTAAGAAATAACTGCTGCCTTAATAATAATATGAATCAACATTATATGTCAATAGCCTTTCAACACGTGGTTATTGCTCACCTGCTGTCTGGCATAGCTCTACCATACCTTAAATTATTCTCTGAAACGTTGGCCACCAACAGCAATTCTCTAGAGGCTCCGTCTTCCACCTTTCATCTATCAACCATTCATTCATGATCCATTCACATATCTATGTACTCATTCATTCAAGCAGCCATCTTTCCACCATCTGTTTATTATCTACCTATCACTATCCATAAATCAAGCATCTATCCCTGCCCGTCAGCCCACTTATTCATCTACCAACCTACCCATCATTCATGCATCCTCTATTCTCTACCCATTCGCTCACTTATCCAGCCCTCAGTCACTGCACCCATCCATTTATCAATCTATTATTCAACCATCCCCCGTTATCCACTTAGTAATCTACCTACCAACCAATCCATCCATGCCTGTATCCATTCTATTTACATCCACTTCACCTCATATCCTACCATCCATCCATCCATCCATCCCCTCACTCATCTCTCCACACATTCACTCATCTACCCATTCTTTGCCCACCTGTCCAACTACCCATCTCTCTATCCATTCATCCTCTACCCATCCACTTATCCTCCTATGGTTCTATGTATCCATTTATCCACCTTTCCACCCATTCACTCATCCACCCATCTTCTATATACCTTTCTGCCCATTTATCCATTTTTCCATCCCTCTATCCGTCCATCCATCCCATAAGTATGATTTGCAGAGCATCATCCATGTTCATGTCTCCATACTGGACACACAGGAATACATATGTACACAAGGCAGAGTATTGATGTGACAGAGCTCAAATCTTTCAGTACGCCATTCAGCAAAGACAGCAAACTGAATTTTGAGACATCAAGTATGAACAAGGCCTATGAAGACAAATAGGTTAGGAGAGCAGGTGGAATGATAGAGGTTGTGCTGGACTGAGTGGTCCAGAAAGAGTCAATGAGCCAGATTCTGTTAACAATGGGGAGAGACCTGTGATCAGTTCAGTTGTAAAGTAAGTAATGTGATAACTCCAGGTGGGTTCCTTAGTCATAACTTTTGAGAGAACGAAGAATTAAAAATTAGTATTGTGAGGTATTGGTTCAAAGTTTAAAGTGCAATCCTGAACAAAGGCCAGACAGGTGGAGACATGTCTAGCTACCTGTGGGGAGGAACCAGCCTTATTGCATTCTTTTCCTGCCCACTAGAGATACAGTTGCTAGGAAACTGGGCCCTCTCCCCTTGGACAGCTAAACAAAGGAAGCCAGACCATTACTGGTTTGAGGGCATTTCTACAGCCAATCAATTCAAAATGCAACATCCCCTTTTGTGTAATAGATGCTTGCCAGGCAGGAATTCCCCTGCTTTGGGAGCGCTGGGAGGGACCAGAATCTTTAAATCAACCACCTAACCTGAGCACAAGGCTCTCTGCTCTCAACCGTTACAGTGGTGAGGGTGTGAGCCCAAACTATAGCTTGTAATAAAAAGATCCTCATGTGTTTTGCGATGGACTTGACTCCTGGCAGTCTTTTGGGGTATCATGATCTAGGCACAACACTTTAGGATAGAGTCACCTGCAGCCCAATCTCAGGATGAAGTCCTGACAATCTCTGTGATAGTTCCAGAGCTCTTTGGGAGAATCCCCGCCTCGCCCATGAGCCCCTCCCTTATGACTCAGTACAGATTTGCTCTCAGAGGAATCTCAAGGAAGTGTCTCACCCTGTCCCAGAAAAGTGTTACTTGGTCAGCAATGTCTCTGCCCTCCAGGCCTTTGTCCCTAGCCTGTGATCTCTACTGATGCCATCTGCTGTTGGAAGAAGTTATCCTACAAGAGAAAGCTGAGATTGTCCAGGGTGGGAGTCAAAGTCAGCAAGGCTGAGAGTGGCAGCTTGGGGGCTTGTGACATATACACATATGAGAATAGGAGAGGACTTGGGGAGAAGAGCTCCAGTCCTACCTCAGAGGGAAAGGGATGCCTCATCACACTGCTGCCCTATTGATCTGTCTGTCATCAGCTATACCCTTGGAGCAGGTGACTGTCCTCACATGCCTGGAGCAGGAGGCCGGCCTCTGCTCCTTCAGCCTCAGGTAGTTGAGGCCGGGTCAGGAGGCTTAGCCAGGTGCCCTCAAGGACCCCACTTTGATGCTGGATCCAAGGCATGGGTGTGTTGCTTGTAAGGCGTTGCCTGGTGCTGAAGTCTTCTCTGGGTGTGGGGACAGCTCCGAGGCAGGGAGGAGGGTCCTAACTGCTCTGCCAGGAGCTCACTGCCACAATCCCTAAAGGATTAAGGGATTAAGGAATCTGTCTGCACCCAGAGTTATGTAAGAGAGAGGAATGGGCAGGTTCTTGGAGGGCAGAGATGCCAGTGCCCAGAGCAGAAGATACATCATTCAAGAGAGCAGGTCAGATGGTCACTGGGCAGATGAAAAGGGCATAGACAGCACCTGCCTTCACTCCAGAACTCTCCACTAGCTGTCACAGTGGGCTTAATCCCAGAGCTAGCCTTCCATCTTTGGCTTCACTATGAGTTGAATCTTAGCGTAAGCCCTGGAGAGTTCTAGTTGCTTCTTCCCTCACCCCAGCTGGCCTCTGTTGAGCACCCAGGAAGCCAGTGCCTGAATAGTGCCAACAGTGACACTCCCTTGTGTGCACCAAACTCTTCCATCTGCACCCTCTCCAGACCCTGGGGCTCCTACCTGCCTGTCTCTACCTCTCAGCCAAATATATGCCTCCCAAGCTCGGGGGCTGTTGCTATGTCCCCAACCCCACTATCTTTACATCACTTCTTTCCTGAGAGCCAAGGCCCTGACCTAGACATTGTTGGATGGAGTCCCTCTTCTGCTGACCTAGTGCTCTTAGGGTCAAACCCAGCTTCCCTACCCAGCCCATAAATCCTACATAGGATGGACACTCCACTTTCTGCTGCCCCCTACCCAGGGCTCCACTTTCTCTGCTCCTGCAGGCTCCTCAAGCCACCTCCTTTGCGTGAGCTCCAATGCTTTCCCAGGACAGTCTGTTCCTCCCTCTGCTTTGGCAAGCCCTAACATGGATTTGCAGCTTTGCTGGAAGTTGCCATCTCTTGCCACGGAGCAGGGATGAGTTTGTTGTCATGAAGGGATCCAAATGTAGCAGGGGGTGGCCTGTTTGCAGAAGGCTCCCTGGGTGTGCTGATGGCAGACCTGAGGGCAGCCTGAGGAGTGGAGAGAGCTCAGGCTGCCCACACCATCTACCTCCCCAGGAGCCATGAAAGTTGGTTTGGTGGGGCACTCTAGAAAGTTCTGTATACAACCACTTCCTCCTCTGAGTCCAAGAAGGGTTCTTAGCTTGGTGATGAACTATATATATCCCCTTGCCCTGGCCGACTTTTGAAAGCAGAACCCTGGGAGGAGACAGTTGCAACCACACAGTGGGAACTGGCTGCGCATCTAGTTGAACGTTGGGAAACTTGGTCAGACAGGAGAGGGCCCCATGCTTCTGAATGCCTGCCTCAGAACCCTCTCCACTTCCCCTCCCCAGACTCTGGAAAAGTAGAATAGCCACTCAAGAAAGACTTATGAAGAGCTGCATGGGGCCGGGGCCGAGGTATGCCCGGGTTTCAGGAGGTCTTGCTCAGCACCCTTAGCTCACTCAGTACTCTTAGCCTTCCCCACCTTTCTTGTCCTCCTCAGCTGCAGGTGTGTGATAAGCCATCTCCACTGTTCCAGCTTGTGGCTCCCAAGACTTAGGAACTAGTGTTTCAAAATGTTGCCCAGCGTGTAGTTCTGACTTGGGGGCATGTGAGGCAGGGCACTCCAGTCTAGACACTAAGGTACTGTGGCCCTGTGAAGCCACAGGAGGTGTCTTCTGGGATGTGGGAAGACACTCCCGGAGGTGGAGGTAGCAAGCAGGTAACTAGTGGGTGTGTCCCGGCTCTGTAGCCTGGGGTTGCAGCAGGTGAGGTAAGTAAGGTAGGCTGAGTGGAGGGCCAAGTACCATTCTCCCAGAAAAGGAAAACATTATCTGGGAAGGCTCTGAGCCAAAGCCAGGCAATGCAAGTGACCCCTGCTAGGCAGATAGGAGACCTACTCCCACTTACCTGTCCTGGATGTTTGTCCTTGTTGTCTGGGAAGGGATATGAGAAACAAATGTTTACATCAGGCAAATACTGTATCTCTGAGCTTAATCTCCAGTTTCAGATGTAAAGCAGTAAAGAAGAAGGGAACAGTCAATAGTCCTATTTTCTAGCCTCCGAGCAAGAGGCAGAAGAGCAGGGCAGAGATCTGGGGCTGGATAGGTAGGCTGGCAGGGCAGGCAGCTCTCACAGGCCTGGAGGCAGGGAAAAGGCAGGGGTGCAAGCCCAGGGGCAGGCTCCTGGGCTCACCAAACAAGGTAGAGGAGGCTCTTCAGTCACTGGGCAGTGTGACAGTGATAAATGTTGACTTGAAAGAATCTAGAATCACTTGGGAGATGGGTCTCTTGGCCATGTCTATAGACGATTAATCTGACTGTATTAATTGAGGTGGGCACGGCTGGGACTCTGAGTTGTATAAGTGGAGAAAGGAAACTGAGTAGGGACTGAGAGATGGCTCAGCGCTCAAGAGCACTGGCTGCTCTTCTAGAGGACCCGGGTTTGGTTCCCAGCATCCACGTGGCAGCCCACAACTGTCTGTTAACTCCAGTTCCAAATGATCTGACACCCTTTTCTGACCTTCTTGAATACCAGGCACACAGGTGGTACACAGATAGGCATGGAGCTTGAATGGCGAGCCAAAACCAACTCTTCAACTGCTTTTGCCAGGGTGTTTTATTGCATGACTGGGAAAGACAGCAAGGGTAGGGAGCAAAACTCTCCAGAGTTCAGGGGCTCTAGCTTTCCCCCTCAAGAAGAGCCCTGGAGGAGACATGGCCTTGACTGTCCTGGTGACTGTTCAGAAAAAGGAAGGTTTCCTAGGCCACCAACAAGGCATATGGGCTTTTAGGGACTTGAGGATACTGTAAAGGATGGGAGCATCTCACCAATACCAGCACCAGGGACAACACAGCCCAGAAGTGCTCTCAGGGGATCCCTGTGAGTCCCCCCCAAGTTGGAGTAGTGGGTAGAAGTCTGTTCCCTCTATTTTGGACCCAGTATAGACTCAGGAGGCCTGAGTCCAAGGCAGAGACAGCACTCCTGCAGCTGGGCTTATGTAGTAAGAATTCCACCTGGGCTTATGTAGTAATAGTTCCTGTTTCAAGGGCTCCTGCCCGTCTGAGGGTGAGGTTGACCAAGGACCAGAAATTCCCCAGAGCCAACACTTTGGGCCAAGCAGACTTGCACATTTATTCTTCTCTTAGGACAGCATCAGGAAAGAGCTGGCAAGATAGTGCTGCCAGGGAGACATAACAGGTTACCCATGCCCAGGGAGGACAAACACCCATTCCATTGCCTGACAGCAAGCCCTTACCCCTACACACACACACACACACACACACACACACACACACACACACTGGAAAGTCAGAGGACCTTTTAAAAGCTGATGTTCAGTTGGACGGTGCCAAAACCTTAAAATCATGTCATGTACCAGGGTCACTTCACACACAGAAGAGGCCCAGGGGTCCAGAGGGCCATATACAGGGCCCTTTCAGGCAAGGAGAGGGTAATACAAATGCCAAGCCGAAGGTCTGTTTGAAGCTCCTGAAATGGGGGGGGGGGGGGGGGGGGGGGGGGGGGGGGGAACAGTGGCTCTTCCTACTGAGGGTAGCTAGGCAAGGCCAGGACCCAATAAAAGGCGGAGGTCTCATAGGGGTCAGGGTTTGTTGGAGGTGTGTCCCTGTGCCCTGTTGAAGGACTTCCTGAGGCAGGAGGAGAGCTAGGCTCTGGGCAGGAGCCTTTGGGGCAGGTACTGTTACTTCCTTTCTGTGACAGAAGGGAAGACTGAATGTGTCTTGGGGGGGGGGGGAATGGGCAGAGAGAGTAACAGCCTGGGCTGGATGGGGAGTAGGGTGCTACTGAGGCTGCAGAGAGATCCCATGATGATAGGGAAAGGCCACCCAGGCCCTCACCAGGCAGCCCGAAGCAGTGCCCACAGTAGGCTGATAGAGGCACTGGCCCATAGAGCCCCGAGGCTGCTGGTCAGACCTGAGGCAGCGTTGCGGTTGCACTGGCTGCCCTGGCAGCAGGAGACAGAGAGGGCGCGGCCATCTGAAGACATGGTGCTGTTGGGGCAGGTTGGGGCGCAGGACTTCATGACCAGGATGCCACCAGGGTTGGCTGTGGAAACAGGAGGAATGGTCATGAGTATTGCGGCCACAGTCCCTGCAGCTGCTACCACCCAGCCAGCGCTCAGGGAACGTGCAGCCTCGGACTCTGAGTGTTTGGGGTGGCAGCTTGGAGGTGTTCTCAAGAGCCTCGTGAATGGATGCTCTTCCTCAGCGCCTGTGGAGACATGTCTTCCTTATGATGGGCTGGGTTGTGTAACATCCAAGGCCAAAGGACTGACTTGAAGACTCCTCCCTCCCTCTATTTCCCCTTTCCTGAGAGACAGATGATTCACCTCTTTTTTGCCCCATCCCTTCCCTCTCCTCTCCTCTGGGATTCAGATACCAAAAGACAGGCTTGGACCGCAGTTAGCTCGCCTCTTGAGACTAGACCGGCTGAGTGACCCATGGCCCACACAAGGGCCCCTAGGTCTCACAATCCATGAGAGGCTGGGCTCGCAAGGGTCCCTGGGAAAGGAGATGTTGGCCTGGTTTGAGAGCGTCTCCGGAAGGACCACTGTGTAAGACTTGCTCTGTTTCTGCATTCATGTAACGGGAATGACTTGCCATGTATCTACACACAGCTAGGACAGCAGGGCTCTGGAGACCACGTGGCCCTTGGGAAAGAAAGCAGCTTCCCTTAACCTGCACTGTTCAGAGGTTCTGGGAGCTGTGACCCCAGCCCTTCGATCAGGGGCCTCTAGCCTGGAGTTGGCCCAGACATTGTGAGATGGAGGAGGGATAACTATCTCAGGATGCTTTTGCCTCAGCCCTTCTTTGGGATAATGAGAAAGGTGTGGATAGTTTGAGGGTTGCCCTGGTGTGAGGAGAGTGTGAGTAACGTGTTAATTATTAGTTGGCAGTGGTTAAGTGACTGAGCTCAGTGCCACCCCTGAGTAGTCTTCTCCTGGCCTTGGCAACACAGGAAGCTGAGGGTCAGAATGGATCGCAGCAGCTCCCGGACAAAAAGAGAACCCAAGACCCTGGCATGTGCTTCAAGTGGCTTCTACCGGTCCAGGCCCAGGAAGCACCATCAGGACGCAGCCTCCTCCTGGGGCAAAAGGGATGCCACACTTCACATCTTTCAGTAAATGCCCAGTTCTAAAGTAGGGACCTTTACTATCCCAGATAAAGCAGGAAAGAAGCGGCCTCAGTGGCTGTGTGTGAAAACTTGCTAGGAAATAATGGGCCCTGAGGCACCTTCTCCTGCCCAGGGCTTAGAGAGAGAAGGCTCTGGTAATCCATCAGTCCTCTCTCCATGGAAACCCAGCAGCTAGAGGTGTCTCCTAACCCATGGGACCGGTACATGGGGTCTGCAGCAGACCACTAATATCATTGCACCCCTTTCGCCGTGGGGCCAGGAAGCCCTTTGTCCTGCCTGTGTCACTTCATTGGAAAGGGGCACGAACAGATGCCTCTGTCTACCCACAATGGAATCTCCTTCCAAAAGCGTCTTGTCCCCAACCCAGGTTGCTTCTCCAGGGAACTTTCTGCTGCCTTCTAAAGGATACCTTTCAACTCTGCTTGGCCATGACCTCTGAGGTCCTAGCGTACAGGAATGGTTTCACATAGCTCGGAGATGAATGGACAGGCCACGGGCCAGATAGACACATGCTCAGCAAGGGGGAGATGCCAACCAGGGCAAGGACGGTGCAGAAGCCCTGGGGTACCTGAGAGAAGCTGTTGCCCAGGGGTGGAGCTATGGAGAGGCTCTTCCTGCGTGCCCTCGCGACCTCACTGTTTTCTACCTTTGCTATCAGCAGGGCCCCTCTGCTTAGGTCTTTGATGGGTTTTGGTTCCTGATGTGGCAATCACTTGCTGCTGGGCACAGATCCCTTTTTCTCTGTTCTTGCCTTTTGCCCTTGGGCAGTCTCTGGGCCTGTTGCCCTCTAGGTGTTTACTTCCTGCAGCACAACTGTAGATAAGTAAGGGTAGTTGCCTCTGGGCAGGATGCTCCTGTGAAAGGTGTGGAGGGTCCTGGAGGTAGTGGAGGAGTATGTGATGTTTCCTCCTAGAGCCCCTAAGCCAAACGGTACAAGAGCCAGCCAGAGCGTGGACAGGAGTGTCACGTAGGGTCTGGGCTGGGGGCTTGTGTGGCTGTACCAGGACACTGCCTCCTCATAAAATAGGAATGACTCCAAGTCTGAGCTAGAAGGGCCCATGTCACCACTGGGATTTGTAGGAAACTGTTCTTATGGACAGTCCAGGGCTACACTGGGAAAACGTCTGACTTCCCCTCTTCCCAGAACGGGATACCTTTATGGCCTAATGACCATAGTAACTTCCATTCACTGGGCCCAAAGGCCCCATGACCCAGTTACAATGGCAACAGCAAAGAGAGTATCCCCAAACCCTTCGAGACCTAGAGGTGACACTGTCCACCTGGATCCTCAGAGTCTGCAAGGACTGTTGGCCTCTCTGCTGTACTCAGCTTTCTTCTCGGACCACTTCAGATAACTGACTCCTTACTCCCAGCTACCCCAGCACCAAGCCTGAACCCCATCACAGCCACCATCACAGCCCCATACACAAGCTCTAGGCCCCCAGCTCAGCCCCTCTGCTAGGGGGAGAACCAGATGCACGGTAGGATGTAGAAAGGAGAGGGTTTGGCCTGGCAAGTACAAGGGAGAGTGCTGTTCAGGGAATCTCAACAGTGGCAGGAATGAATTCTAGAGTCATGGCAGGGTACCCAGGGGCAAATGCTATGGCTGGCTGATCGGAGACAGAGATCTGGGTGAGCAGTAAAGATCCAGATGGGCCTGAAATACCAGGCTGCGATGCCAGTATCTTTAGTATGTCAACTTACATCCAACCCTCCTCCCACCTAATCTTTCAGCCTAGTTTAAACTGTAAACTGGAGAATAATGGTGTCCCTAGGGTCTGATATGGGGATACCGAGGTTCTTCTGATGTGGAGCGTGAAAAGAAGCCAAAGGGGTACGGAAAGCACTTGTGTAGTGCTGGTGGGGTGGTGGGATGGGGCCTGCACGGCCCAGGGTACTCACTGGCCCGAGTGATCACACAGTACTTGTCCGTCAAGGCGCACTCCACGAGAGACTCGCAGTTCTCGTGCCCACAGCACACATGGCAGTGCAGGGCCCGGGCTGGGGGGAAGCACAGGCCATCAGTCTGGGCCGGGGCTGGGGCTAAGTGCCCAGCCACCTGCCTGGTGGCCCACTCAAGGTCATTACCCTCTCTCTGATCCTCCTTTCTCCTCCAGGAGTTTCCCCCAGTTCTCTGGGAGGGTCTGAGTAGCTAGGAACTTCATGGTAGCGATTCTGATGCGCTTCTTTCTCTGTCCCCTCTGGCCCTGTGTATGCCAGTATCAAAGCGTCAGTGTGTGTTACCGGAAGGTGTGGGGTGTGATGGCATGATACCCTCAGACTAGACTGAGAGACGGTCTGCCTTAGGCACCTATGAACTCCCACACTTATCTGCCTCTCTGCTCTGTATTTATCCCTCTGGCAAGGAGACCGAGAACATTAGTAAATATAGGAGATCCTTATCAGCTAAACCAGGGGAAGATCAGATGGGTAGGTGGTGTATATATGAATATACATAGGTGTGGGTGGATGGATGGACAGACGGAAGAATGGATGGATGGATGGATGGATGGATGGATGGATGGATAGATGAGAATATGTATGTATGGTTGGATGAGTGGATGGATGGATGGCTAGGAGGGTAGATAGATTAAAACATGGATGCCTAGATGGACTTATGGATGGATGGATGGATGGATGGATGGATGGATGGATGGATGGATGGATGGATCGATGGATCGATGGATCGATGAGTATGTGGTTATATGGCTATAAGGATAGATGAGTGAATGGATAAGTGTGTGAATGGATGAGCAGAGCAATGGGCAGATGGATGAAGAAATATGTAGTGAAAGGGTGCAGGCATGGAGGGGTATGTAGGTGAATGAATGGATGATATTTGGGTTCATGTGCAGGTGGATGTTTAGATGAATACATGGGTGGGTGGGTAGGTGCATGAATGGGGAGATAGATGATGGGTGGCAGAAGGGATAAAGCATCAGGAAGAAATATAAAGAGGGCCAATTTAGAATTTCTAATTCTTATTATCCCTACCGCCACTCATAGTGTCCTCATCTACAATGTGGGAACAGTGGTGTTCTTGGCCTTCTCAGATGATAAAATGACAGAGTTCATAACGCACGCGGCTCCTGTCCCTTCCTTCCTTGGAAGAGGACTGACAGGAGCTTCCAGGGCTAGGACATTTGCCTTCCTAGAGACAGCTTGCCTCCTAGCCAGAGCAGGCTGGCTCTAACAACTTTGTGTCCCTAAGTATCAGGAGGTACTTAGAGCTGTTCACCTCTAAGGAAAGAACAGCCTTGGCTCTGTCCCACTCTGCCCAAGGCCTGTTGGTGGCCCTCACCTCCAGGCTGAAGGCAGAAGCTTCAGCAAAAGGCTGCCAGTGCTAGGGAGCTGGACAGGCTCCAGAGACGGGTAATTCCAGATGTTGTGACATTGACCACAGCTTCCAACCACAGAAACTGACAAGAGAGCGCTCGAGAGAACACAGGCTGCCTAGAGACTCCTGTAAGGGTACTTGGGCAGAAAGCACAGCGATTACTCTGTGGTGACTCCTGCTGGGAGGCAATAGTTTGTGAGAGGGCAGGATAACCTGGGAAGCCTCACATCTTTGCGCACATGAGTAGATTTCTATGCGTGGTTGAGAACAGTTGCATTGACCAAAGGTGCAGAACTTTGGAGGCAAGGCCAGCCTGGAGGGTTGCAAGGACACCTCGACTTTGACAAGGCATGCTAGGGGTTCTGGTACAGAGGCTGAGAAGCTGGGAAAGATGTCTCTTGCCTAGGCCTTGGGAGGGGTGTCTGGCAAGGAGTGTCCTCTAGGAGTTTCACTTGAGGGTATTGAATAGCAGGTGTGTCCTGTAATTGAATAGCAGGTGTGTCTTACGGGGGAGTGTCCTCGTAGGGGTCTCCCTGTAAGAGTATTGGGTAACAGGTGTCCTTGGCAATGCCTACCTGCCTGGACCTTAAGTCAGTTTTACCTGTGGAGTTAGATAATTACCCCTTCCACATGAGAGCCATCAGTGTTGAAGCTGTGGTGGTCCTGTGTTGAGAGCTGGGAGCTATCTGTGGTACTTGGCACTCTTTTCTGAGATAAGATATATACATTTCCCAGTTTAGGGTCTCTGGAATGCTCAGGGGAAAAAAATGGCTTCCTTGTTGGGGAGGTCTTCTGGCTATGATCTCCCACCCCATGCAGAACTTTGCATACTAGTCCCCAGTCCTGTTTGGCTGGGGAGACACTCTAGATTATTCTAGACAAGGACATCATAGTACCCCAGTTTCTTCATTGCCGTCCCCAGAGACCCTCTGCCCTAGGAGCTGGTGAGAGATAATGAATGGACTGCCCTCCTTAAGCTCTCAGAGCCCTAACGAGTTCCCAGCAGGCACTGTCCTACAGGATGCTATAAGGTCAACCTCCCAGAAAAGCTGAGCCTCGAGGACAGAAGTGTCCCAGCCAGGCACTGTTCCACCTTCTGACTCAGCCTTCCCACCCTCCTGCCTTGTTTCCTGCCTCCTGGGCTGGGAGATCCTGCTCAATGGGTATCTCTGGTCTGAGGCCTCCCAAGGATCTTCCACTCCATCTTTTTGCTAAGTGATGCCCCAACCTGACCCTGACTTCCTCCCTGTCCTCCAGGCCAGCCTCCACCCTCGCCCAGTGTCCCTCCACCTGCCTTTCCACCCTCCTACATGAACACCTGATGGCTAGACTGCTTCTCAAAGCCCTTCTTTTCCCTCCGCCCCCTCCCCACGCTCAGGGGAAGCTGATGGGGCTAATTATCTTGGAGCTGATAATTATTCCACTGATAATCACAGGCTGAAGTACATTCCTCCCACCACACCCCCGGCCTCATTTCTGTCCCTAAACCAGGTCATCAGGATCACGGAGGGTTGACCCATGCAGTCTGCTTGCTGACGACCTTCCTTTTTAGCACCAAGAGTGCTGCATTCCAGGAGCGCCTCATCCTGAGAAGGAGGTAGGGGTGAGGAAGGGGATAGCGGACCCATCTCACTAAATCCCAGGACCCAGTACCCACAAGTGGTACCCAGGATAGCTCCCGCTTCTGTACCTCTGCCCCCCTTTCCAAAGAGCCAGAAAGGCAGCACATAATATCTAAAAGGAAGAGGCTTCCCAGTCTGCTTGGGCAGTGAGCTTGTTCCTCACTCCCTTACCAGCCTCCTTACCAGGCCAGTGTCCCGGATGGTACCCTCTCTCTCAGCTCAGAAGCCCCACTGGCCCCATACTCCTGAACCCTTCCCAGAGGCCATCTGCCTTCCTGCACACCAGGTGCAGCCGGCGCCTTACCCAAAGAAGCACACACCACAGCCAGCAGCGTCAGGACCAGGAGGGGCCTCATCATGGCTCTCCACCAGCAACTGGGAGCCACCAGGGAGAGGGTGCCTTTATAAGGCTACGGAGTGCCTGGGAAACCTGGTAATTTGACCGGGGGGGGGGGGCGATGAGCTTGGGGTGGCAGGGCTGGCTGGCCTGACTCATGTCATCCAGGCTCCCTCAGCCCCACCTCCAAGGCGCCCCCTTAGCCTGCACTTTGGTCCCGAGCCAGCAGCCTCCCTTCTCCCTTTCTGGCAGTTACCAACAGACCCCAGCTTCACCAGGGAGAAAGGAGGTCTGCAGTGACAGCCCTGTCTTGTAGCCTAAGAGGAACACGGTTCTCCCCTGGGGGTCTGAATAGCCACTCTTCTGAGTATCACAGCCCTTCCCTTCTGCCTTCTCGCTCACATTAGGCAGTCAGAAAGACACCAAACCCAATTTAATGGGAGAAACTGTGGTATTATGGGCTGAAGCTGGCCCCTTCGATCTCAGTGTACATGTAGTTCCTGAGGACCAGGT
Source organism: Psammomys obesus (assembly GCF_907164565.1). Lineage (NCBI taxonomy): Eukaryota > Metazoa > Chordata > Mammalia > Rodentia > Muridae > Psammomys > Psammomys obesus. The sequence goes on along the minus strand of NW_026596079.1, from coordinate 1,887,512 downwards.
AGAAAGGCCAATTCTAACTCGGAGGTAAGGGCTGAGGCTCTGCCTGCTTAGAGGCTGATATGGGGCGGGGGAACCTCATCAGGGCAAAGACTAGCTGTACTGGCCAGCCTGGTGGACATCCCATCCCTGTATCTGGCCTCCACCTTGGAAGCTGTGCAATGACCAGGGTTCCCAGAAGAGACAGGAAATGACTTGTGCTTACATTGGTTGTGGGGGTCTTGCTGGGGTCTGAGGCTGAGAGGTCAGAGCTCACATTTCTTGTTATTCCTCCTGTCCCATCCCATGGCTGACCCTGCCCAGGTCTCCTTCCTCTCAGACCTCCAGCCTAGGCCCCCTGGTATCCCCTGGATTTATGTACCTGTCCAAGTAGATTCTGATTCCCTCAGTCCCTAGTATAGGATGCTCCTTCTACCTTCAGACCCTCATCCAGACCTAGCCTTGTGCCCAGAGCACAACCTGCAGGCAAATCACCTTTATCAAAACATTCTTTTTTTAACCCCGGCCCTGACCTGTGCCTTGGAGGTGCCCACATAGAGCCTGAACCCTTTTCTAGATGTCTTCTAGAGGCCTAGAAGCCTCAGGGCCTCTTCTCTATCTCCCTTGAGGTGGGATGAAGATGCCGGGAGCCTCACTGCGCTGTGAGTGGCAAAGAGTAATAGTCAAGTAGAGGGAAGAGGTGAGGTTGCATGCCCAGAGGAGGTAGTCCGTTCATTTCTGCACCAGGACTGTAGAGTCAGAGCCCGACTTCGCACCATGTGCTCTGGGCAGCTCTGGTGTCTTATTTGAATAGTTCCTCCGATTCTTTAGAACCTTCATGGCTTCACATATATTTGTTTCCTATATATATATACTATATATATAGTCTCCAAATGGCACAGAGGAACCAACCTTTGTCAGGAGCATACAGAAAGCCCTGTGAGGGTTATGACCATCTGGTCTCTGACCACTTCCCTGTCCTAAGGATCTTGATATGCTGCACACCAATGAGGCGGCCTTGGCTGTGAAAGCTGGTGTTCTTCAGCCACTGTTCTGCTTACCCACTCCACAGGTTCATGGCGTCTCTGAGCTTGGGATTTCCTACATGTGGAGATGATGGTGAGTGAGCTCCAGGGCCCAGCTGCATATAGCAGCCTCATTACTTTCTGGTACATCCTGGAATACCAGGATGCTCTCTGCCAGGCCAGGGAGTCTCTTGCTCGGCTGGCCAGGCAATTAGGAGTGACGTAATGGACCAAACCTGGTGCTAGGCAACAGTGTATAGACCCTGGTCATAGCCCTAGAGAAAAGAGGTAGGACCAGGGCTGTGGCCACAGGCTTGATATCTTCAATGGGTAGACCCCAAATGGGCACCTCAGAGCAGGAGGTATATTGCTTCCTGGAATATGTAAGCTGCTATTGCCACCTCAGGTGACTTAACAAGACAACTCTCCTCTCTCAACCTGGACCTGCTGCTTACTTAGCCTCTCTCTATCCCGGTACCCACGAAGCCAGAGGCTCTCTGACAGAGAGGCTGGGGCTTGAGAGGCAGAGGCAACAAAATGGCACCATCCCTGCCCCAGGCACTGAACCAGCTTCTCATATCAGTACCTTGATGCAGAACACAGGCACAGGGCCCTGGGATGACGCCTGTGTGCACATGTGTGTTGGGACCCATATCAACAGATGTGATTAGGGTCAGATGGCAGCTGGGCCAGGGGCCAGTAGCATCTGCACACCAAAGTGTGAATGGAATCTCGAGAGTATAAAATTAGCCAGTGTGACACAGAAAACAGGCCAGGACCTGATGGCTTTGGAGAACGAACTCTGTGCTGGCAAGGTAGGCCGAATCACACAGGGTGGCTCCAAAGTCAGGGTTGCTAATTTGGAGATCTGCAGGAGCAGCGTGTCCTTTAAGAGGGAACTGGTGAATGCTGACCCCAAAGGGCTTTTAAGGAGCAAAGGCTCTGTAGCCTTCATGGGGATGAAAAGTGCTACACTGTGAACTGGTGGGGAGAGGAGAACTATAGGGTGGGAGGAGCCGCTGGGGTGGGGCCGGAGTCTGTGGAGGCTGCAGCTGTCTGTTAACCTAATGAGCCACCTCAGTCCCCCTCTCTTGCAGCTGGATGGGTGTTAGTTACAGCTTAGACTCTCCAAGCTGGCCCATAATTAACGTATCTGTCTAGCCTGGCATTAGCCTCTACTCCCAGATGCCAACAGGGAACAGGGCTCCCACTCCTGGAAAGTACAAGGCAGGTGAGGGAACCCTTTTCCTACCTGTGCCGGGAAATCAGCAGACAGACTGCTCACAGTGTCTGAACTCCCCTCTATGGGAATGAAGCTGGGGATCCAGCACAGCCCTCCAGGGGTTCATTCTACATCCTGTCCTCAAACGTGTAAACCCCTTCTGTAAGACAACACAGTGTTGGCGTGTTACGATCCGTGCCTGCCCACTGGTTCATAGTAAACCATTTCTTGGTTGCTTAGGATGACCCATCCAGTGTAGATGCTGTGAAAATTGTTATTTCAGCAACAAGGAAGGAAGTCTGGATGTCCAGACAGGTGCACCCCTCCGCCCCACACAAGAGTTTTGGTGAGTTGATGTGTGGAGGAAGAGCCTGTGGGCACAGATACTGAGGGCCATCTGCACTTTATAGATGACAGCTCAAGCTCTTGTGCACCCATAGGTCTTCTGTCTGCCAAACACACTCCCAGAACTCTCTGAACCCCTTCGACTTACTAAGGTCCCTCTTGGGCATAGCTGGCAAGCCAGTAACGAGAAAGTGGACACCTGAGCAGAATGACATTGAAGGAGATGGAGCTCAGTCAGCCCCAAATTCCCACCCCTTCCCAAGGAGTAAACTGAGTCTGAGTGAGCAGAAAATTAGGACTTGAAGTCAGGGCCCTCAGCTAGCAGGCAGGTACTGAGACTGGGGACTTGAAAAGATGGGGTTGGTGGGCTCCCATGTCAAGGTACCCCACAGGGGACTCTTTTCTGGAAAGCAGGATAGCTTGAGGGTACAAGGCCTATACTGGGATCAGCCAGAGGAAGTGCTGGAGAGCTAGGCTCTTCCCCAGGGGAGAGATAGGGTCTCAAGAGATACCTACAATGAGAGAGCTGGGTTAACATGCACCCACTGTGGAGTGCATGTTAATGGAGTATTAGGTCTGTCCCCAGTCTTTCCAACCCCTCTTTGTCATCTGAAAGATCAAGATCAGTAATAATACTAATGGCAAATAGAGGGCCCCACCAGTTAGGGTTTGCAAACTGGAGGGAGAGGCAGATGTCTGGTCAGGCATGCAGCACAGCCTCCCAGTCAGTGCTCTTGACTCCTGATACTGCTCAGTAGTGACAGAAATGGGTCTTCTGGGAGAAATAGCTGATCTAGAGGTGGGGCAGGGCAGTGAGCCCAAGGCCAAGGCACTTTTCCTCAGACTTCTGTTTTCAGATGTGATTCACATGCGCACAATTTACCCCTTCAGTCACCTGGGTATCCGCATATCTCACCAACATCTATGTCTGCCTAGAAACAGATCGTGTCCCAGCAACAGTCCCCCACATCAGCCCCTGGAAACTCATGGCCTGCTTTCTTTGCATCCCTAAGGAGGCAAATCCCTAAGGATCTGGGTGTTATATGCTGTTGGCATCATGTAACCCACGGGCCTTGGTTCAGCCATGTTGCAGCATGTGTCCCTTTTATGACAGAGTAGTCTTCCCTCAACGGACTGAGCCACACAGTGCACACCACGAGCCAGCCGGCAAACATGAAGTTATACAGCATCATGAGGGACCAGCACTCAAGAAAATGGTGAAAACTAGGGTTGGTGACCTTTTCCTACACTCTCAGCACTTGAGAGGCTCTGGGCTACATCGTGAGATCCTGTTTCTAAAAAAAGGGTACAGCTCATTGGTAGAGCAGTCATTTCTTGGTACTGTACCAAATGATAAATACAAACAAACAGAAGGGGAGATCCACCTGCGCATGACAATTCCTCGAGTTACTTAGTTAGGTGGCATCCTGCTCTGGAAAGAGCAGAGCCCGGACGGCGTCACAGTTGTGGCTGTGTTCAGTGACCATACTCCAACAAGCACACCACGGGAACACCAAAGAGCACACCGTGGGAGGCAGTCGGCATTCTGAGGACCCAAGTCAAATTCACAGTGAAAAGTCTTGCAAATAAGGAGCCACCAGAAAAGGCATATTTCTTCAGCTTCCTTCTGTCCTCTCAAAAACCTCCACCTGGACCAACCACACCACCACACCAAAAAAAAAAAAAAAAAATTCTACTATTAGCCAGTGTTGGCTGCTGACAAGATCCTAGAAAACCAAGCTAAATCTCCAGTCACCTCCTTCCAGGGGAGTCTTCAAGGGTCAAGATGACTGTGTTAGGTAAGGCCTTCAATGGGATTCTGGAGCAGAAAAGGGACATTGGGGGAAAAAAATCAAATAAAATCGCATAAGAACGTGGACCAATACTGATTCATTAACCATAATGAACAGACTACAGGAATTTAAGGGACAGGGAAGGTGGGGGTGGGGAATGTGGAAACCATGCAGCTATACTGCCTTTTCAAATTCTTTGTGATTCTACAGCTATTACAAAAGGGAAATTTGATATTTAAAAATGTGGCGATGCCTATGGAAGGCCAGGGACTCAAGGTGTGGTGTGTGTGTGTGTGTGTGTGTGTGTGTGTGTGTGTGTGTGTGTGTGTTTTCAAAGCTCCTGGGCAACTGCCACCCTTCTCATATTCAGACAGGTTAGAGTGCCCTGGCAGCCAGACAACCCCTCAGGAGCGGTTTTGTTTTGCAGGCAGTGACAGGCTCTCTCCAGAAGCCCGAAAAAGAAGGCAAAGAAATTGTTTGTTTTAGCAGATAAGATGCCATCTCTCCTTAACCCGTAATGAATATCCTGACTCCCGGGAGCACGTGAACCTAGGGCCTGCTCACACCGGCCCTGACCTTGCTCACGCCCTAAGCTCCTATTCTGGTTACAGCTGAGCCCTGATCTTGATCAGAGCTATTGCCACATACTAAACCTTGATCCTGGTCATAGCTGAACACTGACCCTCATATTATATACTGAGCCTCGATTCTGTTTACATACACTGAGCTCTGATCTTGGTCAAACTCTGGATCCTTATCCTGGTCATATACTGGCCCTGATTCTTGTCACACAGAACCCTGGTCGAGGTCACAGAGACTGAGAAATGTCTCAGATCTTGGAACAGAGCTTGGAAGAAACAAAGGTGTAGCAAGTACCTCACAACGGGCTAAAAGGCATCTGGGGTTTAGGTTATGAGGTTCTGAACGGCACAGCGACAGGGGACTTGGGTGCTTATTCCTGGCCAGCCGGGTTTAATCCCCTCCTTTCCTTCCCATGCATGGCATCTTGACTACCTTCTGTCTTCCTGTGGGGGTGGACACCAGCTTTCCCCAGACCATCCTGAGGGATCCTGCCTTGGTTCCCAGTTCACTCAATGCTATAGTTACTACATCAGCTCCTGCCTGCCCAGGCTTGCTCTGGATGTTCATTCCCTAAGCATTGCTGGCTTCTGGTGGGAGATAATTCATTCCAGGTGCCTGGGGTGGCTGGCTGCACCAATCCTGGCCAGTCTGGCCGGCCAGAGCTGGGGTGCAGGCACGCCAGTGCTCCTGACTGGGAAGCAGCTTGGTATTTTTTTTTTTTAAACAGGGTTACGTTGTGTAAACAAAGGCATTATGTCTGCCCTCCAAGTCCCCAGCACTCTTCGGAGCGACCTGACTGTTGACTGGCACACAGACTCTTGCAGAGTCTTTACCCAGGGACCATGGAGGTGGGCCAGGAAGGATGAACGGAACTCACCAGCCAGGGCAGAAAACTTGGCAAATGAGGCTGTGACTTCTAAGACATCTACCTGGGTTCCCTTCCCAGCTGGTGGCACCGTCAGGTTTCTTTATCCAGATAAAAATGTTGGCGCCGTCGGGGCAGGGTACTGGGTTATCCTAGCTGGGCTGAGGGACGGGCGGTATCGTCACAGTCCAGACTCCCTCTAGCACCCCCTGCTGGTCAGGTAGAAGCATGGCTTGTGGAGATGTTGCCGGAGTCAAGCCCAGACGCTGAGTGCAAACCTTCGTGAATCTGGAGCTTGGCCACCAGCAAGTACCCTGACTGGGCAACCATGACTCCTTCAAGCTTTGAGAGGGAAGTGGATAGATGTCTCAGCTACTGCTCCTTTGGACTCATCCCATTAAGCCCTCCAGTCCTGTGTTAATGGGTTTTCTGTCACTGTGACAAAATACCCAAAATAAACCACTCAGGAAAAAGGAAAGGTTTTTGGGTTGTTTTTTTGTTTGTTTGTTTGTTTGTTTTTCTGGCTCAGGATTTCAGAAATTTTGACCACTGTTCAGATGTTTGCATGGGTGTTAGGTATGTGGCAAGATCAAATCATTGTGGAAAGGCATGGTGGGTGAATGAAAACCTCTCACCTCAAGGCTGGCGTGGTGGCGCACACTTTTAATCCCGGTACTCAGGAAAGCAGAGGCAGGTGGATCTCTGTGGGTTCCAGGCCAGCCTGGTCTACAAAGTGAGCGCAGGACAGCCAAGGCTACACAGGGAAACCCTGTCTCGAACGCAAAACAAACAAACAACAAACACCTCAGGAAGACAAGAAAAGTAGGAGGACAAATGCAAGAAGGGTCTGGGACCCCTCAAAGGCATACTTTCTCCCTCAGGTGGCTTTCCATCAGCTTATTCAACTGTGAACTTACCATCAGATTAATTGCCGATGAAGTCAGCACCCTCATGAGCTGAGAGACCAAAAGATAAGTAGCAGCTATTATTAAGACCTAAAGTAGGTACGGTAAAAAAGTTAGTAATGCCCTGAGGGGAGAGCTACCTCACTGCATTCTTTCCCCACCCACTAGAGATACGGTTGCTAGGAAACTGGACCCTCCCCCTAGGGAGGGACACCTGGTCATGGTCAATGGTCTGGGAACCTTCCTATAGCCAATTGATTCAAAATGTAGCATCTTGACCAATAGATGCTTGCCAGGCAGGAATTGCCCCTGCCTTGGGCATGCTGGGAGGGACCAGAATCTATAAATCACCCAACTAACCTGGGGACGGCTCGCTCAGCTCCCACCGCTTTGGCGGTGGGTGTTGTGGGCCCAAGCTGCAGCTTGTAATTTACAATAAAAAGACCCTCATGTGTTTTGCAATGGAGTCGATTCCTGTAGATCTTTTGGGGGCTCTCGAACTGGGTATAACAGAGCCAAGCCACCCATCACTAGCTGGGGACCAAACCTTTTAACACTCGAGCCTTTGGGGGAGTACCTCGTTTCCAAACAATAGCAACCCCCCCCCAACTTTCAGATGATTGCTACGCAACTATCTGTGGATAACTGGCTAGAGCCTCAGGGGTCTGCTCCACATGCGAGATGACCCCCCTCTCCAGGGATCTCTCTCCCGTACCCACCAGCCTTGCGTCATGGCCCCATAACCCTCACTCTCACACCCTCCCATCTCTCACAAGAATTTTTTCCAAAATGTTCTTGCAGCTGAAACCTGGCACTCAGTGTGAATGATCAGAAAGGACGGTCCATGTCCTTGTGTAGGGAGAAGCCCACTTCGCCTGCAACCCTCAACCTCTGCCCCCTGGGGTGGAGGAAGTTCTTGTCTCCATTTTACACAATTACTTATCCACACCTGCCCACACACTCACATGCAGACACATTTCACACACACACACACACACACACACACACACACACACACACATATACGATCCTACACATGGTGCTAGACACAGAGGTCAGTGGTTAAGATTACTGGATGCTTTCCCAGAGAACCAGGGATTGGTTCCCAGTACCCATATGGTTTCCCAGACCCAGTTCCAGGAGATTGGACTCCTCGTCTGACCTCCATGGTAAGGCACACACGTGGTACACCGACATGCACACTAAAATAAATATTTTGAAATTCCTATGTGTGTAATACATCCACTGTGTGCTTGCACACAGTCACACACATACACAAACTAGTGTAGCCCTATTTATACACAATTTGCTGTTACCTGTGGACTCAAACACACACACACACACACACACACACAAAAAAAAAACACCCTCACACATGCTCAGTCATATATGCATGCTCAGACATTTGCACAGGGACACACCTATACAGGAATTCATCTGCAAATACAAGATACAATACGTCGATTCTCCGACGTAGATGCACACATGTGCAGGTGACATGTATTTGTTCATGCATCCGTGTGTAGGTCCGCACGCACCCCTCCATCAGCATACGTTCTGAGGCACACCTTGCATAAGAATCCGTCTCGTTCACTGATACGGTGGCAGTGTGATCTGCCTCACCTCAGATCCGTCTGTCACACAGCAAAAGGGACTGTCATCTCATGGGCTCCAGCACACCTGGGAGGCTAGAACAGGCCTCCTAAGAATGTCATCAAGGACTGGCCTCTACTGAGGGCTTCTCCTGAGTATCTCGAATGGCCTCAGAGACAACACTTATCCCTTATTTCCACAGGAGCCCATTGCAGCCAACCTCGGAGGCGCTTATCCAGGCCAGTGAGATGATGCTAAACTACACCATTATACCCTTGCCTGTCACCCTGAGGAGGCCATGCCCGATTCTCAACACCCCTGTGTGGTTATCAGGGGTCTTCCTCTTGGCAAGGATTCTATTTATTTCCTCCAGACTTGGCATACAAGGATCGGCAGGAATTGGCATCCTGGGAGGCTCCAACTACCTCCAGGTGGTGACTGTAGTGATGACACTGCCCAGTCTGTCTCTTCAACGGGGGTTGTTCTGAGAGAGGTTCCCACAGGCTGTGAGGCCCATGGCCTGCAGGGGTGGCCTGTTCAACAATGCATTTCTTCCCTTTCTCTCTCTCTCTCTCTCTCTCTCTCTCTCTCTCTCTCTTTCTCTCTCTCTGCATGTCTGTCCTTGCATGAGCCACTTGTTCCATCACCTTCATCTATGGCTAGCTTCCACGGGAGCAGGACTCAGCAAAAAGGTGTCTGCATAGCCACGGCAGCATACACAATGACCATTCTGGAGCTGTCACAGGTCTCCAGGTGGTGGCAGATTCTTTCTGTGTGTGCCTAGAAAATCTAGGTACTACAGTGCCGTGATATAGGTATGGATTGAGTGTGTCCCTGGAGCCTAGTCCACAGCGGTGATGCCAAGAGATGGTAGACTCTCAGAACGTTGGAAACAGACCATTGAGGATATTGTATTGCCTTCAAAAAGAATTAAGGCAGGCCTGGAGAGGTGCCTCACCAGTTAAGAAGACTGACGCTTCCAGATGACCCGCACTTGATTCCCAGCACCCACACGGTGGCTCACAGTCATCTGCAACCCCAATTCCAGGGGATTCAACATCCTCTTCTGGCATCCCCGGATGCCAGGCATGCGTGTGGTGCGTAGATATACACACGGGAAAAATACCCATGCATGTCAAAAATTAGATAAATATAATTTTTTAATTAAAAAAAAAAAGAAAAAAAGAAGTCAAAGCAGTTCTCCTGATAGCCTGCTTAGTTCTCACAGTGCGGGTTGCTGTGGAGGAGCAAGGCCAGGCTCTAAACAGCTCTGCTTCCTGTTTGCCACGTGATCCTTTTCTCTTGTACGTAATTCTCCCTCTCACCAGCTACCAGAAGGTGGCCTCACTAGGGCAGCCCTGAAGCCAGTGCCGCACTCTCGAACCAAAGAAACACAAGCCAAAATATTTTCTTTATAAAAGAGAGTGCCGCTGAGGCGAAATTCATTACAAGTTTTTCTTGCACAAAAGACCTCAAATGTGCAGTGTCCGAATGTGACAATACTTGGCTCAGTGCTGTAAATGCCGTCGCTATGGCTGGTTCGAGACCCCACGCACGCTTCTCACACCCATAGGGAACTGTCGGGCCACAAAGGGCAACTGGTAATTTTGGAAGGGAAGGGACACTTGTGGGAACCCTGTGATTCAGGTGAATTGTCTGCTGAGCTGGACAAGAGTTTTCAACACAGGAAGAGCATTTTGTGCTTTCACAACGCAGCTGTCTCAGAAAGTGGATTTCTGCGTTATGAATATGCTCTGTCACACACACATTGTTGGGAGCCGTGACTCCAGCGGCCTGCTTTGATATTTAAATCTTGGCAGAGAGAGGAGAGATAGCTTTTAGCAGGCCTTTACTAATGGCAGAGAAGAACTTGCAGGTCCATCTCCTTTTGTTTGTGGAACTGAAGTCAGTCACAACTGTGATCTTCTACATTAGGTAAGTGCTGGGAGCCCAATGCTGGTCACCAGTTCTCTTCAAGAGCAGCAAGTGCTCTTAACCACGGAGCTGTCTCTGCAGTCGCTCTAACTTTACTTTTTAAAGCACAAACCCAGAGCTAACAAACCCAGAGCTCCCTAATTTAGCTAGGCTGGGTAGCCAATGAGCCTTAGGGACCTCCAGATGTGGGAGTTACAGATATGGACCCCACACAGATTATACAATGCTGCTGGGCTTTTAAACTCGGGTCCTCGGGCACTTTCTAAACTGAGCCATCTCCCCAGCTCCTTGTCACCTTATGTCTAGACAATCACAAAACAGTGAAGACCTGATGTCAGCATCTGCCCATTTTCATGTTATCTTAGTTTCTATTTCTGTGATAGAGACTAGGACTAAAAGTAACTTGTGGAGCAAGGGATTGACTTCATCCTATGGCTTGAGGTCCTTCATGAGAGAAAAATGAGGATAAGAAATCAAGGTGAGAATCGGGGGTTGAGGAATTGAAGCAGAGACTATAGAGGAATATTGTTTACTGGCTTGTTCCTCATGGCTTGCTCAACCTGCTTTTTTATACCTACCAGGACCACAGTCAATGCCCACAGTGGACTAGGCCTTCCCACATCAATCATTTAAAAATAAACAAACAAAAACCCAAAAACTACCCCCTAGACAGGGCAGTCTGATGGAGGCATTTTCTCATTTAAGGTTCATTTTTCCCAGATGACCCTAGCTTATATCAGTTTGACACAAAAAAATCTAACCGGCACACACCGGTTTTAATATTTCCACCATGCCTGGTGTCTGCATGCGGGATTGAAGAGGCCCCACAGCTTAACAATCTATACACAAACAGCATCACATGCACAGTTTTGTGAGGGAGACAAAGAATCAGAAACACTAAAGTTTTAGTACTACTTTTGTGTGCATATAGTCAAACTGATACTTCACTTTCAATAGTGACTTCTTTAACCAAAGCTCATAAAAGTCCTCAAAAACAGGCTCTCATGATCTAGGGCCAGCTAACTCTGGGTTTCTAGACTCAGCTCATAGTACTCTTGAGATACTGGCCTTGCCTTCTCAGAGTCAAGAACCAGTCAGGGAACCATCTTAGAAAAGCAAATACAGAGACGGGACAGGGACAAGGCAAGCCATAAGGGGAAGTGGGAGGGAGCAAAGGGAGAGAGGTGGAGGAAACAGCAGGGGGTTCGGGAAGGCAAGCTTCCGTGGATGCATGGGATTTTAAACACCCTTCTTTGAACTTCAAACCTTAACCACTTACTTTTCTACTAGCTCCCAGAACTGCTACAGTTGCAAAGGTGGGGAGACTGGGAGGTCTCCTGCCTCTGAGACTGGTACTTCCGCCCTGCTTAGCAGGACCATCACGACCAGGGCCACACCAAGAATCCAAGGGTCATCTGATCTCTGCTGAATAATTCTCCATGATGTAACAGGGCTATGGTTGGTTTGGCCACTCAAAGGATACCTGGCTTATTTCTAGTTTGGGGCAATTACAATTACCGTGAGCATCCATGTACAGGTTTTATTTGAACGACTGTATCTCTCTCTAAGATGAACACTCGAGTCAATTACTGCTGTTCATATGAAAAAGCTCCGTACTTACTTTGTTTTGAAACAGTTCTTTTAAAAAAACCTCTTTGTTCGTTTGATGCTCAAACGTTACATACCATCTTTGTTAACTTCGTGTTCATTCCGTCATCGGACTATGGGTTTAAATCTACCATCTGACCTTTCCATCTCTGCTAATGTTTGCCTTGTACATTTTGAGGTGACATTAACCGTTGCAGGCACATGTAGAACTCTCTCTGATTTACTCTGATTTACTCTTTGGCAACTGTACAAAGCTTCCCATTGCTGTCACGTGACTGAAATTCTACCTCACTTCTTCTGTTTAATGTCTGCACAGAGTGCTAAACCAAGCTGCCTCGCCTCTACTTCCTAATCCCACCCTCAGATATCCACATGACCATGACGGGCCTAGGCTAAACAAACAGCATGTCTGTGAGGCCCTAGGTACAAGCAGAGATGGGAAGGGCCTGGGAGAACGCTGCAGCGCTTTGACCCCCATTCCCCAGCCCTGCTCCCCACCATGTTCTTTTCTTCTTGCCCACTGATGCTGGGCTGCAAGTACCCAGACTTGGCCTCCCAGTGCCCCTCAGACCCTAGACCTGCCTCCTTTGAGAATCCAGATCTACCATGTGCCTTCCAGCTCAAACTCCACACCTGTGTCCCCTGTCAGGGCCTGAATCTACTCTCTTATTTTATAGCTTAGGAGCAGGGCTCTGTCTTCATCCATCCCCATTCCAGCCCATTCCAGCCTAGACTCCATCCCTGGCTCTTTCTCTCTGCCCACATGACCCTCATTCTTTTAGCTCAGACTCCATTCCTGTGACTCAGGTCCCCTGACCCCAGCTGCAGCCAGCACTCCTCCACAGAGGTCCAGCTTCTTGGACACCACTGAGTTTCAAGTTTGATGAACTTGTCTTGTCTCACCTTTGTAACTTCAAAAGAACGGAGAACAGGTCAGGCCTACATACTCTCGCTGCTTCCCCGGACGAAGTGAATAGGGAAGCTGTAGCCTGCAGAATGATTACAGATGTTGTCCCCCCAAGGACAGTTCATGTATTTAAATGTATCAGAATAGAGTATGAACCTTCCTTAAAACATGTGAAATCCAAGTTTTATGTCCATGAATAAGCTTTATTGGAACAAACTACATCTATTTCCTGTCATCATTGTGGCCTCTTGGAACAATGCTTGCCCAGAAGCATTCACCAAGCCCTGCATCTGCGACCTTTGTGCTCCTTTGGTTGGTGCTTATGTCTCTGTAAGCCCCCATGGGCCTAGGTTAGTTGCCTCTGTTGGTCTTCTTGTGGAGTTCATGTCCCCTCCAGGTCCTTCTACCCTTCCCCTCTCCCCTTTCTTCCACAAGACTCCCTGAGCTCTGCCTAATGTTTGGCTGTGTGTCTCAGCATCTGTTTGGATCCACTGCCGGGCAGAGTCTCTCTGAAGACAGTTATGCTAGGCTTCTGTCTGCAAACACAGTATAGCAGAGTATCATTAATAGAGGTATGGTTGGCTCTCTCCTAAGGAGTGGGTCTCAGGTTGGGCCAGATCTTGGTTGGCCATTCCCTCAATCTCTGCTCCATCTTTATCCTTGCACATCTTGTAAGCAGGGTAAATTGTAGGTCAAAGGTTTTGTGGATGGGTTGATGTTCCCAGGTGGGTGTCCTTCCACTGGAAGTCCTGCCTGGCCAGGAGGTGGCTGCTTCAGCTTCCATATCCCCCACTGCTAGCAGTGTCCCCTGGAGTCACCCTCATATCCTCCCAGGAGCCTACTCTTCAGGTCTCCAGCTTGTTCCAAAGATGCCCTCCCCACCCCGTTTTCCTTCTTTCTCCCAGCCCTCTCATCTCCCAACACTGCTCTTCTCGAATCTGATTCCCACCCTTATTCCCTTCCCCACACCCTCTCCTACCCAGTTCCCTAACTTCATCTACTTTTGGTGTCTATTCTATTTTTCTTTTTGAGTGGGATTCAAGCATCCGCCCTTGGGCCCTCCTAGTGCCATATGGCTAATATCCACTTATATGTGTAAGTACATACCATCTTTCTGAGTCAGGGTTACCTCACTCTGGATGATATTTTCTAGTTCCATGCATTTGCCTGCAAATTTCCTAATATTCTTGTTTTAAATAGCTGAGTAGTATTCCATTGTGTAGACATATTACATTTTCTTTATCCATTCATCACTTGATGGATATCTGGGTTGTTATTGTGAATAAGCCCACTATGAACAAAGTTGAGCAAGTGTCGTTGTATGGTAGAGCACCTATTGAGTGTGAGCGCTGGCGCCTGAGGCATTGGATTCCTTGAAGCTGGAGGTACAGACAGACATGGATGCTGGGGACTCAACTTAGGTTCTTTGGAAGAACAATAAGCACTCTTAACCACAGAGTCGTCTCTCCAGCCTCTGGAAGTGTTCTTATAATAAGCCCACTCCTGCAGTAACAGCACTGGTCCATTCACAATGGGAGCTCCAGACCTAAGCACTTTTCTGCAACTCCGGCCCTGCCACACAACACTAACATGCTAGGGAGTGAGTTTTCAGCTTCTGCGCTTTGAAGACACAACCTGACAATAGCTGTGCTATGGATTCTGTTGTTTCTAAGCAAGAGCATCTAGGGAACTCCAGAGGACATCTCTGTCTTCTCAAGTCTGAAGAGTGAGAACAGCACATTACCTCTTCACATTTATTTTTTTCAATTGCTGATTAACTGGTGTGTGTGTGTGTGTGTCCTCCTATGTACATGGGGCTGCAGAGACCAAAGGAAGGAGTCAGGTGTTCTGACCTATCACTCTCCACCTGACTCGTTCCTTCAAGACAGGGTCTTTCTCTGAGGCTAGAGCTAGGCTGGTGGCTAGCAGGCCCCAGTGATCTTCCTGTCTCTACCCACCACAGAACTGTTCATATAGCGACCACACCACATCTGGAGGTTTTGTTTTGTTTGTTTTTTAAATTAGGTGCTGGGAACTTGAACCAAAGTCCTCCTGTTTACCCAGCAAGTGCTCTTATTTGCTGTTCTGTTTGTTTGTTTTTGGCAACTTGACACAAGCTAGAGTCATGTAGGAAGAAGAACCTCAATTGAAAAAAATATACCTCCAACAGATTGGCCTATACACAAGTCTGTAGGGCATTTTCTGGATTAACAATGTGGGAGTGGGGAGGCTCAGGCCATTGTGGGCAGTGCTACCTCCGGGTGGGTGGTTCTAAGTTAAATAAGAAAGAATGCTGAGCAAATGGTGGGAGCCAGGCAAGAAGCAGAATTCCCCCACGTCTCTGCTTCAGCTCTTGCCTCTAGGTTTCTGCCTTGAATTCCTGCCCTGGCTTCCTTTCATGATGGACTGTGAGCTGTAAGGGGAAATAAACCCTTTCCCCCTCAAGTTTTGATTTTGGTCAGTTTTATCACAGCAATAGGAAGAGGACTGAGATACTCACTGAACCATCTTACCACTATCTGAAGACACTGTCCATTCCTCCAGGATTCTTTCTGATCCTGCCCCCTAAGTAGACCTTTGACTTTTATGACAGAGATGCCTCCAGAGCAGTACAGAGCTTTTCCAGAAGATTCACTAGGCCTTTCCCACCCTGCTACCTAAGATCAGAGAGGAGATGGAGTGTACAGCTACACCCTGCCCTGACACTAAAATCCATGGCAGGAAGTCTTTGCTTGGTAGAGGTCAGCTCCTATGGATGGCTGCAGCTCACTGAAAACATGGAGGACATATGCCTGGTCCCATCTATCTGGCCCACTCTTCTGATGGCACAAAAATCTATAGAAACTTCTAAACATGTGCACATTTACTTAAACAAATATATCAATATATTAATAATGTATAAGTAAAATATATATATTTTATAAAAACTATATATATATATATTTTTTTTTTTTGGTAGACACTACAGAGTAGTTTTTTCCTTCAGGATGTTTACCTCTAATTATTTCATATTGCCCTTTGATCCCGGGTCCCTGTGCCTATTGTCTTTGCAGATGAGATATGGGTTCCCTCCCCATCAACCTAGAGGCACTCAGAGGCTGTGGCACAGAAGGGGAAGTGGCAAGGCTTAATTTCAGAGACATTGGCCAGCAACACTGTCAAGACCTGAGACCGACTGGCTTTTACAGAAGCCAAGTTGCTGCTGAGGCTGACAGCTCTAGAGCCTGGCATCCCACCTGACCATCCAGAGACTTCAGAGACCTCCAGAGGTAACAAAGGAAACCAAATTTAATTAGAAAGGTCCAGCAGGTACAGAGAGCTCATGCCCTCCACGGCATGCTCCAGGTCCTTCTGTGGCTTACAGCAGGTTGAGGTTTGTAAGGCCAATGGCAGTAAGGACCAGTATGAAGCCAAGCAAGAACAGCTCAGTGTAGCTATGTCTTCTCTCACTGGCTTTTCCATACTGCTCCTTAAAGAACCCAAGGTTTGGTGGCCCCTCCCCATTACATAAGTTCCATTTACAGCACTTTGCAAATCGGAAGGGCAGGGGGTTTTCAATCAAAAATTTCTTAGGTGGGGCTAGTTTAGATTCATCATTTTCAACGTCAGGGGCCAAAACTGGAGGCACCGGACAGGTTCTGGTACAAAGTTTTGCCGCCCAGAGGAAACGTTCGAAGATTCCTAATGGGAAAGAAAGAGAGAGATTATGAGTTCAGTGCCCTGATACCAGAGACTCTCCAGATTATCTGTACCACTTTGGGCTTTGTCAAATGAGAGTATCAGTGAGGGGGTAAGAGCCACCACCCAGGAGGAAGAGAACCAGGCTGCTTCAGGGGGGACTGTGTGGTCCTCCACATGCTATAGGGATTTGGGGCTCTATTTGAAACACAGGATCCTTGATCTTCAACTTCTTAAACACAGAGTTGGCTCAAGTGACTGAAACTTGCATATGGCAAGGACCTCTGGCCATCCTGGCTTAGATGCAGGTGGCAGGAGGCTAGTCTTTAAACCTCGGCTGATAGTGCACAAGATAGTTTTTTTTTTTTTTTCATATTAAGGAATAAAGTTCCTATTAGCTGAACCAAGTCCTGTCTACTGTTTTTGTTGGGATCAGTAAGCAGGCACTTCTATGGCCAGCCCCAAGGGACCTGATAGACCGGTTATCAGGCATTTGTGAAGACACCCTAACCACCTGGAATTACCTGCGCATGCCCTTGATCACCCTATAAGAGAACTGGAGCCCTCCCTTTTCTCTCTTCTCTTCTTCCTCTTCCGCTCTCTTGCTCTCTCTCTCTCTCTTTCTCTCTTTCTCTCTTTCTCTTCCTTACTCTTTCTCTCTCTCTCTCACTCTCCCCCCTTCCCTTAATAAACCTCCCATGTGGAACCGATCTTGTGGTGTGATTTGTAAACCCGCGTGTAACCTTCACATTCGCATGTTTCCTAACATTGGTGCGTTTGGGCTGGGATAGGTTACCTCCAGCAAGTTCCCTGAGCGCGCCGGGGCTTCTGGAAAACCTATTTTTTTTCTCCAAATCCGCCCGAGATCTCCACTTTCCTTCTACCAGTTCGCTACAAATTCATCCAACACCCGCCAAATTGGTGAGTTCACTTTTGGTCAGCATACCCCTTTTACTAAACCACATCTCTACTTAGGGCCTCAGGTTCCCCTGGGAGAGCTTTCTACAATGCGGTTCCTCTCTACCTGCTCTTGCAGAAAGCCCTAGCTAGGCAAAAGAACCGTGTTCTTTCGGCCATGGGGCACCAGGCCTCGGTCCGGTCACTGGCCAATATCTGACGAGATACTGTACCAGACCAGACCTATCTGTCTAGAGACTTGTCTTCTTCTGGGACGCCATTAAAAGGCCTCGTGTCTCTCGCTTCCCGATGGGAAACGCCCATATGCCGCAGTCTGTTCCCCCAGCCTTCTTTCTCCTTCGCTCTAAAACTCCTCTCTGTTCCTCCTGTTCTCCTACTAAACTCCTTCTAACCATTAAACCAAATCTAAGGAGTTCTGCCTTTGACCCAGCGGATAAAGTTCCACCCCGCCGCCTCACTCCTCCTGCCTACTGCCCGAGTGGCCACAGGCGGTTGGGCCCGGGTCTTCACCAAGGTAAACAGCCTGAGTCCCACCAGTCCCAACGGCCAACAGCGCTCTGAGATGCAGAGACACACAGCGCTGTAATAGACTTTTCAAAACTTGGTAGGGAGTTTTGCAAACTTTAAAATTCCCGCAAAAATGCCTGGGTGCAGCCATCTTGGCTTTGGGAAAAATGGGCGGGGCCTTGGTTACATCAGAGGCTTCCACGTGGCCGGCGCCATCTTTAATTCGGGCAAAGAGGCCCTGCCTCCTGTGTGCCTCTCTCCAGCGCTATCCCTCCGCCCCTTTCCCAAGCGGCTTCTATTTAAAAGCTCTCATCCTAATTCCTATATTCCACTCACATATTTTCAAATGCTTTATATAATCTTTATAATTTTCTCATTGGGTTTACATTCCTGGTCTTTTGGGGTTCGTAAACTGGGCACAACATTTTGGGGGCTCGTCCCGGGACCCCAAGACTCCAGGAACCTGACCCGAAGTGAAGTGTATGTTTATGCCGGCCGTAAGTGTAATGTTTCTGTGCAATGTTTATATGTGTAGTACTTTCTGTTCTCTGTTTTAAAAATTCCTCAGAGCTTGTACTTTCTGTTCTCTGTTTTAAAAATTCCTCAGAGCTCGAGGTGTCTGTATCTGGGTAGCAAGATGTGATCAAGGTGGTCACAGCTGCTGAAGTTCAGGGGGACGACTAGCTTCATAGTATTTTCTGGTTAATGTTTTTTGTCTCAATGTCTCTGTACAGTATTTGTTTGTGTCTACTTTCTGTTTTATGTTCTAAAAGGCCTCATAAAACTTGTTTAAAATGTGTGCCTATGTGTTCAAAAGCTCTATGGACACATATGTATAGGTTACCACGTGGTATATAAAGTGCCTCAGTGCCTCACCGCCATCTTGACTTTACCATGTGGGTTATAATTTAACCGCCATCTTGGTATGGGTTAAAAAATAATTCTCATTTCCTTCTAGGTTAAAAGAATGAGTTATTTTAAATTGGTATTGGTTTTAAAAATTAAGTTGTTTGCATTGGTAAATTCTGGTTTTAAAATCTGGTTTTGTTAAGATTATGGTTATGCCTTGTGACTTCTCTCCTACAAAAGGGGTACTTTATTTTGATATTGCAAAAACGGGTTTTAAAAATTGTTTCAATGTTTAAGGCTATAAAATGTTTAAAGTTTATCAAGCATTTGGGTATGACAATGATCTTGGACAGTCTAACAGAAAAATTTAAAAGTTTCTCGATACTTTGGGGGAGAATAAAAATATTTTGGTATTTATTTTATTAATTTTACTAAGTAAAACTGAGCCACGTGGTTTGGACTAATTAAAAAAATTTACAGTTTTTAAAATTTATCTTGTGGAGAGCTGTTTGTTTGTTAAGCTGCTTTGTTTATAAAAAACATGTTTTCAAAAACTTGTTCTAAGTTCCTTAGAGTTTGTTTATGTTACCTGCTACAGGAAAGTTATTTAAAAAAAAATTGGCAGTTTCAAAACTCCTTTCTATTAATGTAACTTGTTTTTGCTTTGCCTATAAGAAGCAAATCGTAGACGCTGGGCTCCAACAGGATCATGACAAAATACAAAGTTCTATTTTGATGATGGGGATCGTGGATGCTGAGTTCAGTTACACGTGGCCAGCCACCATGCTAGTCCAGAGATAAAGAGGGTAAAGCCATGAGTTTACAATCACTTTTGTTTAGGTCTGAGTTATGTTCAGTCGTCTGATTAGTGCTAAATGCAAAACTTTTTACTATCCAATTTTAATGCAAGTGATAGGAGCAACAAGATTTGCTAGCTTCTCTATAACTATACCTGATTAAAAGGTTTGCTTTAATTTTAGTTCAAAAAGAGCAGATTTAAAGTTATGCTAATAACTACAGTTGGTTAAGATGTTAAGCTATACCTAGTGTTTTGTTTAGTTTTTTTTAAGGTTAAGCCTAGGATGGGTAACTAAAGTTGCCTTTGTAAATCTACTTAGAATATATAGTCCTAGAACATGCATCTCAGAAATATGCTAGAACTAGAGAGTATAGCATTCTGTTTTTATAGGACACAGTTTAGAGCATATGATAACTCAGATATGCTGCCCTCAAGCTTGTCAGAAATCTGAATATGGCATTTTAACATGTGTAAGCTTTTTCTTTCTTCTTCTTCTTCTTCTTCTTCTTCTTCTTCTTCTCTCTTGCTCTCTCTCTCTCTTCCTTTCTCTTCCTTACTCTTCCCCTCTCTCTCTCTCCCTCTCTCTCTCTCTCCCCTCCCTTCCCTTAATAAACCTCCCAAGTGGAACCGATCTCGTGGTGTGATTTGTGAACCCGAGTGTAACCTTCACATTCGCACGTTTCCTAACAATTTTACCATCCCACAAACTTCCCAGGACACAGAGAGACCAGGGACACGTGTATGGTGGTAGTGGGGGTGACTGAATTTGAATGCTCAAGTGCTAAAACAAAAGAAAACAGAACAAAAACCACCACTGTAGGTAGAACGTTATGGGTTCCCTGGATCCACTTTGGGAAGCTCTCTTGCATCCAGAATTTCTGTAGTGAATCCTGGGGGGACGGAGTCACTCTGCAAACACCAAAGCAATGGCCACTTCTCCAAGAATGCACAGTAAGCTGTAACTCTATCCCTATAATTCCCTCATAAAACCTACCTAGTGCTATTCTCAGTAAGTTATTTGACATCATCAGAGCTTACTTTTTTTAAATAAAAATATATAAAGATAAATATACATTATTCTCCCAGCATGCTAATACCTCTGGCCAGCTGCCACCATTGCATGTGCTCCTGCCTGGCTCCTGCTTTCCAGTGCTGAAGCCTGCATTTACCTGCATTTAATGGCTTCTCCTCTTTAAGTGTGGCTTGTTTGTTTTAAAGGTTTTGATTGACAGCGCCTGTTCCCCCAAAAAAAAACATTTGTTATTCTGCCCACAGGACCCTAGAGAGAACCCAGAATGAACTGAACACTCACGTATAGCAGCGACCACACAGAAGGGTTTGTCGTCAGGACACACCTGCGGGTTGGAGCAGTTGAGGCTGTTCTCTACCTCACAGACATGACAGGTGATTGCTGTGAACCCAGCAGTGAGGGATTGGAAAGAGGGAAAGAGAGAGAGAGAGAGAGAGAGAATGGAACCACTATTCCAGTACCAAGCTTGTCATGCTATTCCAAGTGGCTTCCAGGAAAAGTGACCACCACCACCACCACCCCCACGCTGTCCCCATGCCCACAGTCTGTACATGCTACCTAAGTTCTCAGCCTCTGTCTGGAGTCCTTCACATCTGGGTACACCTCCTGAACCCACGTTCCCAAGCAAACACTCTAGTGTCAAGATGCCAAAGGCTATCCATTCCCACACCATCCTTTACCCCAGGGTTCCACAGCCACCCTTTTGTCCAGGCCCACTCTCCTTGTTTCCAGGTCCCATCTTAGATGGGAAACAGACTCTCTCCTGGGTCAGGGTTAGTGCAGCTCCAGTCTGGGGAAGACCACGGTGGCACCTTCTGCTAATTCCCAGGCCCCATCCTTGAAACTGAAGCTCCAAGGACATGGCAGCCTTGATTTTCTAGGACTTCCTCAAGAAGGAAGAGTGATGGGAGGAACAGACCAGGAGCCCCGAGAATGAATAATCAATCCATGCTTGCCCTTAGGGGAAACTCCAAATCGGAAGTACCTCTCTATCCCTACCCCCACCCCTGCCTCCACCAACCCATCCCCGACCCTGACCCCGCTATATAGTCTTCCTGACCTCCGGTCTCACATTCCTGGACTTTAGTGTACACTACCGCAATGGACTCTGGGCACACCTCACGCACCCACGTTCTCAAACACTCATCTCTGCCATCTTGTATCGTCTAGGGGCTTAGGGATGCAGCACTTACCGCTATTCACCAACGGTAAACCCATGACGGTGAGCAGAACCAAAAGGGTCACCATCTCCCGAGGGTGGTGCCAGGGCCTGTGGAGGATTGTGAGAGAGTGGCTAGCACTGACTACTAGAGTTCCCGAACCCGCGCGGCACAGAACCCTCTCCTGGTCCCGGACCCACCCCCACCCCCGCCCCGGCCTCTTTCCCTGCTTGCTCGGCTGACCCCCAAGCTCTCACGCCCCAGAAAATCTTTCTCACACTTTCTGCCCCAAACAGTCTATGCTCTGGACCACTTGCTGGCCCGCACAACAAGTGGTTTATTTGTCTACACTGCCCAACCACACTAACTTCCTCCGCGAGTCCATGAGTCCCTGAATCTGACTAGCAAGGTCGGAGGAGAAGCAGGTCTGGGGTCGCTCTCCCTACACTGCCCCCTACAGGGTGCCACGGGTGCTCCTTCTGGAACATTCCGGCTCCCGCCAGCCTGGCTGTTTCACTGAGGCCCGCCCAGAGTGTGTGACTCAGGGTCTGAGTGACAGCCGGCAAACAGCGCCCCCGCACCCCCGCCTGTCTCCACTCCAATTATTCTTTCCTCGGTAAGACCCTTCTCCCCTGGCAGCCAGACTCCAGACAGCCCCACTCTGACCTTCCTTTCGCCACCTGAGGCAGACGCGGTGCTGGAGTCTGTGTTCAGATTACTTCCATGAACGAATACAAACGCACACGCTCCTAGAACAACGGGTTTGAGGAACACAGCACCTTCCACCTCGAACACAAAGCACTGCTGCAGATTTGTCATTGAGCGGTCCCATAGAGAACTCCGCCCCGCATTCCAGTTTCTCTTGTCTCCTTTTTAAAAACCCTGCTTTCTCACCACAATCCTGTGATAATGTATTTTGTTTGTTTGTTTGTTTGTTTGTTTGTTTTCACAGTTGCATGGATTTCCCTAGCCAGAATTTAGCATAGCATATTTAAACAGTCTCCTTTAAAATAAAATAGCTATTTTGGACAGTGTTTTTATGCTGTATATAGTACTTCATTGTCTGGAATGTCACTCTCAGCATGTGAAAGCATACACAAGGGCAACTTCCCAGCAATGAGGTGGAGGGTCAAAGGGTTAGGAGTATTTGCAACTATTCTCCAGTCGCTGCATCTATCAGTGGATAAGTTTGTCCTTATATTACGATAAATGGATGTCTGAGCCCATGCACTTGAGAGCCCACCCGAGAATGAAAACAACTGTAAAAGAAAAACAGCTGTGACTATTCCCATCCTTGAATTAAAGCCAGAGGCACGTAGCTCTCGAATGGCAGGATGAACTGCTCCGAGATAGCCTTGACTTGAAGCTAGAGGCAGATAGCTCTCGAAGGGCAGGATAAACTGATCCGAGATAGTTTTTAAAAAAAATAAGGGCAGGGTGAATTGTTTTGAGAAAACTCACAAACAGCCAAAACAAACAAACAAAAAAAACAAACAACTAGCTGTAAACTATCTTAATGCTATTCTTGCTGACCAATCAATGTATAGAGCAAAAATGGCCAGATTTTTAAGTATAAAAACTGTGTGCTTTGCATGCTCGGGGTCATCTCCTGCCTTTGGAGGGGCGACCCTATTGCGATTGGAATTAAAAAAAAAAAAAAAAAAAAAAAAACAACTCTTGCTTTTGCATCGAGTTGTGGTCTGTGGGAATTCCTGGGAAGGGCACGATCAAGAACTCCTGAGCTGTGAGACCCCAGGTCTTACACACTATTTTGTTTTTTAAAGCGAAGAACATTCTTATCAATGCTTTGGGTTCCCACAATCTTGTCGGTGAAAATAGGATTTTGGTAATTTTTAGTCTCCATTTTTAATGAACTGGACTAATCAAGTATCTTTATTTCTAGTGGATATCAACATCTACCTGTCTACTTACATACTTATTTATTGTAACCCCTGCATGTGTGTCTGTGGCCCATCTTTCTATTGATCTCTTCAAGGGGAGATTAGTTTGTTGTTGTTGTTGATGATGATGATGAATGAACCTTTCCGCCTCTTCCCATTTGCTGCCAACACTTTTAATAAGTTTAATAAGTTTATTTTGTAGCATGTGTCCCAGCCTCCTTGGGCAACTCTAGCTAAATGCTGGAGAACAAGGGTACAAACAGAAAAGAGATTTATGTCTCACAGCTGTGGAGGCTGAGAAGGCCCAAGATCAAGGTGCCAAGAGTCTCTCTGTCTGCTGAGGACTGGTTGCTTTTAGATGGCACTGCCTAAGTTTGGTTACATGGTAGAAAGGAGGAAGGGTTGAACTCACATCCAGCAGCTCTTTTATAAGGACAGCAAGCCTAGGCCCGAGAAGAGCCTTCATGGCCTAACCAGTCTCCAAGGACTTCACCTGTCAATACCATTACAAAGGCTGTGTGTGTGTGTGTGTTTGTAGGGACACCTACACTGAAGCCACAAGCCATTGCAGGGTAAAATTTAGAGGAGTACATGAAATTTGGAGGGACACTGTCACAGGCTTGCAGTGACACCTGAATACAACCTGAGCAGGGGTTGGGGGGAGAGAGAAAGGGCAACACAAAAAAGGACACCAAATCTAGGCTTTGTTCAAGATGTCATTTACTGAAAGTCAGGTTAACACTTAAATAGCAGGAAAGCACAAGCAGTTTCTCACGGAGACAATTTTTACTTAGCCAAAAACGTAGGAGGGCTCACTCAAGGTTACACAGAACCTGCTCTCTGGTTACCATGGTTGCACGGAGTTTTGCAGGGTCAGAGCCCTCTGCTGTAGAATTGCCAGGGTCAGTCTCTGAGACAGCAAACTTTAGATTATAGCCAGGGCCCAGACGCTGAATTCCACTGCTCAGATGCGCTCTCCAATTTGCCATTAACTCCAAATGGGCTGCCACAGGACAACTACAATGAAGTCACAGACATTGCAGGGTATGGATACCACCGCCATGCTGACCATCTTGAAGGATGGATGTTGTTATAATGAAAGAAAAACCCAATGATTTTATTTTACCAATGAAGACTCAGGAGCTAGACACATGGGTGAAAGCCTACTAGCTCAGAGAGGCAGAGAAAGCAACAAGCAGACCTTCCTATTCTACCAACGTCCCAGAAGGAAAAAGGCCTTCCTACTCAGCTCACATCCCAGATGGAAAAGGAAAAAAGCAAAAAGCCCAAAGCCAAAAACTAAAAATTAAAAACTAAAAACCAAAAGTCAAAAGGCTCAAAGCTCAAAGGTAAAAGCTCATTCTTCTCCACACTGTCTTAAATACACTTCTCTGAGTGTCCCTCCTTCCTGTTTAATCCCTGTCAGCTGGTTTCTTGCTCCGCCTCTTGACCTAGGGTTGATTTTATTTAGCTCTTGGATTAAAGGTGTGTGCTAGGTCTGAGCCAAAACCACAAGTACTTGTTTCAATAAAATAGAAAGGGTTAACAGTGTGTTAGGGCTGAGCCACTCCACAACTAAAAACAGGTTTTTACAGTTCACAATCTCATGGTTAACAACAGGATCAAATATCCTGCAACAGAAGGATCCCAGTGAATGTTCCTCAGCTTGAATTTGGGATCTAGGTCTGACTATGAAATTCTCTGGGATCTGCCAAATTAATGTCATCACAAAACATTTCTCAAACATTGAGAAATTCTCCCTTCGGGTTTCTTCAGTCAACAAGGAACAGAAGAATGTAGACTAGCAGTTTTCAACCTGTAGCTTGTGACCCCTTTGGGTCAATTTGTAACTATTACAGGTTCAGAAATAGCCGCCCACGTTGGGCACCAGGAAGCAGCTAAGAAAGAAAACTGCGCCCCCTCTCCCACTAACCCTTTCTCTCTCCTACCCAGTGTTGGGGTGTTGAAAGGGATTGGGGTGGAGTAGGAAGAAAAAGATATAAGAAACATAAATAAAGGAGTTTTTTGTTTTTTACAAAAGTATGCCTACATATGGTGCCCAGATGTCAGGCTTAAATTAATGAGTAATGCTGTACAGGAGACAGTAGCATATGGAGATAGGATATACGGTTTCAGGATAGGGGCATAACGTATACTGCGGCTGCTACCACTCTGGTTTCATTCTGGCTTGACTCCCAGAGGGGATTCTCTGCTTTTGCTTCATTGTCTTCCTGCATTCCATTTTAAAGAAGGTTAGGAAAATGGTTGAACAATTAGAAAGTGAATGCAGAGTTGGCAAAGCAACTAGAAAGTTTGCCGGTAGTGTTAGGCCCAGCATGAGCCTAATTTTCAGAAAGGATGACGAGAACTCAAAAAACCAGATCTCATCGATGCAAAATTGCAAGAGGTTTATTTTAATCATTGCGCAATGGGGTCACCCCTGCTGGTCAGCAAGGAATGGCCCCAGGAGACAAAGGCCTTGGGTTTTTAAAAGACAAGGCACGGGAATTTTGAGGTTGCAGTCTTGGCAATTCAGGATTGGGTGAGGAAGCTATAAAGTAAGATAATTGGTTAGTCTTAGGTGCTCAAGCTTGGCCACTCCTGTCAAGTGTGGATGCAGCTGCAATTAAAGGTGGGGATGGTTAGCTCATCCTTGAAGATTGGGGCTGTGGGCTTTTGGCCGGAGGTCAGGGACTACTCAGAAGAAGGACTGAGGCCATCTGGGTTGGTTGCTAAGAAACACTATCTTGAAGACAAGGGTCTGGTCATTCTTTTTGCTGAGTGAAGGTCATTGCTTGCTCGCTTTTTTATCTCTGTCCTCACAGATGGCCAGGGTCACATTCCTCTGTTCTCTGGAAAGGTACTAAGAGGCTTTAGCTTAACCTGGACCTAAAACTCAAAAGTATAGGCTTTAGAAGACATATAGGTTACAAAGTTAGTCTGATCCTTTCAGGTAGAGGTTGAAATGCTTGGAAATCAAAAGTGGCATGGTAAAGGGAGAACAGCTGGTAACTAAAGGCTGAAATTCTCCACAATTGCCACCCAGCCCTAACTTCCTGCACTTTTGGTGTCAAGTTCCTGCAGCCTCTGGGCCGGCTGCGGAGCCAGGAGGAGCAGAAGGCTGTACAAGCTGAAAAGGTTAAAGGCAAAAAGCCCATTTCAAGAAAAAAATATTAATATCGAGCAAACTGAGCTGCCAACGGAGCAGCCTCAGATTAAGAGATTAACACCATTAGCGTTCCCAGTAGCCACCAAAAGTTTTTGGTATTGAAATGTTCAGTGGTGCCTCAGAGCTTAAAATGGCCAGTGTGTTAACTCAGAAATACGGTAGGTTCTGCCAGAGAAGTGAATGAGCCATTTCTGACAGCGCTGGGTTCTCTGCAAGAACGTCTGGGAACTTCTGGCCATTAGGAACCAACTTGAGGCTTGACAGCAAAAGGTTTGAGTCATCCAGACAAGGGAAGCCAAGAGTCATCAGGTTATAAAAGAAATAATTGATCCAAAGAGTTTGGTTCCTTAATTATCTCCTTTTAAGAAAGCAACAGCAACTTTCGTTTATATTAAAAGAAAAGCTGTTTGTTTGTTTGTTTGTTTGTTTAAACAGAAAGGGGGAGATATTGTGAATATAAACATGTTCTTTATTTGGTCCCAAGTGTGGGATGTGGGACTGATTTAGATGGTCCACAGCAGTGGACCATTTGCCTAGTTTGGGCTCTGTGAAGCACTCTTTGCCAGCTGCAGATAGTTTAAGTCTGAGGATTCTGGAGAGTGAATAAATACCAGGCCCAGAGAATGAAAAGCACAAACAAAGAACAAGGCTGCTCCTGCTTCCTCTTTGCTGCTCCTGATTGGTGTTTTGAGACAAGAAGCTGGAGATCTCCTGAAGTGAAGGTTGGACTGGCTCCAAGGAACCCCATGACCCTAACCAGCAGGAAGCAGCTAAGAAAGAAAACTACACCCCCTCTCCCACTAATCCTTTCTCCTACCTGGTGTTGGGTTGTTGGAAGAAATTCAAACTATCTGCAGCTGGCAAAGAGCAACTCTCAGAGGCCACACAAGGCAAATAGTTTAAATCTGAGGACTCTAGGGAGAGAATAAATGCCACTGACCACTCAGACACCAGATTCAGACTGATGGAAGATTATTGAATGCTGAACAAAAACTGACCAGTCAGGGCCATAATCTGGACTATGGAGCCAGACTGTGATGATGGTCTGTTTCTAAGGCAGGTAACAACCAGATAACCAGGTGTAGAAAGTGAGTGGGAGCAGCATTACAGCATTTTGACTAGCTAAACATAAATGCTCTTGTTCCGAGTGTATTGTGTTGTATCTAGGTAGCTAGACAAAGCGCCTAACTCTAATTGGCTGGGATTTAAGATTCCAGGAGGAAAGAACATAGCAGAATGTTGCAATCTTAACTCAAGCCAGAACATGCATTTATCATCTATTGTTTTATTCTAAGCAGCGAATATCAAACTATTGAATTGTATCCTGGTTTCAGGCATGTAGGCCTGAAAACTTGAACTTAATTTCATCTTATGATCAAAATGGAGACTTGGAGGCAAAATGGCTTCTGATATGCTAAAGGCTATAGCAGGTGTTAACAGAGGAACCACATTTATGCTAAGATCTAAAGTAGGTCTCAACAGAGGGGCTAGAGAGTTTAAGCAGGTTAAGCAGGTTACAACAGTAACAATGAAAATACATCCTGCATATCAGAGACTTACATTTATGATTCGTAACAGCATTACGAAGGTGGAGAACCACTGCGCTAGACCAACTAAAGGTTCAGAGACCTCAAATTTTCTACCTGTGACCATCTGTTTCCTTGTTTCTATGGCAGAACACCTCACAAATGCAGCTAAAGCAGTGGCTCTCGACCTGCCTAATGCCACCACTCTTTAGTACAGTTCCTTATGTTGTGATGACCCCAACCATAAAATTATTTTTGTTGCTAGTTTACAACCGTAATTTTGCTACTGTTATGAATCATAATATAAATATCTGATATTTCTGATGGTCTTAAGCAACCCTTGGGAAAGGGTCATTCTACCCACAGGTTGAGAACTGCTGAACTAAAGGAAGAAAGGCTTTACTTTGGTTCACCGCTGGCAGAGATGCAGTGAAGGCCTGGTGGCCTATAGGTGGGTGATGGTGAGAGTGTACTTCTGGCACTCACAGCTCCAAGGAACAGAGAGGAGAAAGAACAGGAACTAGGCCCAAGCTATAAATCTCGAGCCCTTTAACCCTCTCCACAAAGATTCTACAACCTCCTTGACCAGCATCACCAGCTGAGGACTAATGAGCCTGTGGAGGATGTTTTATATCTAAACCATAACACAGGTCCCACTGTTTAGAATGAGACACATATAAAAAAGGGTTAGCCAGGTGTTCCCCTCAGGCCTCTGGCCCTGTCATCTACATGCAGTCACCAGTGTGTGCTGTCAGAAAACCTACAGCTAGGGAGCCTTGTCAGAAGGTCTGTTGATGTGTTCAAGGTTATTTGTTTTGTTTTGTTTTGTTTTTTTGTTTTTTTCACCTCCCTGAAAAGACAGGACAAAAGGTGCTGTAGCAGCAGCAGCAGTTGATTCCACTTATAGGTCACCTAGGCCACTTGATCTGATTCTTGGGCGCCAGTCACAGCCATGTACGTTGAAGCACGTTGAGTGCTTTCAAGGACCACGATCAGGCAGATCCCAGGCATCAGAATTTGAAGCTTCCCCTTGCTCTTGCTATCATCTTAGCCTTGAGTTGTCCCCACTTCCCGAAACATAAAGAACACACACAGGGGATTCCAGGCTATCCCAAGACAGCTCAGTGGAGGTGCCCACACCTCAAAAGAATGATCTGTGTCAACGGTTTACTCAGGACCTAGGAGATAGCTTGTGAAGCACTCTACCATTTGGCTACTGAACTGCTTCTTGTCCTTGTCAACTACCTGGCAGGAATGAAGACAATTTGAAGAGACATCTGTGTCCCTCCTTGAAACAGGGGACCCCCCCCAAAAAAAAAACAACCCTGGAATTCCTTCTCAGCAGTTTCATGCTGGAAAGAAGAGAAAACACGAATGCCTGGTGACAATCAAAGGAGGAACTTGCCTATAAGAAAAGAGATTTCCCACAGCGCTGACAATGTGTCAGAATACATTAATGGAGATACTGGGCCCCCAGACAAAGATGGGCGGGGCCTTATCTTGACTGGGACTGCAGAGAGAAGCATAATTCTACACAAACCTTCACTTCGTGACCCTGAAGATTGACTGGACTAGATTAATGGATCTCATTGTCCCTCTGCCCAATGTAGCCATATTACCCACCCTCCTCTCTCTCTCTCTCTCCTTTTTACTATGAATTTGGCTTATCAAGGATAGATGGTTCTTGCTTCACAGAGTCATAGACTGTGACCCCCTAAGCACGGTAAAATTCCTACCAACAGCTGGACATCATGAGAGAGGAGACACTGTCAGGGCAACAAATACAGAGTGTGTCTGCACCAGACTTGGCTTGGTCCCAAAGGTCATGAGGAAGGATTCCCTTCCTAGCGTCAAGTTGGCCTGGGCCCAGCCCACAAAGGCATGAGAGTCAGGCAGGCAGCAGGAGAAGACAGGCACTTTGCTCCTGAGACACCCCTCCTCTAAGCCCTCACTGTGGCCTGACGCTGAGACATTTTCCTGAAGATGGCTCCATCTGCCATGCAGTCACGGAAGCAAATGTGGAGGTTTCTTGTCCTGCCTCCCTACCCAGTAGGTCCATTCTGAGGGACTCAGAGAAGGAGGATGTTGCAGCTCCTGGTGGTGCCCCTTCCAGTGAACTCCAAAATGCTTCCAGCTCAGGGAGGAAGAAGAACCGTGACACTAGATCTTAGGTCATCAGGCTAAGGCAGGGCAAGCTGTAGCATCCGTGGGTGTGGTGGTTCCAATGAGAAATCCCGCAATAGTTTCTGGCATTTGACTACTCAGTTCCCAGTTGGTGGATGGGTTTGGAAATTATTAGGAAATGTAGCCTGGTTGGAGGAGGAGTGTCGCTGGGGCTGGGCTTGAGGTTTCAAAATCCTCATGCCATCCCCAGCGTGATCCCTGCTTTCTGTTTGTGGTTCAAGATGTGAGCTCACAGCGGCTGCCTCAGACACCTGTCACCTGCTGCCTCCGTTCCATCACCATGAATTCTAACTCTCTAGAGCTGTCAGGCCAAAATAAACTCTTCTATAAGTTGCCTTGGACAGGATATTTTATAACAGCATCAGAAATAACTAGTACAGTGGCCTCCTGGTTTATCCGGTGTGTAGGCCTTCCCACATGGACCCAGATGTACGGCATGCCCCGTCTCGATACCAGCAACTCTCTGCAAGGTCCGTTTCCTTTCCCTGGAACCACGCCTTCAATCCTCCCACACTTGCTTCTTAAGGCTGGCCTCAGGAAGACAGCACATGTCTAGTGGCCGGCTTCTCCATCCGACCACCAGACACTAAACATTCATCCACTGTAGACACCTGGAGATGACTTCCAGTCCACCCTTCTGTTAGGAAAAGCATGGAGAGGTGGACAAGGCTCAGCACAATCATCAAATAATGTAGTAGGAATGCCTTGAGAAGAAAGCATTCTTTGTAAATCAGTTCAGTGCTGGCTTAACGAGTTCAAAGTTTACCCAAGACGAAAACATACTTAGTGTTGGAGAAACCTAAACTCCAGTTTCAAATGTCTGATTTAGTGAAAGGATAAAACAAAGCTCTTGGTTTTCTAAGTCAATTTTTGTAAACCTTGTGAAGAGCTGATCAGAACTTCAAAAAGAAACCTTGTTTCAACAGGGCCAACATCAGTTATATTTCAGCATAAGAGGATTTTAACCCTGGGAATTGGGACTTAGTTGTAACCATAAGACAACCACTTTTTACAAATTTCTTATGAGAACTCTTTTTATGTAAAAAGCATCCCATTTCTGAAAGCTCCTTTAAAAATTACACAGAATATTTGGAATTCTTACATCTCTTCATAAAGAAATGATGGCTCACAGCACATAACAGAAATTAGTTATTATTACAAATATACTGTAAACAAGAATGATAATCAAGATTCATTATCTGCACATTTTATTTTCTCTCTCTCTTTTTCTCTTAAAGCGTGTTTATACTTAGCTCGGAGAGGTGGCTCAGAAGTTAAGAGCACTGGCTGCTGTTCCAGAGTACCTGGGTTTTAGTCCCAGCACCCACATGGTCCCAGCACACAGACATCTATAATTCTAGTTCCAAAGGCCCTGATACCTTCTTCTGGTTTCCCCGGTCAGTGTATTTATGTGTACATTGTATTACACGTACAAAGGCATACATACAGCCAAAATACTCATACATATAAAATTTTTTAATGTGCATGACTGTCATATTTTCCATTCTCTCTGTCCAGCCAGTTTCTGCATATATTACACAAGAACCAAGACAGGTGAATCTGCCCGATCCTCCTCTCCTAAACCCCTCTGATCTAGCCTGGCTCTCTCATTCACATTCAGTGCCCTGGCTTAGTCTAGTCACCCCTGCTTGCATTTGCCTCAGCCTCCAGTCTCGGGCCAGGACACACTCCACCCACTCTCATGCTACAGGCCTCTCTTGCACTGTATTTCAACCTCTCTCAGATGCTGTACATCTGCATCAGGGTCTAACTGGATGAGTCCTCCTGACCTTCTCCTTCATGCCTGCCCCTTAATACCCAGATTTACTAGCAGAACTCCAGGCTTGGACCAGAATGCACATTCACAGCCTAGCCCCCTGTGTCCGCGTGGCTTCAATCTAAGTTCTATCCAACCTTAAGGCTCATCCTGGTCCACACATCCTGTGTTCCAATCTAACCTTCTCTGTCTGTATCAGACACAGAACTGACAAAAGAAGTCTCCATATCCAAAGTTCATTGTAAAAATACAGAAAATATGAAAAATCAAGGCAGTATCTTCTTCATAAAATGCACCAGTCCTGTAGAAACGTTTGCCAACGAGAATTAACTAGATGAAGCCCAGGACACAGAATTTGAAAGAGAAATCATAAACTTCGCCAAAGATTTCAAGGAGTTTTGAAGAGACACAAAGAAACATCTCAATGAACGTAAAAAGAAAAAACACCTGAATGAAACCCAGGAAAACACAAACATAAAACTGATGAAACCTCCTGGATAAAGACAGTCCAGGAGTTGAAAACAAAATTCAATATTAAAATATAGGAACACTAAAGAAAGCTCAAACTGAAATGAATATGTATTAAAAAAAAACAAAAAACAATAACCCAACTAGAAAATTCAAGCGAAAGCCTTATACATAGAATGAATCAATCAAAAGATGCACTATCAGGCTTGAAGATAAAGTAGAGGATTTAGATGAAATAGGCAAAGAATATGAAAAATAAAAACACAAGAAAGGAACATACAGAAAATGTGGGACACAGTGAAAAGACCAAACCTTCAAATTACAGGATGAGGGAAAAGAATACCAAGTCAAGTACATAGACAGATCTTCAACAAGATAACAGAAACAACTTCCCTAAACTAAGAAATGACACACTCATACAGAAAACAAGAATCATACAGAACCCCAACTAAACAAGACTAGGAAAGAAAAAATAACTCCACCACATATCATAATTAAATCACCAAGTATACAGAAAGATACTGGAAGCTGCAAGCACATAGTCACATATAAAGAAAAAAACCATCAATTAATAGCTGATTTCTCAATGGAATTTTGAAAGCTAGAAGAACCCGGAGCAACGCATTCCAAGTCCTAAAAGACCAAGACTTTCAACCTGTATGTACTCAGTAAAACAATCTGCATAACTTAAAGAGGAGAGAACTTTCCATGATGTAAGCAGCCTCAAGAATTTATACAGAAGGAATTTATACAAACCTAAGGAAATTTCACACAAGAAGCAGTATTTCAAGCTGAAGAGAGAAGTGAGCATAACCAAGAGACTGTAGAAAGACAATAAAGCTATAATTAATGAAACACAAAATACCACTGAGAACACAAGCAACACTATTAAAAATCAACAGCGCAATGACTGCAATCAACACGCACTTTCAATAATAATTTTAAATATTAATGGCCTCATTTTCCAACCAAAAGACATAGGCTTGCTGAAAGGATTGAAACACACAAAAAAAAAATCAATCTATCTGCTGTCTACAAGAAATACACCTTGGGCTAGAAAGATGGCTCGGAAGTTAAGAGCATTGGCTACTTTTCCAAAGGTCATGAGTTCAATTCTCAGCAAACACATGGTGGCTCACAAGCATCTATAATGAGATCTGGTGCCCTCTTCTGGCATGCAGGTGTATAGTCAGGCACAACACTGTATACATAATAAATCTTTTTAAAAAAAAATCATTCTCAATTTAAAAAAAAAGACAACTTAGTTTTAACAATAAGTATGACCTTAGAGTCAAAAGATGGATAAAAGCTCTCCAATTAAACGGGATCAGAAAGCGCGAAGGTATTGCTATCATAATATCTGACAAAATAGACTTCAGACTAAAACTAATCAGAAGATTAGGGATACTTGATCATAAATAAGTTAATGGTTAAGGAAGAAGACATTAGCATCCTAAACATATATATACCACATTCTAGTTCACCCAATTTCATACAAAGTGTATGATTAGAATTAAAGACACAGATTAAAATCATTTAATAATAAGAGGTGATTTCAGTATCTCATTTTTTTTCAATAAACAGGTAATCTGGACAAAAATTAGACATAAAAAACAGCAGAATTAAATGGCATCGTGCATCAAATTGACCTAACAGATATCTACAGAAAATCACACACACATACACACACACACACACACCACTAATTCAACTCAGCAGCACATAGCAGTGTCTCTAAAAGAGACCACATCTTGGGGAAACCAAGCAAATTTTAACATTCAGAAAGATTGAAATAATACTAAGTACCCAACCTGACCACGATGCAATAAAATTTAAAACTGACAGCAAAATAAATAAATAAATCTCTGGAAACATACAAGCTCATGAAGATTAAACAACTCATTACTGAATGATTAAAGAGTAAAAAATAAATCAAGAAAAAAATTTTTACTCTGTAGGTCTTCTTGTGGTATCCTTGACACCTCTGGCTCACTCTTTCCTCCACAAAACTCTTCCACAAAACTCCATGAGCTCAGCTTATTCGTTGGCATCTGTTTCCATCAGCTGCTGTTAGAAGACAGTTATGCTAGGCTCTGGTCTGCAAGCATAGCAGAGTATCATTAATTGTGATGGGGTTGGCTCTCTCCATGGGGTGGGTCTCAAGTTGGGCCAGTCACTGGTTGGCTCAAATTTTCTGCTCCATCTTTATCCCTATACTTCTTGTAGTCAAGACTTTTGGGTCGAATACTTTATGGGTGGGTTGGTATCCCCCTCCCTCTACTGGAAGTTCCCATCTGGCTGGCTATAGGAGCTGGTGACTTCAGGCTCCTTAATCACCACCACTGTCTCAGCTAGGGTCACCCAATAGACTCTTGAGAGCCTCTCCATACCAAAGATGCCCCCCACACATTGATTTCTCTCTCTCTCTCTCTCTCCTAGTCTTCCCCCATTCCACCCCCACCCTCCCTATAACTGATCCCCCCTTGTTTTCCTCTCCACCCTCTCTCCCAGCCAATTCCCTCCCTCCATCTATTTCATCTGTCTAACTTATTTCCCCTACTGAGTGACATTCAAGCATCCTCTCTGGGGCCCTCCTTGGCTTCTCTGGGTCTGTGGGTTGTAGCATGGTTATTCTCTACTTTATGGCTCATGTCTACTTATAAGTGAGTGCATACCATATGTGTTTTTCTGGGTCTGAGTTACCTCACTCAGGATGATCTTTACTAGTTCCATCCATTTGCCTGAAAATCGCATGATGTCTTTGTTTTTCATAGCTGAGTAGTATTCCATTGAGTAAGTGTATCACATTTTCTTTATCCATTCTTTGGTTGAGGGACATCTAGGTTGTTTCCAGGTGCTGGCTATTATGAATAAGGCTTCTATGAGCATAGTGAAGCAAGGGTCTTTGTGGTATGGTGGAGCATCTTTTGGGTATATATCCAGGAGTGGTATAACTGGGTCTTGAGGTAGAATTATTCCCAATTTTCCGAGAAACCTCCAGATTGATTTCTGCAGTGGTGGTACATGTTTGCACTCCCGCCATCAATGGAGGAGTGTTGGCATCCAACAAGGATGCTCCACATCCTTGCCAGTATTTTTCTGTCACTTGAGTTTTTTATCTTAGCAATCTGACTGGTGTAAGATGGATTCTCGGTGTCATTTTGATTTGCATTTCCCTGATGACTAAGGAGAACGCTGAACATTTTTTTAAAGTGGTTCTCAGCCGTTAGCTCACAGAGACTGAAACACTAACTAAAGAACATGAATGAATTGGACTTACACCCCCTACACATATGTAACAGATATGCAGCTTGGTCATCATGTGGGCCCCCTAACAAGTGGGAGTAAGGGCTGTCTCTGACTCTGTTGCCTGCCTTTGGATCCCTTCTACCCTAGCTGGGCTGCCTTGTCAGGCCTCAGTGGAGGAAGATACACTTAGTCCTGCTTTGAATTGAGATTCCAGGGTGGGTTGGTAGCCATGGGGGCCCTCCCCTTCTCTGAGAGGAAGGAGAGGAGAGAGTGGGGCATGAGTTGGTAGGACTGGAGGGAGAGGAGAAAAGAGACTGGAATCAGGCTGTAAGGTGATTTAAAAAGTAAACACAGGAAAAATAATTTAGAAGAGATATATGTGGGGGAGATGGGGGATATTTGGAAGGGAAAAGGGTAGATATGATTATACTGCATAGTAAAATACATGAAATTATTTAGAATAAAGAAAATTTTATAATAAAAACTCAGAAACTAACATCATGCAAAATTATAACATGGTTCAATAAAACACACTACTCAATACCAAAAAAAAAAGAAAAAGAAAAGAAAAAAAGCCATTTTCTAGAACTAAATTAACATAAAAAGAAAACAATGAAACTTCAGGAAACATTAAAAGCAGTCCTACAAAGACACAGCTCTATGTTGTTTTTTTCCTGTAAAATCACACCCCAGTCTCCTTTTTATATAAGCAAAAGGCCGAGAACATTAAAATGTGGTGCTAGAGTCCATCTGCTGCTGAGGCCACGAGTGCATACACAGAGGAACCCTTCCTCTCTCACAGGCATGACAGGCACCCTACAGAGACAGCCTGTGGTCCCTAGACTTCCACATACCAGGGCTTAGCACCTGGGAAAGTGAGTTTACATGAAAGCAGGTATCAGCAGCTAGACCTTCAACAGGTGAACCTTGAAAACATTCTGCTACTTCAAAGAAATTATATGTATATATAACATATATGTATAATGTATATGTGTGTAAATATATTATATATGTATATACACTTATCTATTCCATTAGGATATATTAATATATACCTTAATGGAATGAGTTGTCAAAGACCAAGCTTCATAAAAATCCAATCCTAGGTAATGTCCAGAACATAACAATCTAACAATCTATAGAGACCAGAAGAGCAACAGTACAGGTTGGTTGTTGGCTAAGGACAGCCTGGATGGTTCAGGGCAGGGGTCATGAATAGCCCTGAGGATTGCTTTGAGGGACAAGCACTGGAAATTTGGCTGTGCTGGTGATGGGCATATCCATATACACAATATACAAACACCTGAAATTGACATATTCAATGGGTGAGTTGTGCATGATGTGATTTGTATCTTACAAAGCCAGCAAACATAATGACTAAAGTCACACAAACAGGCACAGAGCCCTCATATGGGTTATGACCTGGATGGTACTACTTAACAAAACAAAACAAAACAAAACAAAAAACAAAAGCGAGCCAGAGACAGAGGCCCACAAGAAGATCAGGGCAAAACGTGATAGTACTTGTATGTGTCCACTTAGGTGTGCTTCCTAAGCATGTGAGGCATCCCCAGTCTAAACGCTCTTGCAATGGTAACTTGAAAACATAACTGACCTTTACATCGGTGGACTTCCCAAATGTGGGTAGCTTCAGTGCAGTCTGTTGAGGGCCAGGACCGCAAAGACCGAGGGACCTTCAAATTGGTACTTCTCTTTCAGAGTTCCGACACTCTCTGAGACCCCCTCTGCACATTCTTTGTTTGGAAGATCGGAACCTTGAGAGAAAAACACTAAAAGAAGGTCGGAACCTCTACAGAAGTGCACTGAAAGACCGTTGGAGCTCTGAGGGGTTAGAAGACGGGCTCAGAACTCTGTGGGTAGCGCACCAAGAGCGTTGGAACCGTGAAGGAAAGGTACCAACAGAGAACTGGGACCACAGAAGCAGACCCCAAGACAAAGTTACAGTTCTGAGGTAGGGGCGCCAAGAGGGGTCTTGAGAGTTTTAGAGGCGTGCAGGAAGAGAAGGCTGGAGTTCAGAGGCAAGACTGACAAAGGAGGATATGAACCGTGAGAGAAGGGAGCTAGAAATTATGAAGGAGGGGATTAGAGCCTTGAGAGAGAGGCACCAAGAGAGATTGGGGACACCGAGGAAACATCACCAATACAAAGTTGGATCCTTGAGGGAGGGAGCGCCAGAAGAGGTTTTAGGTACTCAAAGGGCACCCAAGAGAGTTGGAGCCCTAAAAGAGGGGCTCCAAAAGAGGTTTGGAGTTCTGAGGAAGGGCATTAAGAGAGGGAGAGGGGAGAGAGGGATAGAGTCAGTCAAAGTTTTAAAGGACTGCACAAAGACATGGTTAGGGTCCTGGGGGCGATAAAAAGAGAAAGTCAGAGTCTTGATAGAGAATTCCAAGTAACAGTTCTGAGAGGTTAGAAGAGAGAGAGGGTCAGGACTGTGAGGGAAGTGTGTCAGGCGAGTCCAGCTTTCAAAAAAAGGACTGACTCCAAGAGTGAGTCAAAGCCTCGAGAGAGGGGTGCCTAGAGATCCTCAGTGCCAGGGAGCAGGAGCTGTGCCAAGAAAAGGAAAGACTTGAAAGTGGGGCACCAAGAGAGTCAGACTTCTGAAGGAGGAGCTTCAAGAGAAGGTCAGAGCCTTGAGAGAGGGTGGCCAAAAGAGCTTCAGGGCCCTAGGGAGAGATGCTAAGAAAGGAGAGACCAGAAGATGGGGTTGAGAGATAAGAGTAAAAAGAGGAAGGGCATAAGAGATGGTTGGAACCCTAAAGGAAAGAGTGATTGGAGGAGTCTTGAAACCTCAGGAAAGGTCACCAAGAGGGTTGGGGGGGAAAAGGAGGGGCATCAAGAGAAGAATAGAGCCTTGAGAGAGGCACCAGGATATTTTGGGGGTACTGAAGGAAAGGTGACAAGAGAAAGTTGGGGCCTTGAAGGTGGGGTTCCCAGAGATTTAGGGCACTGAAGAAAGAGTGCAAGAGAGGACCAAGGAAGGGTACCAAGAGAGTCAGAGTTCTTCTAAAAGATCACCAAGAAAAATTGACAGAGATGGTAGGAGCCTTAAAGTACACCACAAAATATTTTTAGCCCTAAGGAAGAGATGATAAAGGAGGTAGAAACCCCAAGGGAATAGTACCAAGGATCAGCACCAAGAAAAGGTCAGAGGCTTGAGTGAAAAGCACCAAAAGGGGCCCCAGAACGTTGAAGGTAGGCTGCCTAAAGTTGGAGCTCTGAAGTAGGAGCAGAGAGGGAGCTGCAGTCCTGAATGAGGGAGGTAGAAGTCTGGAGGGAAGGGCCTCAAGGAAAGGATTAGAACTCTGAGAGAAGGATGCCAAGAGGGTCTGGTCAAAGACCCTGACTGAAGTGGTCCTAAGAAAGCTTCTGAGCATTGAGGGAAGGGTGCCAAGAGAAGGTTGGAGTCCTGAAGGAGGGGCACCAAGAGAGTCTTAAGAGGAGTGCATGCAGAGGTTAATTAGAAGAGAGGATCAAAACCCCAATTCATGTGTGCCAAAAGAGAACTGGAATTTGAAGGAGGGTCCCCAAGAGAGTTTCTGAGCACTGAGGGAAGAGTTCTAAGAGAAGTTTTGATCACTGAAGTGGGGCCCCAAAATGGTTGGAGCCCTGAGGGAAGGACCTGGGCCCTAGGAGAGAGTTGGAGCATTGAGAAAGGATGAGAGCTTTGAGAGAAGGGCATCAAGAAAGAGTGGGAGACTTCTTGGAAAGGTACCATGTGAGGTCCAGACTCTGAAAAAAGGTAACAAAGAGATATCAGTGAGGGAAGAGGGCCAATAAAGGGTCAGAGCCCTGAAGATGCCAATAGGTCAGATACTTAGAAGGAAGATGGTCAAGAGATATTCTGAAGCCTGAGGGAAAGGTATCAACAGTGGGAATCCTCAAGAAGGGTACCAGGAGCTTCTTAGAGCCCTGCAGGAAGAGGTCCAAGAGAGGGTCCCAGCCCAGAGGGAAGGAAGCCAAAGACGGCTGAATTCCTGAAGTAGAGAGCACCAAGAGAGGGTCAGAAGCCAAGGGAGAGAGAGAGAGAGAGAGAGAGAGAGAGAGAGAGAGAGAGAGAGAAAGTTTGGAGCCTTGAGGGAAGGGAGAGCCAGCAGAATGTAGGACTGAAGCAGAGGCACCCAGATAGGGGCCCCAAGGGAGGAGCACCAGGAGAGTGCCAGAGCTTGAGGGATCACAACAAGAGAAATTCAGAGCCCTGCAGGAGGAATGCCAGGTGAAAGGTTTAAACTGCCAAGGTTCAGTCTTGGGTGAATCAAAATGACAGTCAGAGTCATGAGTGAGGGAATGGCACTCCAGAGCTAGAAGCCTGGAGGAAGGAGTGGAAGTAAAGAGGCCCTTGTATGGGGGAAAGTCTTCAGGAGGGTGATATTGTCCATCTTCCTCAGGAAGAGCCTTCTAGAACATTTCCATGAGTACAGACAAGCCCAGTGGGGCCAGCAGCTTGATTAACTAGCCTGGAAAATTCCAGAAGGGTACATTAGATTCCAACTAAAAAGCCAAGTTCCAGATAAGAGATGGAACTCAGGGGATTCAGCAGGATGATTCTAGAATGGGGAAGCAGGAAAATGATGAAAGGTCTCTAGCAAGTGTAACCAAATCCAGTGTTAGGATAGAGAGGACAGGTTGGGAGGGGAGGATGTGGACTATGTCCATGGAAGCAAGGAGGTCTAGAAAGGAAAAGATGGCCAAGCCATGAGGACAGTTTCAGAAGTGGAAAGCAAGATCTATTCAATGGAGAAGGATTGAGCAGGCAAGGACTTGAAGGTCTGTGGTAGGAGCACTAGGGCAGGCTGCTGAGGCTGAGGCTGAGGCTATGGCCAGCGATGACTCCTCTGTGCACGGATGCTGGGGACATGGAATTGGAGCAAGGAGTCTTACCCTGGCTAATAAGGGCATGGTTCTCTTCACTTTCAGGTTCACCTGTCCATTGGAAATGATGCTCCCCTTCTTCTTGCTAATTCTCCTGGGACTCCCATGTGTGGACGCCACTGGCAACAATACCAGTGGGCTGGAAAACAGCGTGGATGCTGACCCTGAACCTAGATGTAAGTATAACCCCAAGATACCCAGTGAGTTGGATGGAAGGAGAATTCACCTAGAGCTGACTAAGATTATGTAAGAAGGCCTGGACTTGGACTCATCAGAACCAGGTGGCATGAGTATTGTTGTGTTACTTTAAGGATACTCCTAAGATTCAACAGGGTTGAGTGGGCTGAAGGCTCCAACAGAGAGCTGCTGACCAGGAGACCTGAGGTAGCATCTGGCCATAGCCTTGCTCAGGCAGGGACAGCAGGTGCCTAGTCCAGAGAAGCTCTGGAGGATTGTGGTGTCCTGGGTGGCCACTGTCCCACAGATGGATGGACTTCTTTGAAGAGCTCGGCTGTTTTACACGGGACCAGACTTTTAGAATGAGTAAAGGTCCTTGATGGGCCCACTGCTATTTGGGGAGCTGGTCCAGCCCTGCCTTAGACTGATCTGAGTTCTGCAAGCCTTGGGGTGGCCTGTGTAGAGAACCACACTGGGAAGCAGCCATGAATGAGGAGTGGGGGTGGCAACAAAATGGTGAAGAGGCTTCTTGGAGCAAAAGTCCAACATTTAGACTTCCTTCTTCAGGGAAACCTACCCTACAGTGCAAGACCTGCTCGACCATAAACACCTTTGTTTGCCATTCTCATAAGATGTGTCCAGAAGGACAAAGACGCTGTGCGACAGTCGCTGTACGTAAGTATCTGTACTTTGGCCCCTTAGGGGGAAAAGGCCTACCTGCACAGCTTTAGGAGACAGGGCCTGTTCTCTCCGGAGCCAGCTCCACCACTCATCTGGCAGCACCCGGAACTGAGAGTCTGTACGCAGGCGCTGGGTTCAGCCCACCGATAGGACAATGGGCATCAGCTCACGGAGCCAAGAGCCTGTGGTTGGTGGTAGGCTGACAGTCTAGATGCCTTGAATATCCAGGGAGCAAGACTGCTGTGGCCCTCCCAGGCCTTTGTCCCCGGAGGGGGTGGGGGTGTTCTCTTTATTCATTTGGGCAGACAGCCTGGCTTATCTTTTGTGAATCTTTACACACATATTGATTTCTGGGCTTGTGCAGTCACATCCTGAGTAGCATGACCAAGACAACTTCTAAAATAAGGCATTTCATTGAGCTTATGTTTTCAGAGGGTTAGAGTCTATGATGGTGAAGGGAAGGCATGGTGACAGGAACAGCTGAGAGATCACACCTACATCTGCAAGCAAGAGACAGAGAGAGCTAGTCTTTTTGAAACCTCAAAGCCTGCCCCCCCCAACCCCCAAGTGGCACACTTCCAATAAGGCCGCACCTTCTAATTCTTCCCAAACAGTTCTACCAACTGGGGACCAAGTATTCAAACATATGAGCCTATGGGGGCCTTTCTTATCCACACCACCATACACTCCAGCTAGCCAAATTCAAGAACTGAGGTGCCTCAGTTCCTCAGGGTGAGGCCTGGCTAGGACTGGCTCAGGGCACATACACAGGCAAAATAAATATTACTTAAACGAGCAGTGATCTTTTGTGGAGGTGGCAAGATAAATTACAATGAAGATGTAACAATCTTCAGTGCATCTACCTCAAGTAACACGTGATAAAAATAGCTGCTGGGCTGGGGAATGGACAGTGAAAGGGACAGTATGTCTAAAACATAGGCAGGCGGGCAGTTCTGAAGTTCCCATCTTAAATGCCCCCTGCAGTGGTGTCTAGATGTGACAGCACAGAGGCTAAACTCATTAGGGCTCTAGATAGAGGGTGGAAGAACTTTGTCTGGAAAGGAGAAGACGGCAGTGGCTTTAGTACTTGTGCCTAGGTCAGGGGGTAAGTAGCCCTGTCTAGCACATGGCTGATTTGTATCAACAGTGGTTTGTTTCCAGAGGCAGTTGAGGGGCCTGGACTTGCCCCCTCCCTAGGCTTTCCTTTGCCCACATCTGCAACAGACAATCTGATAATACCATTGACAAGTGGAAAACACCATATGAGACCGAGACAGAAATAGCCAAATGCACACATTTTCCGTGGGTCTCGACCAAGGTCCACAGAATTAATTGAAGTGGGTGACAAGGTTCTCATAAGTGGGGCTATGTGGAATGATTTCTCCACTGAGTACAATTAAAAAGCCATAAGTTATCATGAGGGAAAGCCCTGCAGGCTCCTTGACAGGAAAGAACCTTTCCTTTCCTTTTCAAGCAGCCCAGTAGACAGGGAAGCCTCCCTGGAATGAGGAAATATTGGGAGTTGGATGATTTGCAAAAGAGAACTTATCAAACTGAGTGGAGATCCCTGACAGAGAGCTGAAGTTCAACTGTCGATTAACAGAGTTTATGTGGAGGAGGCAGCTGCTTGGTTCGTGATCACACAGTCCTTCTGACGTTGAGCAGCAGACAAGACACAGGGATGTGGATGGGAAAGTAGTCGGGGTGCTTCCCACAACCGAGGAGCTAAACAATGGCTGCAGACTACAAGGGTGATAAGCAGTAGCCAGGCCTCAAGCCTTCAGCCCAGGCGTTCCAGCCTAGTGTTGCCAGCGGGGCTCATGTCATACAGATCTAAGTTGGCTGAAGCCAGTGGTGAGGGCAGTCTTGTTCTCTTTGGAATCTTGCTTGGAATGGGCCATCTCGTCTGTGGTGGAGAACATGTCAGTCATCAAGGGCCCTGTGCCAAAGCTTGGGAAAGGAGGTAGAGAGTTGGGAAGGAGTTCACTCTGGAGTCTCAGGAGTGAATGTGGGCACTCATGTGAAACCTCTCTATGAGTCTCAAAGAGGGTATCTTCTGGTCACTGTTGGATTCTAGACCTTAGGAATGCTCAGGGTAATACTAGAACCAAAACCTAACAGGATTTCATTTGCATATCCGTGTGTCCAGAGACTAAGGTATCAACTGGGGAGAGACAGTGACAGATGTCAGAAAGGTAGATGTAGAAGTTGGTCCTGGAGCAGGCAGGCCCTCTTGTCAATGTCTTGCATTAAGGTTATGGAGCTAGTTGTGGTTGACTGTGGTGAATGTTTGCAATGAAAATGTGAAGGTGGTAATTCTCCTGATGGCTTCCTTTCTAGGCGTGAACTCTCGGGAACTCATGGTCTACAAGGACTGCATAAGAGACTGCACGTTTGTATATAAAGTTCACCAGCCTACAGCAGTAGGTGGAGGTAGAAGGCTTCCAGGAACCAATAGCTTCTACTATGTCTACTGCTGCGCGGGAAATGATTGCAATCTTGTAGGACCTTCTAATATAGAGAGGGATTTGATAGGTGACAAGGTGATTGAGGAAACCATAATTGCAAGAGCTGTGTGTCTTGGGGAGTTCAACCTTCTCCCAAGCCTTGCGTTACTACTCTCCAGCAGCATAATGACCTGAAAACCTCTCTAGAGGGTGTATTCATCTTCCCACAGTTGAAAGCAACTTTGTTCTTTGGTTGCTTCCTTGTGAAGTAGGGACAGTGTTCACAGCTTGTTGTGAGAAAGAAATAAAGACATTGTTTGTTGACCATGCTCCTGGCCATTGTTTTCCTGCTATACTTGAACACTTAGCCTGGGAGCTCAGACTACTCTACAAGTGTTCTAAGACTAGTCAGTATGTGGGCTGATAAGACAGGTCCAGGTGAGCTCGGATGACATAATTTCTTACTAAATCCTTTCAGTCCTCAGATCACAAGAGAAGGAAACAGGGACGCTGCCTGGCAATGAGAGCCACCTGGTCTGCTGGGCCTGACAGACACACCTGTGTTTTCCCTATGCTGTGGGACAAATTCCTTGGGAACTGGCTTATCTCCTTCATACCACCTGATGTCACTGAAGAGACAGCATGTTTCCCCATTACTAACCCCTGGCAGTCTCTACTAATTTTCAAATTTTTATTACATTTATATTTTATGAGTATGTGTGCATTCATGT
The DNA here is from genome assembly GCF_907164565.1 of Psammomys obesus. NCBI lineage: Eukaryota > Metazoa > Chordata > Mammalia > Rodentia > Muridae > Psammomys > Psammomys obesus. The sequence continues at coordinate 1,842,615 of NW_026596079.1, read as the reverse complement.
GGCTCTGTTTTGGCATGGGGGTCTCTTCACATGAAAAATTCTCTGGAACTGTGCATATGCACGCACACAAACAAAGCAAGAGAGTGTGGTAGAGAGAAACAGAGGAACAGCGAGATAGATGGAGAGATGTTGACCATAATTTTTTTAACAAACCTACTTTACTTAGGGTTACTAAACTCTTCTACCTCCCTTTCAACCCCTCAACACTGGGTAGGAGAGAAAGAAGGTTAGTGGAGACGGGGTGGAGTCCTCTCTGCTACTTCCCAGTGTCAGTCGTCCAGAAGTCAGGTAAGCAGCAAATCAGCAAACAGTAAATGCAGAGCAGGATGAACCAGCAGAGGGCAGTCCTCCTCCAAGCAGGCGCACCTTCTTCCTCTGGGCTGTCATATTTATACCCCTCAAAGTCCTCAGAATTCAGCTAATTCTACCTGAGAAAGACTTCGTTCCACACAAGACACAGAACAGGTGTGGACAAACTAAAATCTCCAACTTGAAATTTTAACAAACACATGTTTACATATCGTAAACCAACACATCCCCAACAGAGAGATTTGCCTTAAAGAATTGGCCGTGATAGATCTGGCTATGTAAATTTGTGGGCACAGCATCAGGCTATGGGTTCAGCTCAGGACTGACAAGGCAGCCGTGAATCCAAATCCTGAAACCCGCAGGACAGAAACAGTGTCTAGGGTACAGTGTCCAGAGGAGAATCCCATTCAAAGGTCCCTGGGGCTTTGCTGTCCTGGCCTTCAACAGACTGCACTGAAGCTACCCACATTTGGGAAGTCCACCGATGTGAAGGTCAGTTATGTTTTCAAGTTACCATTGCAAGAGCGTTTAGACTGGGGATGCCTCACATGCTTAGGAAGCACACCTAAGTGGACACATACAAGTACTATCATGTTTTGTCCTGATCTTCTTGTGGGCCTCTGTCTCTGGCTGGCTTTTGTTTTTTGTTTTGTTTTGTTTTGTTTTGTTTTGTTTTGTTTTGTTTTGGTAAGTAGTACCATCCAGGTCATAACCCATATGAGGGCTCTGTGCCTGTTTGTGTGACTTTAGTCATTATGTTTGCTGGCTTTGTAAGATACAAATCACATCATGCACAACTCACCCATTGAATATGTCAATTTCAAGTGTTTGTATATTGTGTATATGGATATGCCCATCACCAGCACAGCCAAATTTCCAGTGCTTTTCCCTCAAAGCAATCCTCAGGGCTATTCATGACCCCTGCCCTGAACCATCCAGGCTGTCCTTAGCCAACAACCAACCTGTACTGTTGCTCTTCTGGTCTCTATAGATTGTTAGATTGTTATGTTCTGGACATTACCTAGGATTGGACTTTTATGAAGCTTGGTCTTTGATAACTCATTCCATTAAGGTATATATGTGTGTGTATATATATAGACATTAATATATGTATATATTAATATATCCTAATGGAATAGATATGTGTATATACATATACAATATATTTACACACATATACATTATGTATATATTATATATATATGTTATATATACATATAATTTCTTTGAAGTGGCAGAATATTTTCAAGGTTCACCTGTTAAAGGTGGATTGGACTTTTATGAAGCTTGGTCTTTGATAACTCATTCCATTAAGGTATATATGTGTGTGTGTATATATAGACATTAATATATGTATATATTAATATATCCTAATGGAATAGATATGTGTATATACATATACAATATATTTACACACATATACATTATGTATATTATATATATATGTTATATATACATATAATTTCTTTGAAGTGGCAGAATATTTTCAAGGTTCACCTGTTGAAGGTCTAGCTGCTGATACCTGCTTTCATGTAAACTCACTTTCCCAGGTGCTAAGCCCTGGTATGTGGAAGTCTAGGGACCACAGGCTGTCTCTGTAGGGTGCCTGTCATGCCTGTGAGAGAGGAAGGGTTCCTCTGTATATGCACTTGTGGCCTCAGCAGCAGATGGACTCTAGCACCACATTTTAATGTTCTCGGCCTTTTGCTTATATAAAAAGGAGACTGGGGTGTGATTTTACAGGAAAAAAATAAAAATTTGTGTCCACGCAAAAAGGAGCCACGTCTCTCAGGCCCCAGAAAATACGTGGTAAGAACTCTTACCCATGACATTTTCTTCAGGGTTTTGCCTCTGTTGGTGGGCCTCCCTAAAAATAAAATAAATAAATAAAATAAAATAAAATAAAATAAAATAAAATAAAAATAAAATAAAAATTAAAAAAAGTCTCTCACCAACAACAGCAGAAAATACTCTACAGCTCTAATCTTAAAGGGAATAAGAAGTAGTTCATTATAGAGCCCTTTTTCGGGACCATGGCCTGGGAACACAGATTTCAGTAACCTCAAGTTTCATGTTTCATTATGGAAGTATTTTCATGAAGGTTTTATAGATTTACTGAGCAACGAAAGTAATAAATCAAGGCAAGTTTAAAATATATTGGTGGGGACTGCAGAGAGGCGACTACAGCCAGGTGGGAGAAGCATTTCTATAGGCCCAGGATGCTATCTGATGACATTTTGGGCTTTTGTTTTGTAGCTCCTAGTGGTCTGTTAAGTTAATGGATCCCAAGGTCTCTGTCTGTTGGTCACAGGACGGTAGTTCTGATACAGAGGTGGTCACGGATATGCTGTTCTGTGGGCTAACGCTAGTGGAAGATGGCTAATTCAGACTCTGGAGCTGCGACATTCCGGTCTGCGCGCATCCCTGCAGGGTTTGTTTGTTTGTTGCATGTTTGTTGATTTTCTGTTTTGTCTTCTTTTTTTTATGTGTTTGGGTGTTCTGCTTTCGAGTATGCCTATATACTTTGTGTGTTCAATGTCAATTGGAGGGAAGTCAGATGGTGAAGTTACAGCTTATGCTGAGACACCATGTGGGTCCTGGAGTTTGATCCTGGTCCTCTGCTCTTAGCCACTGAGCCATCTCTTTAGCCCCAACTGTAGTTTTTTTGTTTGTTGGTTGATTTGGGTTTGGTTTGGTTTGGTTTGGTTTGGTTTGGTTTGGTTTGGTTTGGTGTGGTTTTGCTTTTTCCAGACAGGGTTTCTCTGTGTATCCTTGGCTGTCCTGGACTTATATTGTAGACCAGGCTGGCTTCAAAGTCACAGAGATCCGCCTGCCTCTGCCTCCCCGAGTGCGGGGATTACAGGTGTGTGCCACCGAAACTGGCTCCTAACTGTAATTTTAATCAGTCTTTGGTTACACAGCTTCTTTTCTGGAATTCTTGTCCACACTACTAAATAAGTAACTTTCATCAGCTGTCTTCTTTCTTTTTGCCAGAATTTAGTACATAATATTTGATTTATTTTGTTGTGTTATGTCTAATATTTATGTTTTATATTTAAAAGGGTTAATGTGGATGATAAGACTTAAGATCACCCCTAAGCTCATAAAACATTTGCCACTTGGGCAGTGATGGCACACACCTTTAATCCCAGCAATAGGGAGACAAGAGGCAGGCAGATCTCTGAGTTCAAGGCCGGCTTGGTCTACAGAGTTAGTTCCAGGACATCCAGGGCTACACACACATACACACACAAATTATCTTGAAAAAGAAAATGTCTGTTTTAAAATAAGTACCTTAGCTATTTCAGAACTTATTTCTTGAGGGTTTTTTTTTTAACATAATGGTTTTATTCACAAAACTTGTTTTCAATTTTTGTTTTGTTTGTTTTAGTTCTTTTCTTTGGTTTAGTTTTTCAAGATAGAGTTTCTCTGTGTAGCCTTGGCTATCCTGGACTTGCTCTGTAGACTAGGCTGGCCTCAAACTCACGGAGATCCACCTGCTTATACCTTCCTCAGAGTGCTGGAATTATAGGCCTGTGTCAATGTGCACAGCCGTTTTTGAAAATTTTTTAAATGACCAACAAGAACAGGGTTAACACATACAGATTTTTTGCCCTTCTTGGTAACAAGGTAGTTTATGATCCGAAATTAACATCTCTCATGTAATCCTCTTCCCATGACTGTAGTTTGGGTAAAACTTTCTTTTAATTGGTTCATGTGTTAATTTGTTAATGTCACTAAGTCTCTTTATATCAGGATTGATTTAAAAGGGTCAAAAATTAAAAATGACAGGCTTGTCTGATTCATACCCCCAGTAAGGTAAGCACTGACTCGTGCTTATTACAGGTTATTTTAACTTTCTCGTGGTAACATCACCAAACTCTGACTTACCAGACTTTGAGATGACAACAGAAGAAATGGACAAGTTGAGATTTACATATTTAAAACTATGTGGCGTTTTGTCTGTGTCTGAGTGTAGAATAAAAAAATATATATTCTTTCTAAATTAATGAATGCAGTAAATTTTTAGGACAGCAGTTTTCTTTAACTATCTAGATCCCCAATGACGGACAGAGAGAGGCCATGGTTTATTATTAAACTGTAAGCACTATGCTGGGCAGAGTCTGAGCTATTCTAATCCTAGTACCTTTAAAGCCAATCCCTTGCCAATCTGATGACTCCCGGGAAGCCTCTGCTCCATTATTCTCTCCTTACAGACGTGTGCTCCTCATGCATCTTGCTTCATGAGACTTCCTTCTCCCTGCTTCCTCCTCTCCTGCTACATCTTCTACTATCGTTTCTCCTACTTCTTCCTCTCTGGACCCCAAGCCCGGAGCCTAAAACTCCACCTCCCTCTCTTCTACTCAGTCATAGGCTTCAGCGTCTTTACTTAGCCAACCAGGGATAATTTCAGAACATTTCTTATCATCATATGGTTGCAGGAGATAGTTCAGCATTCATAGCAATGCCCATGGCGGGGCTGTAACTATATCTCAGGGCACTGAAATAAACATTTGAAAACACAGTTGGACGTTCCTCCAACATCTGAGTGTCATTAAGTTTGATAAGTGTTATAAACATGAAGAAGTATCATAAACCCTAAGCACTGTTCCAAAGAGCCCTACACTTGGATTTAAGTTGCATGCGTATGTATGTGGGAATGTGTGCATACACATTTTATTTTTTAATTTTCTCTTACTGTATATGTGTAGATGGTTTACTGGCATGTATGTTCATGATCCACACGTGTGCAGTGACTGCCGTGTTCAGAAGAGAGTGTTGATCCCCTGGAACTGGAATTATAATTTTGAGCTGCCATGTGGGTGCTGGGGACCAAACCCACGCCCTGTCACAGAACAGCCAGTCTCTTAACTGCTGAGCCATCTCTCATTTTCCTGTGTTTCTGATCAGGAATGTAAAGGTGACTCCAAGCTGAGAAGAAAGCAAGAACAAGGGGAAGCTTTGGTTTCTGTGGCCTACCTCATCTTGTTCCCTGCAAGGAGAAGCTGTAAGTTCAGCCCCTTGAGAACAAACCATAGTTTTTCAACCGCTCCCTTTTATATAAACATACAGCTCATATTACTAAGTTGTGGCAAAGAAATAGCCCATGCATGGATTTCTTCCTATTCACTCGGGAGTCATTTTAGAGTTACCAAGAGCTGTAGACAAGTACAAACAATTTACCCCATCATTTTGCTAACTCTCTCTGGAGCTGATATCTCATGAAATCATGGAGTGTTTATCCATGCAAAAAGATGAACTTTGATGAGCTGAGGAGATGGCACAGTTGGCAAAATGCCTGCCATGCTTTCATGAGGTCCTGAGTTTGGATCCTCCGGCACCCTGGCACCTCCATAAAAGCTAGATGAGGGTGAGTGGATCCCTGGAGCTCACTGGTGGCATAGTTCCACCAACTGTTGTACTCTGAGTTCAGTGAGAGACCTTGTCTCAATAAATAGGATCAAGAGCAATAGAGGCAGACACCCAAGGCCCGCTTCTGTCTTCACATGCATGCATGCCAGTACGCATGTATGCATACATGTATGTGTGTGTGTTCACACACCCCTTTTATATAATGATATTAATTGAATCATAGAAAACAGTAATTTTCTCCAATTTTTTCAGTAATGTCCATTAGTTTTGCTTCTAGGATCCAACCCAAGACACCTCTTGTGGTGTGTGGTCAGCGTATGTGTTGGGATTTAGACAATGTAATCCAAGAAATCACCCCCACTAGGAAGGCCTCACATGAGCGGTTTATTAGAGGAAGGGAACACAGACGCAGCTTAGGGGGTAGTGGTGGGAAGAAGAAATCGAGGAAAAGCGGATGGGTTCTTTTATAAGGTGACACTGCGCATGTGCAGGAGGTAGGGGTGTTAGGACTGTGCGGTGGAGTTGCACTGAGGTCTCACAAATCACGTCATGCGACTGGTTCCACGTGGGAGGTTTTATTAGGGGAAAGGGGGCCTCACAGATGCCTGGTGCCCCATTTGTCAGGTCCCTTGGGGGCTGGCTATAGAGATGCCTGCTTAAGGATCCCAAGGGGTGTGCTTTGAAGCTGCCATACAGCTGTCGCAACTCAGCACATGTTCGGACACCAACATGTGGCTTCTGGTGGTCAGAAAAGGTGTCTCAGTGGTGCTGATGTGTTTCGCTATTGCCAGGTTCCTGGGGCTGATGGCAGAGCTGCCTGATTACCAACAGTATGTCCTAGGCTCTCCTCTCTTGTGAGCTTTATGACTGACACCTCAAGCCCTGCTCAGGTGTTCTGCAGCACACCAACAAATGTGGACCATTTGGTGTTTTCTCCTGGGTAGACTGTTTTCACATCGGGGAGAGGACACCACAGAGATGAAGAGCCAGAGATAACGTTGTATTTTCTTTATGCGTGTGTTTGTCATCTGTTCATGGATTTTTACTGCTCTACCAGGGGGCTTTGATGTTTTTCTCACCTTCTTAAAGTGACTTTTCTTCTTTACTGTTTGTCTAGATGTCTGTGGAAGGTGTCCAAGAAGTCCAGAAGGGATGTCATACCCTTAAGAGCTGGAGCTACAGGCTGTTGCATCGTTGCTAGGAACCAAAACAAAGTCCTCTCCAAGCGCAGCAAGTACTGTTAAGCACTGAGCCAACTCTCCAGCCCTTGGAAGTGATTTTTATTTTGAGGGCTTTAGAACCTTGCACTGAATGAACAAGCATTTTCTACTAATTTCTACAGTTGGATTTTGAAGGATTGAGGGGTGGGTCGATTTTTTTTTTCAATGCAAAAAACAAACACATTTCTATTGTTTGTAAGAGATACAGTTCACATCTTATCAAAGCAGTTGAGAAAGAATGAGGCAAAGAGAGCGTGCTTGTAACTCAGGGCACATACCCCCCTGAGTGCTGTGTACGCTGTGCTTTGGCCAGAGCAGGAACGTGAGGGCTGAAGGCATTACACTCTGCTCACTCTGAATGCCTCAAGTGAATCTGGCCTGTGTTCATTGTTAACCAGAGACGATACATACAGAAACTCTTCTGAAATTCGCTAGCCAGTGTCTGACCCTTGTATTAGCAGGATATTTCTACAAGCTTGTTTCACCACACCTGAGACCCTTGCCTCTTAGCATCCCCAGGACCTGCGTACGCACAGTCTAAACTGGAGGGTGATCACAAAGCGGCCGCTGTGTCTGCGAGGTCTGAGCCATACTACACGGCAGCTGGGATAGACATTAGCAGCATACACATTAATTGCCTGGCCAGCTCTGTCTCCCCTCACATGTTACAATGCGATCTCGTGGGCTTTAACGATTGACGTGAGATGTCCTTTCTGATGCTGGGTTCCTCTTGCACAACACTCAAACAATACAGAGAAACTTTGGAAGAGGAGTCAGGAAGAGAGTAACAAGGATGATTGGGACCAGACAGGAGGCCAGCATATGGGCTCACTTGGATGACCACATTAGGAGGCTGGCAGGAGACAGCAAAGGGGCAGCAATTCTCCAGAGCCATTCCCTGGCCTTGAATCACAGACAAGAGGCTAGCATGGCCACAGGCATAGTGCCCCAAGGGAAAAAAAAGGGGTAGCATGTCAAGGGAACAGGAAGAGGCTGCTGACCTCCAAAGGACACCAAAAAAGGGGGGAGGTGTTGTGTTACTAGCTGGCAAGCCGGAAAGTGAGGAGGGGGCTGGAGCTGGGCATCAAAACAAAGCGGTAGACCATCTGCACATCCTCTTGCTCTTGTGTCTCCACGTGGAAGGATTTCAGAATCTGGAAACAGGTTGGGGTGGGTATGAGATGATTCCATCTGGCCTCCTCAGCAGGTCAAAGCACTGGCTCCTCTCCTGCTGAGCTGCAGGGTGCTGCCACCATCCCGCAAGAGGACCTCCTTTGGGGTACTGAGAGCCCAGTCCTGCTCTAGAGACCACACCCACCCCTCAAGGTACCACTAAGGATCTATCTAGGCTCAGCTTGCCCACATTACACTGCGAGTCTCATCCTACTGGACCTTATTCTTAAGGCTCTCCCCCCTCCCCTTTGTGCTTGCTCTGGTAAACCAGAAGCCCCAGGCTTGTCTTAGTCATCCGCCATCCAGCTGCCCCCAACCCCTGATTCCCACAGGTGCTCACGTGATGCAGCAGGAGCAGCATCTCCACCTCTGCCAGGCGCCTCCCCAGGCACTGGCGCACCCCAAAGCCAAAGGCCAGGTGCTGGAAAGTCCTCTTCCTCTCCAGCCAGCGCTGAGGCACGTAACGCTCAGGCCTTTGGAACACTGCAGGGTTTCGGCCCATGGAGTACAGATAAAACTGGACCAATGTCTGTGGGCAGATATCAAGGGCAAGATGTCAGCTGCCTCTTTGAGGTGATGCAGAACAGGGCAGTTGGTGGGTGTATGAGGATAACTCACCCCAGCAGGGACATGGTAGTTCTGAAGCACCAAGTCTGAGCTTAGAGTTCTCTCCAAAATACTAGCAACAGGATAGAGCCTTGGGGAGAGGAAGCAACAGGAGAGGCCTCAGAGATGAAGGGCTTCTCCTGTCCACACATGTGCCCTCCTCCCTCAGATCCTCCAGAGGTGTGGTTCCTGGCTCTGCTGAACTCAGGCAACCTCCAGAGGAACAATAGCATAGAAAGAAGAACAAAGAACATGGCTGTCCTCCTCCCATCTAAAAGAGGGCACAGAAAGGCAGGGGAGGTGCAGGCAGCACCTACCTCAAGGTCTCTTTAAGGGCAGCCTGCAACAGAGGCAATTCTGACTTAAGCCTCTGAGGATTTGCAGCAATGCTGGCCTCAGCTGCCAGGCTCTCCTGCCGAAGGGCCTGCTGAACATCTGGGTTCCGAGCCAACTCGAAAAGGGTCATTACCAAGGGGATTGATGTCTGCAGGAGACAGAGAGCAATCTCAGACACTCTCCTAAAGGGCACCCCACTATGAAGATGCCCTTCCCTGGGGAAAAGTGCATGGTGTGTACAGGGTGGGATCCTGGGAGCCCCAACCTGATCGTCCAATGTTCACCTGAACTCTTTGCCCTACCTCCTGAGGGAAACCTCCTGACATGCTACTCCTGGCCAACACTTCATCACCTTTAGAGCTGGGTACTGACAATGTGATCTTGGAGCCCATTGAAATGGACTCCTTGTGTCACCCACCTCTGCCCTCCCTGATACCTTGTTTGTACTCCTGGCTGTCCACATGTCCCCCAGAACTGGCCTTGTCCAAACCACTTCACACTAAGTTCTCCTGACTGGCGTGAGCCCTGAGCCCTAGATCCAAAATGCCTCTTTCAATGGCACCACCCACAAAAGCAATATCTTAGGTCTCTCTCTCTCCCGGAAGCCGCTGATCTGCTTCCATGCTGTACACTGGGCATATCAACCTGGTTTTATGCTGGCTGATAGGCACAAGACCTGGTTCATGGCCCTTCCTAAGGGGGCCCAGATCCCTGTTGCCCTCATCTGGCCCTGCTTCAGGTAGCTTGCTGTCTCCTCAGGCCCTGGCTGGTGTGCATACAACTCTGGCTTTTCAGACTCCCTGGTCTCTGTCTGCACTGTTCCCACACCTCTTTATTCTCACTCCCATAAGCCTTGTGCTGCTCCTCATCCCCTCCCATGAACTATTGCATGGTAGGAACATCCTGACCTCTGTTGTTACTCTTTCTTCTCTAGAACTTGAGTCCTCTGTTCCTACTCAAGAAGCCTAGCCCAGAGCAGTCCCTTGGAGAATTGTCCTTTGACGGGCAGGAATTTGCATCTGGGCCTACAGTCCCCACTAGACTGTACTGCCATCTTCTCCTTTCAGCATCAGTGGGTAATCTGGGTGCTTGTCACTCCCTTCAGCCTTGTCTTCCCTTGCATCTGCCTCAAGTTCACCCTGACAAGTAGGCCTGCTCTACACTCCAACAGAGGACTCTGGGCCACTCGCTGTTGTTTTAGGCCCACAGCATGCTTGTGTATTGGAGGAGATGAGGGATAGGCTGCTTCTCAAAAGGTTTTAACTAACCCGGTTTGTGCCTGGAACTTGGATGTGCAGGTCTTGACTACAGCTGTGTAGCTAGGATCCCCTTTGCTCAGACACTTCACTAGCCTCACAGCAAATGGCCACAGCGAGGGAACAGGAGTGGGCAGTGCAGGTGAGGAGGGAACTGTGAGTGACTATGCTTTGGGGAAACACCATGAGGTCTAGGATGGAATTCATGGGATGCTGACCGTGTCTACACTTCCAGCAGTGAGCTCCAAAGAATTGGCATGGATGCTATCCATTGTCAGAGCACTCTCTGTAACCAGCTCTGAGACGATACTCCAGTTCTTCAGGTGACCCTCTGCCAGCCCTCGATACACACTCTTGATACATTGTGCGACTGTAGAAGAAGAGAAAACCTGGAGTCGTGGTGCTGGGACAGGCCTCTGCTTCATCCCCGTAGCTGCCGTGTCCCTATCACCCAGCTCTTCCTGCTTATATGCCACCATTGCTGGGCTATACAATTCTAAACTCTCCATGGAATCACAGGAAGGGCCTTAAGTAGCCCCAGCTCTTTGAAGTGACTAAAGGTGAATGACAATCATGTGACCATTGTTCCCTGCCCCCGTGGTGCTGCCCAGCTCAGTGGCCCTCACCATACTCAGAGATGGCATCCCAGGCCTCAAAATGTTCTTTCCACACCCGGTTGCTCGTCCATCGAGTCAGGCTCTTGGGTAGGAACAGGAGCTGGGTGGTAGACTTGAACATGGAATGTAAGGCGTGGATGAACTTCAGGCTGCCAGGACTCAGGTCACTGCCGATGAGGCCCAGCCGCTCTCCAAAAAGAACAAAGTGGCTGGCTGCAAAGAGAATACTATTGCTGATCCAGGGCTGTCACTGGTCTCAGTGCTGTCTCTCCTTCCTGGCCTCAGCCTTCCCTGTCTCCCTCCAGCGGGAACCTTCCCCAGGACACACACCTTCTATAGTATAGTTGAAGAAATTGGAGTAAGAGTCTATGGAGAAGCTTTCATGGGTGGTCTCCAGCATCTTCTTCATGTTCTGCACGAAGTCCCTTGCTACCGTGTCCACCATAGGGACAAACTTTTGAACGGCTTCCAGTGACAGAACATTTGGGTTCAGCCTCAGTCTATTGAAGCGCCATTCGGGCCCATTTCTGCAGAGCACAGAGCAGAGCTACAGACACCGCCCAAGAAAGGCCTGGCCCAGGCCTGTGCACATCTTCCCGACTCTCAAAGAAATTGGAGGAAAAGAGGTGTTGGGCTCAGGGGCAGACTATGCACGTCCTGACCCCACTCCTTTCTTCCAAAGCAGCCTCGAAGGTGGTTTCGATACATCCACAGCCAGGGGGAAAGGAGACTGCTGTCAAGCTCTGCCCACCCAGCCTATGCCAACCCCCACCTCCCCCGAGGAGAAGCCCTAGCTGAGCTCACTCCCCCTGACAGTCCCGTAGACTGTGTGGCCTCTGAGACATCAGCATCTTCCTAGCTCAGCTAAGGGATCCCATCTTCCCTAAGGCAGGAGCCTCAGCGGAGGACCACTCTCAGCATCTACAAACCCCAGCCCAGGGCACAGGGCTCCCATGGAGATTCTCCAGTAAACGACAGGCAGGAGCTTACACACTGAGCCACACATGTAGAATACCTGTTCTTTGGTATGCTAAAGCCTGCAACCATCGGCAGCGACAACACGCACATGCACACATGTACCCACACAGGACCTCAAAAATATGTGTGAAGGTTCCAGTCCCTGTGTGCACAAACCTAGGAGAGTAGCTATGCACACTGGGGTGAATACACAGCCTACATCTGGACACATCACACGGTCACGCTTTAACATACATACTAACAAATCAAGTTCCACAAACAGACGGATGCAAGACATGCACGCACACATCACATACATATGTGCATGGCTCTGCCTCCCTGCCTGCTGAGCCTCTCCCTAACTCCCAGATAATGGCAGTCAAGTCTCCGAGGAACTCGTTTCCCTGAACTGTTACTGAGAAAATACGGCTCTTTATGTGGTCTCAGGTGGCCTTCCGCAAACCTGACTTCCTTTGCACTCCCAGTAGTAACAACCCCTTTGCAGTTCATACAACCCAAGCCTCCAGGAGCCCCTGCTTGCCTCTCCAGAAGTGCACACAGCCACTGGAGGAAACGCTCCCTGCTTTTCCCACTCCATTCAGTGTTTGATTGTGAGCCCCAAAGAGCTAACTTTCTGCTCTCCACCCCTTAGTCTCCAGGACTGTCTACCCCAAATCTCTGTAAGAGAAGCCTCCCCTAGGGCAGGGAGACTGCCTTGCTGGACATCAGGCAGAAGCTGGCTGGGGCCCTTACCCAGGGTCTTGCCCATCCCCACCTTGCTGGAGCAGTGTGATAGCCTATTGAGAGGAGAGACTGGGAAAGGCCTGTTCAGGGCAAGTGCCAGATGGGGAATCATTGCTTCTCTCACCCATGTTTGGCCATCTCCCTCCTCCCCAAACCCATAACCTCCACGGCACGGTACCAATCTGTGCTTGGTGGGGGCTGGTCTTTGTATCCACCCCAGCCAATTCTGCATCCTGTGTTCAGGACTCAAGCCTCACCCCCCACTCCTCATGCCCAGTGTCCACTCACAGCAAAAACACACCACAACCCAGGCCACGGTGTTCTCTGTGATCCAACCAGGATTCCAAGGGTAGGCGGATGGGGTGTGGGCCGTCTATCTGGAGCACCTTTTTAGCATCCTCTGGCAACATCACAGACACTATCTTTGTTCTTCCTATGTTGTGCCTGTGGGGTGAAGAACAGAGTCTGGCAGTAGGTGGAATAGCCTCTACCTGAGCTCCCTGAAAACCAGGCCTGTCAGGGTGCTCCCTTGCCTCATCCTCTCCCAGCCCTTGCTTTCCCCACAGGAGGGCTCGCCCACTGCCTGCCTGACTCCTCTCCACTTCAGCGCTCCTGCACTCTGTCCTCTTTCTCTGTCCCTGTGGAGAAGCCTGGTATCCCTGAGTCAGGCCCATGACCTACTGTGCTCCCTCCCTGACTCCCTGAGGATGGAATGCCTGCTGCTCACCTCATACCCGGCAGAGCCTGGGCAAGCAGAGAGGCAGGGAGCTCTGTCTGTGCTCAGCTGTGGGTCAGGAAGGCCCTTACCTGAAAATGGGCCCCAGCTCCTGAAAGGCCTGGTTCATCTCCAGATGCAGGTTCTCTTGGCCCTGCTCCCTCAGGATCTGTAGCATCTTCAGCCACTTGTTTCTGGAGTACTGCGGTATAGCTTCAAAGGGCTGCGGTGTCGTGGGGGCTGGCGTTGCTGTGGTGCCCAGCGCCCTCCTGCTGTGTAGGCGCTGCCAGGGTCTTGCCAGCCACATGCCTGCTTTCACCCCGAGTGCCATTACCATGCTCCCTTCTCCGTTCAGTCCATGGCCTTTTATCTCGCCTTGCGGACATGAACTGCCAACTGACAGTGTCATTGAAGGCTATGTCCCTGGACTTGCCCTAGAAATTTAGTCAGAGCTGATGGCTCTGCTGGAGGTAGAAGAAGGAAAGAGCCTTCTGTCTGGTCCTGTCCCTGCAATGCCTGTTGGTGGCTGAGAGCTGAGGTCAGGCACAGAGTCGACAAGGACACCAGAGGAACGTCCACTCGCGAGCAGAGCCCCTTTCTCCTCCCCAAGGAGAAAACAGTCAGATGAGTATATTTTGACTTCTTGCGGAGCCTTGAATGATTTATCCTGACATCAAGATCACTAGCCAGATAAGGAGGGTGGCTGTTTATTCACTACCCTAATTCACATTTCAGTGAATCTGCTTTTGAAATCTCGAGTGAGAAATAACAAATATATTTGCCATAGGGTAAGGGGATGGCTTAGTGGATCAAGCAGAGAACCTGAGTTCAGATCCTTCAGAACCTTGTAAAAGCGAGCGAGGCACATCAGTGGGAGAGGATCGCTCCAGCAGTGGGGAGGCTGAGGCAGGCAGACGCCAGAGCATCAGTAGTCAAATGAGAACATTCTAGGTTTACTCCAAGACCTCACACACACACACACAGTCAAACCTCTCCCCCGTACATATGTGCATGCGTGTATCCATATGTGTATATTCACATACACACTTTTTATAAAGAGGAGGGTATTTTTCTTTTTCTTATTCTTGACGGAAGGGGTGAGGTCTCTTTGGGTAGCCCTGACTATTCTGGAACTCATTCTGTAGACCAGGCTGCTTGTTTCCAATGATCCATAATATCACAGGTGCTCTAGCTGTCTTGCTCCCATAAATCAAGCTATGCCCCTGCAGCAGACAGGTCCCTGCTGTGAAAGAGCACATAGATCTGGGAAAGGTTGGAAGCAAGCCCAGCCCCTCTTTTTCAGAGCTACAAGATGACTTTGTGGTCTTATCCAGGATCTGGGTCCTTGGCACTGAGTTCATAAATACAGTTTCCCATTCCCACTCTGAAAAGCTTTAGATGTCAGATTTTTCCTTTGTTCAGGGGATGTCTCTAAAGGCTCTCTTTCTCTTTTAGACTCCCACGTCTACCATGACCTTCCTGTATGTCACAGCTGTCTTTCTTATTCTCCTTTAAGCTTCTGATGGAGCCATCCTCCAGACTTTTGAAGGGAAGCCTATATTTCCCTGTCAGCTCCAGTCCTATCTGCTCTCTCATCTTCCGACCTGATCCTCTACCCCTTCCCTAATTGATCTCCCACACCAAGGCCCAATCATGACCACTGTGGTATCCAGGTTCTTTCTGCTAATATAAGAAATGAACCCTTATGATCTGCTTTCAAGATGAGGTGTGTTTAGAGCCCATCAGATAATCACAAACAAGTGAGAGGCAACAGGCTCCTATCTTCCCCTGCTGGAAGTGGGTGTCTGCTTTTCTAGTTGCTCCCACTTCGTCTTAGAATTGAAAAGACAGTCTGCTACATGACTGAATCCACATGTCCAAAAAGGAGACATAGGGAAATCCTGATCCCCAGGAAGACAGGGACTTCGGATATGGAGCTATGTTACCTCAGCATGGGATGACTGTAACTCTCTGGAATTAGCCCCCTTCTTTTGTGCAGGAAGGGGCCGAGACAGTAGGAATAGTTTGGGGACTCTAGAAAGCACTATTTCATGCCTGCCATGTTTGCATTTTCTCCACCCTGACACTCACTTCTGCAGAATCTTAACATAAAACCTTTCTTATGTTCTCTAGCATAAGGGCAGTGAAGTCTAGGCTAGTGACTCTCTGGAGGAAAGCAAAGACTTTGTTGTGAATGACATTAGAGATTATTGTATTATGGTCTAGGAAGCATCTGGCTGCATTTTACTCATGCCTTGGAAATTTGTATGTGGCCAAATCAAACATAATAGGCTAAGTTGTCTGGTAAAGCCATTTGAAGAGAGCACAACATTCAGGCGGGAGTGGGTTGTTCACTGCTCTGTCACATTTATAGTGAGAGAAGCAGAAAGATGTGAAAACACCGTTTTGGTGAAGAAAAGGGTAGAAAGGAAATTAATGTTGTACCTAGGAGAGAGAAGGTTAGTTTGGTCAAACAGACATGCCTGTTAGATATTGACACTGTAGGAGAATCTTCACACATGCACTTGAATTAGAGGAACAGCACCTAGAGTCTAAAACCCCACGCTTGTAGAGCTTAAAAGTCCAGCCTATTCTGAGACTCAGGACAGAATGCAAACTCACCTGGAAAGCTTTCATTCCAAAAGAAAGGGACTTTACAGAGAGCTCCTGGGGCATCCGTCTCCAGCAGGACCTTCTTCA
Organism: Psammomys obesus; assembly: GCF_907164565.1. Classification (NCBI taxonomy): domain Eukaryota; kingdom Metazoa; phylum Chordata; class Mammalia; order Rodentia; family Muridae; genus Psammomys; species Psammomys obesus. The sequence goes on along the minus strand of NW_026596079.1, from coordinate 1,826,609 downwards.
GCAGGAAAGGTTTTCCCCGTTTCATGCAAGCAGGTGTTCAGAGACTATCGTGACTGTAATAGAAGGGGCCCTTGGCTATGCCTCCAGCTGGCAGCAGAACTCAAGCATCATCCACATGATGCTGATTTGGTAGGCATGCAGTATGAGGCATACAGCAGTGAGAGGGTGAAAGAGGCCTCTGCCAAGTTTCCAGAAAGCTGCTGAGGCCAGACAATGTGAAACTCTTGAGCGGGCTGTGCAGGAATCAGTGAGGGGAATCCTAAGGTACAATGGAGACCTCAGGATATTGGAGATACCAGAAATGTGGATGTTTGCCAACAGAAAGCCACAGGTGTTAAGTAGAGCCTGGTCAATGGGGATAATATGCTACAGTCAACAGAGCTAGAGAGGTAGGGCTTGCCAACCCCTCTGAGGCCAGATGATGCCATCTGGAGCTCAAGATGCCAACCAATCATGGAACTTAAGCATTTGATGCTTGCTCTGCTGAATTCTTGCTTTGGCCTGATCCCCTGTGATGGTTAGCTTCAACTGTCAACTTGCCGCTACCTAAGATAACCTGAGGTGAGGGTCTCGGTGAGGGGTTGTCTACATTTGATTGGCCTGTGGGTGTGTCTATGGGTGAATGGGTTTTAATTAAATTCATTAACATGGCAAGATCCAGCCCTCTGTGGACAGTACCATTCCCTAGCCGGGGAGCCTAAGCTTTCTGGAAGTGAAGAAATCAATCTGAGAGAAAGCAAGTGAACAATCACACACGTGCTTTAGCTCCTGATTGTGGAGATATGTGACTAGCCATTCAAAGTTCCTTCCTTGACGTCCCCTCCATGATAGGCTGTAACTTGGAATTGTAAGCCAAACAAACCCTTTTCCTCCTAAGCTGCTTTTTGTTGGGCTATTTTATCACAGCAGCAGAAATGAAACCAGGACAGCCCCTATTTCTCCCTTTTAGACCAGAGACCGTTACTCTGAGCCTTTGGATGTGAGAATGCATTACTTGGTAATTTTTTTTTTTTCTAAATAGTTATGAGATGGCCTTGGGTCCCAGAAAAAAGACTTTGGATTTTTGAAAAGTATTACAACTGCTAAGTCCCAGGGACTTTTAAAGAGAACTGGAAATCCTTTGCATTGTGACCTATGGGTATTTTGGAGTCAAGGACAGAGTGCTATAGTTTGGCTGTGAAATGTCCCCCACGGGATTGCATATTTGAACACTTGATCCCCAGCTAACGGCTCTGGATCTGGAAGTTGTAGAACACTGAGGAGGTAAGGCCTAGCTGGAGAAAAGGCTATCTGGAGGAAAGGCTTTAAGATTTATTTGTCTGGCCCCATGCATAAAACGTGTTTTATACGTGCTTTCTGTCTCCTGTTCTATCAAGATATAAAGAGATGAGGAGTCCAAGCCTCAGGCTCCTGCTACCACAAAATCGGCTATACCTGTGCCTCCCCTAACACAATTAACTGTATCCCTTGGGGTGGTTGGCTCTAACTGTCAACTTGCTACAGTCTAGATTCACCTGGAAAGAGGGTCTCAATAAGGGATTGTCTGCATTGGTTGGTTCATGGGCATGTCTATGTCTTAATGATGTTCATTGATGTGGAAAGACCCAGCCCACTGTAGGCAGGACCATTCCCTAAGCAAGACGTCCTACACTTGTAAAAGTGGAGAAATCAAGATGAGCACAAGCAAATCAAGCAAGTGAATGTGTGTATATGTGTGTATATGTAGATCTCATGACATTATGGGCACATCTTTTATAGACACAGAGGAAAACAAGGCTAGAAATAAATGCTGCAAGTAAGAATGGAAAGTCTCAATTGCAAAGAACATAACAAACACATACCAAACACCAAGAGTTAAAGTAGGAGTTGGGAAATCAGAAAATGCCTGGCCCAAAAGGAAATTAAAACACAACACAGTAAAACTCAGTAACAACAAAATCAGCACTCAGAGAGAAATTCTAAATACAGATCATTAATCTCAGTTCTTGTTCAATTCTTTTTTGTAATTTCTTTTTTAATTTATTTATTTATTACAGTTTATTCACTTTGTATCCCAGCTGTAGCCCTGTCCCTTGTCCTCTCCCATTCCCACCTCCCCTCCATTTCTCCTCCCATGCCCCTCCCCCAGTCCACTGATAAGGGAGGTCCTCCTCCCCTTCCATCTGATGAGTCTATCAGATCTCATTAGGACTGGCTGCATTGTCTTCCTCTGTTGCCTGGTAAGGCTGCTACTCCCTCAGTGGGATGTGACCAAAGAGCCAGCCACTGAGTTCATGTCAGAGACAGTCACTATTCCCATTTCTAGGGAACTCACTTGGACACTGAGCTGTCATGGGCTACATCTGTGCAGGGGTTCCAGGTTATCTCCATGAATGGTCGTTGGTTGGAGTATCAGTCTCAGAAAAGACCTCTTTGCCCAGATTTTTTGGTTCTGTTGCTCTCCTTGTGAAGCTCCTGTCCCCTCCAGGTCTTTCTATCTCCTCCTTCTTTCATAAGATTCCCTGCACTCTGCCCAAAGTTTGGTTATGAGTCTCGGCATCTCCTTTGATACCCTGCAGGGTAGAGTCTTTCAGAGGCCCTCTGTGGTAGGCTCCTGTCCTGTTCCCTGCTTTCTCCCTCTTCCAATGTCCATCTCCTTTGCCTTTCTGAATGAGGATTGGGAATTTTACTATTGTCAGTTTTCACTTCCCTAGCTAGTTTATACCTAAGGGGTATTTTGAGTAACTATAAGTGAAGAGATTTTTTTGGTTTTTTGCCTGAGAAAGTTCACTGTGGATGTACAATATTCTTGTCACTCTCTTAAATGCAAGAATAAGCTCAGAGCTTTGTGAAGTCTTTAGGCTTTCCCAGGAATAGAGCCATATCAATAAGTGGAAATCAAGATTAGCCGTGAACACATAAGAACATCACAATGGAACCAATGTTTTGTGCACTAATTTTTAAACTACTAATATTAAAAAATTTATCATTATGACACACAGGCTGACTCCTCAGAAAATGAGAGACCTGAATCCCAGACTGCTCCCCACAACAGCTCCTTCAAGAACATACCTCTGAGACCCAGATTCTTGCCTATTGAACTATACCCCATAATATTCACCACCTCATAGTAGTGCCATGAGCTGGATTTGTGTGTGTATGTGTGCGTGTTAGGGGACTATTAACCACAGATAGTTTGTGCTTAGCAGGTCATATTGGCTATTACCATCACAGCAAAAGACTTTAAACTAGAACTTCAACAACAGAAGATCATTTTTCACAACCAAGGAGGTGAGAGACTGAGTGAAGGAACTAAGAGAGCAGAAATCCCCTGACTTCTTTTCATGGCTTACAGAAGACCAACTTCATAGAGGCTGCCTCTGTGGGCCTGTAACCTCACTCTCTCTCTGTGAGGCTCTCTGGCGGATTGGATTAGGCACAACTCAGTAGCCTCATTTTACATGAATTACCTGGTTAAAGGCCCCATCTCCACACTGGCTCATACTTTGGAGTCTGGCTCAGGTAGATGGGCTTCAGTACTTCCCCTGTGAAACAGTTGTTCTTTCCTCTAAATTCACAGCTGAAAGGAAGCCTGCAAAATGCGTGTGCTCTGAGCCACTTTCACGAGTCAGGAGATTAAAGCTTTGTCCAGGGGGCACTGGCAGAAGTCAGTCAGCACCTTGAACTCCTGGAAGAAGACAACCATCCCGGTAGGAAGTTCACACGTTATCAGGCTACAGGGGGTCCCCCTGCATCTCTGATGCCACCACTACCCAGTCCTTAGCAAGGGCAGATGTCCCTACTCTTAAATATGCTGTACTGACTCACCAGCTCATCTGTTCCAACTCCATTGTCAAGCCACGTTAACCAAAACACAGAGATAATCTGTCTATGCATCTATGTATCTATGTACCTATGTACGTATGTATGTATGTATGTATCTATCTATCTCTATCTATCTATCTATCTATCTATCTGCCTATCATCTATCTATCTTTCTGTCCCCACAAAACTCTGTGTGTGTGTGTGTGTGTGTGTGTGTGTGTGTGTGTGTGTGTGCCACTGGAAAGGATGGGGAAAATAACCCAGCAGAGATTTCTTGTTGGCACCAAGATTCTCTCAATCCCTTCCCTGGCCTTGCTAGTCCCTCACCCTGGAGGTCTTCAGCTATGAACCAGGTACAGGTGTTGGAGGCTGACAGTGTGACCCAAAAGAAATCCTGTTGGCAAAGAAGTGTGACCTTGAGTGTCAGGATAGAAGAGGTAGACAGAAGAGGTGGCCTGACCAGGACCCCAGATGCAGAAGTGACTAGCTGGCAAGCCGGAAAGTGAGGAGGGGGCTGGAGCTGGGCATCAAAACAAAGCGGTAGACCATCTGCACATCCTCTTGCCTTAGTGTCTCCACGTGGAAGGATTTCAGCACCTGGAACACAGGGTTGAGCGGGTGTGGAGGAGGATGCTATCTGGCCTCCTCATCAAGGCGGAGCACTGGCTCGCCTCCTGCTGAGCTGCTTAATGCTACCACCATGCTGCAAAGAGGACCTCCTGTGGAGGCCTGAGGGCCTAGCCCTGCCCCAGAGACCTCAACAAACATAGGAAGCCCAGACAGACCCTGAAGGCCTCTGCTTTTGGTCCAAATACTGCCCCCCAACCCCCATCCCAAGGCCCCACCCAAAATGCTCACGTGGTGCAGCAGGAGCAGCATCTCCACCTCTGCCAGGCGCCTCCCCAGGCACTGGCGCACCCCAAAGCCAAAGGCCAGGTGCTGGAAAGTCCTCTTCCTCTCCAGCCAGCGCTGAGGCATGTAACGCTCAGGCCTTGGGAACACTGCAGGGTTTCGGCCCATGGAGTACAGATAAAACAGGACCAATGTCTGTGGGCAGATATCAAGGGCAAGATGTCAGCTGCCTCTTTGAGGTGATGCAGAACAGGGCAGTTGGTGGGTGTATGAGGATAACTCACCCCAGCAGGGACATGGTAGTTCTGAAGCACCAAGTCTGAGCTTAGAATTCTCTCCAAAAAGCTACCAACAGGATAGAGCCTTAGGAAGAGGAAGCAACAGGAGAGGCCTCAGAGATGAAGTGCTTCTCCTGTCCACACATGCGCCCTCCTCCCTCAGATCCTCCAGAGGTGTGGTTCCTGGCTCTGCTGAACTCAGGCAACCTCCAGAGGAACAATAGCATAGAAAGAAGAACAAAGAACATGGCTGTCCTCCTCCCACCTAAAAGAGGGCACAGCAAGGCAGGGGAGGTGCAGGCAGCACCTACCTCAAGGTCTCTTTAAGGGCAGCCTGCAACAGAGGCAATTCTGACTTAAGCCTCTGAGGATTTGCAGCAATGCTGGCCTCAGCTGCCAGGCTCTCCTGCCGAAGGGCCTGCTGAACATCTGGGTTCCGAGCCAACTCGAAAAGGGTCATTACCAAGGGGATTGCTGTCTGCAGGAGACAGAGAGGAATCTCAGACACTCTTCTCTAGTCCTCCACAAGAGGAACCCCTACCATGAGAATGCCCCTCTCTGAGACAAGTGTAAGGCCATAGCAGGGTAGGACACTGAGAGCCGTGACTCATTGCCCTAGTGTTTACCTGGAATCCTTGCCCTAAGTCCTAAGGGACAGGCCACTGGCCTGGCCACTCTCCCAGTCCAGGCCATTCTCCCAGTCCTGGCCACTATCTCAGCATCTTCAGTGTCTGGTGCTCACAGCTTGCTCCAGTACCCAGTGGGGTAGGGCTTCGGTGTCACTTAGGGGCACTCCACCACTGATGTCTACATTCCCAGTGTTTGATTGACCTTGGCTGTCCACAGGCCCCTCAGCACTGACCTCATTGCCCAGGCCTAAAATGGGTCCTAGCTTTCCATCCTATCTCCTTCTGCTTCATTGAGAAGCTCTAGGGTGAGCCCCATGCCCATATGTCCAGGATGCTTCTTTGTATGGCACAGCCCACAGAAACAGCCCCCTACATCTCTCCCTGATGTCACCACCCTGCCCCCACTCTCCACCTGGGCATGCTGACTTTTGTGTTCATCTATCTTGTCATAAGACCTGATGCATGGCCTTTCTTGATGGGACCCTCAGCCCAACTGACCTCATCTATCTCCCTGTCTTTTGCTTTAGGCAGCCAGCCACCTTCATGAGCTTTGTGTTGCTGCTTGCAAATGGCTCTGCCCCTTTCTCTCATCTCTGGGCTGCTGCTGCACCTTCAGCTAAAGATCTCCCTCTTTCTGGCACACCTCTAAGCACAGTCAAGGGCTACAGGCTCCTGGAAGAAACAACCTGGGAAATGCCCTGGAGGATACAGACAGGGAGTCACAGGGGATTCCCACAGGATGGCCTGACCGTGTCTACACTCCCAGCGGTGAGCTCCATAGAGTTGGCTTTGATGGCGTCAAGAGGCAAAGCTCCCTGAGATATTAGCTCTGCCACAATGCCACTGTAGGTCTGAGGATTGCCAATTCTGAGTTCCTGGTGCACCTTCCAGATACATCTGTTGGCTGGAAATGTGAAGTGGGAGCTTGAATACAAGCAGCTCGCGGCATCCTGTTGTACACCCCCACCCTCATGACCAAACCCCTGCTCTGCTCCCACTATCTCTGGGTCAGTTCACCCATAGGCTTGGTAGGAACATGTTGGAAGAACAGGAAACAGCAGACACCATCATTTGTGATGACCCCGTTTTAGACAAATTAAGGGTGAAAAGAAGTTAGTTGTCTCCTGCCCCGTGGCACTGCCCAGGTCAGTGGCGCTCACCATACTCAGAGATGGTATCCCAGGCCTCAAAATGTTCTTTCCACACCCGGTTGCTCGTCCATCGAGTCAGGCTCTTGGGTAGGAACAGGAGCTGGGTGGTAGTCTTGAACATGGAATGTAAGGCATGGATGAACTTCAGGCTGCCAGGACTCAGGTCATGGCCAAGGAGGCCCAGCCGCTCTCCAAAAAGAGCAAAATTGCTGGCTACAGAAAGAATGGTATCCCTGAGAAAAGGCAACCCTTGGCTTCAAGACTGCCTCACCTTTCCCTCCCACACATCTCTGTGTGACTCCCTTGAGCTGGAACTTTCCCAGGCCACATACCTTCTATGGTGTAGTTGAAGAGGCCTTGCTGGATGTCCATGGTAAGGCTCCCACGAGTATTCTGGAATACCCTCTTCTTCATGTTCTGCACGAAGTCCCTTGCTACCGTGTCCACCATAGGGACAAACTTTTGAACGGCTTCCAGTGACAGAACATTTGGGTTCAGCCTCAGTCTATTGAAGCGCCATTCGGGCCCATTTCTGCAGAGCACAGAGCAGAGCTACAGACACCGCCCAAGAAAGGCCTGGCCCAGGCCTGTGCACATCTTCCCGACTCTCAAAGAAATTGGAGGAAAAGAGGTGTTGGGCTCAGGGACAGACTACGCACGTCCTGACCCCACTCCTTTCTTCCAAAGCAGCCTCGAAGGTGGTTTCGATACATCCACAGCCAGGGGGAAAGGAGACTGCTGTCAAGCTCTGCCCACCCAGCCTATGCCAACCCTCACCTCCCCCGAGGAGAAGCCCTAGCTGAGCTCACTCCCCCTGACAGTCCCGTAGACTGTGTGACCTCTGAGACATCAGCATCTGCTCAGCTAAGGGATCCCATCTTCCCTAAGGCAGGAGCCTCAGCGGAGGACCACTCTCAGCATCCACAAACTGCAGCCCAGGGCACAGGGCTCCCATGGAGATTCTCCAGTAAACGACAGGCAGGAGCTTACACACTGAGTCACACAAGCAGAAAACATGTCCCTTTGTATGCTAAAGCCCGCAACCATTGACGGTGATTACAAGCACATGTATGTGCACACTGGACCTCAAAAAAGGTGTGTAAACACTCAAGTTCCTGTGTGCACAACACTAAGACAGCAGCCATGCTCAAAGGTGCAAACCCACACAGAGAGCCACAGATGTAGACAACATGTGCTTTCATGTTGAGACAAAACACATGGTCACGTACTTACACACGTGCAAGAATATACGCACATGCATACACACACACGCACCCACGCACGCACGCACGCACGCGGGCTCCCTGATTTCTCAAATTCGCCTGCTCACATTTTGCCCACAGCTTCTATTTGCATCAGGCCTCCCTGCCAGACTCCCTTTGTTAAGTGCCTCACCCCTGTGTCCATTTCCCAAAGAATTCCCTCTGGCATGGACTGGTGTGCCTGCCTGCAGCTGGGTTCCCTTTGACCTCCCGATAACTAGCAGTGACCTCTTTGCAGCCTATCCACTCTAAGAACCAGGAGTCCTCGCCTAGGTCTCCAGATGTGCAGCCAGCTGCAGAAGGGTCCTCTCTCTCGTCTTACCACCTGACAGAGTTCAGTGGTGAGCCCACAGGAACTGCACCTTCTTGTTCCCCACCCTTCACGGCTCTGTGAGTGAAATTGCCCCTAAAAAAGGGAGGCTGCACTGCTGGACGTCAGGCTTTGGCAGAATCGGCTGTGGCCCTGAGCCATGGCTCCCCTTCTTGGGCCAACTTTGAAACTGACAGGAAGGAGAGTCACACCCTGAAAAAGGCCGCTTAGAAGCAGGCGTTTGGGACTAAGAGGCATTCCTCTTGCCACCTCCTTCCTCCTCAGACCCAGGATCTATGTGGCATGCTACCGACCCGTGCTTGGCAATGACTGGTCTCCATTCCCCCACTCAAGCAGGATCTGTGTCCTGTGTCTGGGCCACCAATCTCGCCTCCCTTCTTGCTCCCAGGGTCCACTCACAGCAAGAACACGCCACGCCTCAGGCCACGGTGTTCTCTGTGGGCCACCCAGGGCTCCAGGTGCATCCGGTGAGGGTGTGTGCTCTCCACCTGGAGCAGCTTCTCAGCATCCTCTGGCAACATCACAGACACTATCTGTGTTCTTCCAATGTTGTACCTGTGAGGTGAAGGACAGAGCTCCCTGAAAACCAGGCCTGTCAGGGTGCTCCCTTGCCTCATCCTCTCCCAGCCCTTGCTTTCCCCACAGGAGGGCTCACCCACTGCCTGCCTGACTCCTCTCCACTTCAGCGCTCCTGCACTCTGTCCTCTTTCTCTGTCCCTGTGGAGAAGCCTGGTATCCCTGAGTCAGGCCCATGACCTACTGTGCTCCCTCCCTGACTCCCTGAGGATGGAATGCCTGCTGCTCACCTCATACCTGGCAGAGCCTGGGCAAGCAGAGAGGCAGGGAGCTCTGTCTGTGCTCAGCTGTGGGTCAGGAAGGCCCTTACCTGAAAATGGGCCCCAGCTCCTGAAAGGCCTGGTTCATCTCCAGATGCAGGTTCTCTTGGCCCTGCTCCCTCAGGATCTGTAGCATCTTCAGCCACTTGTTTCTGGAGTACTGCGGTATAGCTTCAAAGGGCTGCGGTGTCGTGGGGGCTGGCGCTGCTGTGGTGCCCAGCGCCCTCCTGCTGTGTAGGCGCTGCCAGGGTCTTGCCAGCCACATACCTGCTTTCACTCTGAGTGCCATTACCATGCTCCTCCATTCTCTTCTCTTCATCACACAGCCTTTTATCCTGCCCGAGTACTGTCCTGTTCAACTGATCACGTCATGGAAGAAATTGTCCCTGGACTTGCCTGAGAGATCCGGGCTTTGATGATGGCTGGGCTCAACTGTCAGGAGATGTGTATAACCAGCTCCCTAACTCCTACAAAGGCTGCTGGGGGGTTGAGACTGACAGTAGGCATAGTGTCTGCATGGGAGACTATGTTGACTGAGGTAGAGGGGGTAGACATCTCTCCTCTCTCTTCTTCCTATGGATGGGAAAAGGAAGATGGATGGATCCTGTCTTTTGAAGATGTTATAGAAGGACCTTGGTTTCTTTTAATAGACTGTCTTTTTTTTAGCGACTTTAGTGAAAAATAAATCTAGGAACTAGGAAGTGTAAGAAGGCATGATAACTATTTTTTCACAAAACATTTGAATTCAGTTTCTTATAATAGGAAGACAACTTTTTGTTGTTGCTACATGCAAAACAAGAAAAACACCTGTGGCAGCCAGGCGACGATGTCACAATGGCGCAGGAGATCAGGACAGCAATTCTGCTCATGGGCCAGGACTGTCCTCTGCACTGTCCGTGGTCTAATCAGACAAGGCACACCCTCAGCTTTCATCCCCCCTCCTCACACTTGTCAGGGCCTCTAGCTTGCAGGGTGTGTGCTTTCATGACACAATGATGATGGACAGGAGGATCGTCAGAATGGCCAAACTCCACCATCTTCAGGACTTCCATCAGCCCTGGTCACAGAAGGCTGTTACATCTGAGCCTATCGACTGTTAATACTCTCTCACCTCAGTTGCCCTTCCAAATACATTCTATGTCATTGCATCCTGCTATAGTAAATAGAAAAGTGTTGGGCCATATAAGGTTTATCATTAGCCCTATAATTATCGTGGCAGTATTATTTAGCCCGCTATCACAAATAGTAAGACACAGACACCTGTTAGTTTTTATCATTGCCTTATTCACCTTGGGCCAGGCAGATGTTTCACCTAGGCTTGTCTCAAAATCCTCACCATCCACCTCCCAGCCCCCATCCAATGCCATCCACCTTAATCATCCTCATCTGGGCTACCTTCCATTTGTAATCTTATAAATACTTGATTATATTTTCATCTTGGTGTTTTCTCCATCCGTGCCATCCTCAGAGCCCTTCCTCCTCACCCACATGGTTCCTCCTCCACGCTAACCCATCTTGGCGTCCCCCTTCTTCCTCTCTTGTCAGTCTGTTTCCCGCTGATTCTCTTGAACCTCTCCAAGCCTGGGAATCTTAGCCACGCCCACCCCGTTCTGTCCTGCCCAGGTACAGGCTGCTTAATCAACCAATCAAGTATGTCTTAGGCAGGCTTACAAAACAAAGATGGGTGTATCCAGATTTTAGGGCCAGTAACAAGCATCAGACCAACCTCCAACAGTACCCTAATTGCAAATGGCGTCAAGGTCTCTGAGAGAGGCTAGAGTATATGAGACAGGAAGAATTAGGGGGAAGGTTCCATCCGCACAGCCACGGGGGAGGGGTGGGGGCAGCATCCCAGCTCGGGGCAGACCATCCAAGGTAGTTTCTTTAAGGTCATCTATGCTCCTGCCCCAAAAGCCCTCAGCCATTGCTCTGTAAGTAAGTCTAATAAACTCACTGGTGACCAGGGGTAAACTTTGGTAAAATCGTGCTTTGGCTGGCCATTGGAACTTTGTGAGGAGGGGGATAGACCTTCCCTAGGCTCCTCACCTCCCGCACCTCAGGATGCGTGGAGACACGGCCCCTAGTTCTATCTCAAGAATGTCAGGACTCAGAATCGTTCATTCACTCTCTCACTAGTTAGACAAATATTGCGTGCTAGCCGGTCAGGGTACACACAGAGCACTGGGAATGTTTCTGTAGCCACGTACAATGTTTAGATTGCCAGGCACATACATATGATAAGATTGCCTGCCATGAAGCTGATACTCTGTTTGGCATGATGAGAGCCTATGAGGAGAGAAGTGATTTCCGGACTTTTCCTTGAGAACTGTTTGAGCTTATTGAAAAAAACGATCAGAAAGTAGGGAGAATTCCCATGAGCACACCTTCCCCTTTGACACCCCACGTGCTGTGGGGTTGACACCTTTAGAGTGACATCAAGGGAGTCTCATACAGGATGCTTTCATCTCCTTAGATGTCTGCCTCTGCCTGCTCATCCCCCTTGGCAAACACTGACCTTTCTACTCCTCCACTTTCTTTCTTTTTTTTTCTTTACACTTATTCGTGTGTATGTGAGTGTGTGCCTGTGTGTGTATGAATGTAGAGGCCAAGAGACACCTTTGGGTGTCATTCTACAGGCACTGTCTACCTGGTTGTTTCTTTTTTTGAACAGGAATCTCTCACTGGCCTGAAACTTGTCAAGTTGGAGGGGCGGGCTGGCCAGTAAGCTCCAGGGCCCCACCTGTCTCTATCTCCCACCATTGGGGTTACAAGTGCATGCCCTTAAAAAAAAATTATTTTATTATGTGTGTGTGTGTGTGTGTGTGTGTGTGTGTGTGTGTGTGTGTGTGTGAATGCAGATGCTTGCAGAGGCGAGAGGTGTCAGATCACCCATGGAGTTCAAGTCATAGACAATTGCCAGCTACTTGACATAAGTGCTGGGAAGGGAACTAGGGTCCTCTGGAAGAGCAGTAAGTGCTCTTAATCTTAACCACAGAGCCATCTCTCCAGCCTGATGCTGGGCTTTTTAAAAACACAAGCTCGAGGAATTTAATTCAGATCCTCACGCTTGCAAGGCAAGCAACTCACCAGCAGAACCACCCCGGGCCTCTCTCATTGTCTCCTCTTCTCAGAGTGTTGAATCATACGCCTTGTACTTTTCACATTGGCTTCTTTCTCGTGGTAATTCATGTTTTCTTTGGTGGAGCCACCATTTTCTCTTGACATTGAGTAACACCCCAGTCCCTGAGTAAGCTACTGTTTATTAAACAGCCTGTTCAACAAAAGAACATCTTAATTTCTTCCAAGTAAAGAACATCTTAATTTCTCCCAAGTTTGATAACCAGGGGCAAGGCTTCTTGCAACTTACTTTGGTGGATCCTACTTGTAATTTATTTGAAAGTATACACTTGCAGGCTGTGGCCTGTCTTGAGCACGTCTTCCAGAATGGCTACATCTGAGTTCTCATCCAAAATGAATGAAGATTCTTGGTGCACAGAGTCTTTACCAGTTTAACATGAGTGTTTCACATGTTGCCATTCTGAAATATTAACGTTGGGTGTCTTCCCCGTGGGGAGGGTGGGGTGTAGAGGTCAGAGATCAACCCACAGGAACTGGTTCCTTCCTTTGACCATGTGAGTTCCTGGGTCAAGTCATCAAAACATCAAACTCAAGTCATCAGGCTTTTACCCACTGAGCCTTCTCGCTCTCCCCATCCTTGCTTTTAATCTGTGTGTCTTTGGTTTTTTTTTTAATTTAATTTTATTTTATTAATTACACTTTATTCACTTTGTATCCCCCCATAAGCCCCTCCCTCCTCCCCTCCCAACCCCACCCTCCCTCTCCCCTCTTCACGCATGTCCCTCCCCACGTCCACTGATAGGGGAGGTCCTCCTTTCCTTCCTTCTGATCTTAGTCTATCAGATCACATCAGGAGTGGCTGCATTGTCCTCTACCCTGGCCTGGTAAGGCGGCTCACCCCTCAGGGGGAGGTGATCAAAGAGCAGGCCAATCAGATTATGTCAGAGGCAGTCCCTCTTCCCATTACTATGGAACCCCCTAAACTGCCATTGGCTACATCTGTGCAGGGGTTCTAGGTTATCTCCATGCCTGGTACTTGGTTGGAGTATGAGTCTCTGGGAAGACCCCTGTGTTCAAATTTTCTGGTTCTGTTGCTCTCCTTGTGGAGTTCCTGTCCTCTCCAGATCTTACTATTTCCCACTTCTTACATAGGATTCCATGCACTCTGCCCTGTGTCTTTGTTTTTAATGCAAGTTTCTTACAGATGACACACAGTTAGATCCTATCCTTTGTTTGGTGTGTTTAGGCCACTGATATTTTAAGAGATTGCTGGGATAGCTTGAGTTAATATCATCTGCCATACTAATGGCTGTTTTTTCCCTTCATTGTCTATATGCTTTGCTCTTATATTTTGTCTCTCTCTCTCTCTCTCTCTCTCTCTCTCTCCCCCCCCGGCTTTAGCTGAAAATTTCATATAAATCTTCCTATCCTGTCTTACCATATTAACCATACCTTTTCCCATTCTTTTTTAGCAATTGATCAAGAGTTGGAAATATACATTAAAACTAACCTGAGTCCTCATTCAAGTAACTGTGTCACTTCACAGACAGCGTGAGTGTCCTTAGCACCCAGGGATCCCTGGTCCCCTCCACAGCCAAGAGCTTTTTACCATTTTTAAACAGAGCAATAACAATGGGGAAAAAAGCCAATTCTTTCACGTCACCCCATCTGTCCTTGTCTTCCTGGCCTGCACCCCTTCTCTTCTCTCTCTAGCTCTGGGAAGGAAGGCCTGTGGACAACAGGTTTCCCTAAGTTTTGTTTGCGTGGAAAAGTCTTTATTTCTCCCTCACTCTGTGCGTGTGTGTGTGTGTGTGTGTGTGTGTGTTCACACGTGTGCATGTGTGAAGGTACATGTAGAAGGCAGAAGTCAACAATGGTGTCTTCTTCAGTCATTCTCCACATTGTTTTGGAAGACAGTCTCTTGCTGAACCTGACACTTGCCAACTTAACTAGCCTGCCTGGCTAGCAAACCCTGGGCACCCTCCTGTCTCTACTTTCCCGGTGCTGGGATTACAGAGATGTGCTGCAGCTGGCTTTTACACAGGCATATGCATCACACTCGGCCTTCACTACAGCCTGGCAAGCACTTCACCAACTGAACCTTCTTCCTCACCCCTCTCCTCACCTTTGAAAGACGACTGTACAGAATACGGAATTCTAGGTCACAGGATTTCCCCTTTCAACCTTTTAAATGCTTGTCTGCCATTTCTTTCTGGTGACTTCTGAGAAGCCAGATACGATTTTGTTCTTTTGTTCTTTTTGCAGCTCCAATTTTTGTTACTCTGATTTATTTTTTCTTTTCTTTCTATTTGGTGCAGTTTGAATATTTTATGCTTAGGTATATTAGGTATCATGGTATCCAGATAACTTACTAGTTTATGTTTTTTAATACGTATTTCTGACAAAATAAGACAAGTTTAAACATTAAGATTTTCACTCCCCCGATAGGTCTTTTTTTTTTTATTAATTACACTTTATTCATTTTGTATCCCCCCCATAAGCCCCTCCCTCCTCCCCTCCCGATCCCACCCTCCCTCCCCTTTCTGCATGCATGCCACTCCCCAAGTCCACTGATAGGGGAGGTTCTCCTCTTCTTTCTGATCTTAGTCTATCAGTTCTCATCAAAAGTGGCTGCATTGTCCTCTTTTTTATGAAGGATAGTATTAGTGTTCTGTGATACTATGACAAAATACCAGAGAAAAACTTACAAAGAGAAAAGGGTTGTTTGGGTTCGTGGTTCAATCCATGGTCAGTTGGCCTCATTGTCATTTGGACCTGTGATAGGTTGTGGTTAGAGTATGCATGAGAGAAAAACTTCTCACCTCACAGAATACAAGAAGCGAAAGAGAGAGACAAGATGGATCTAGATCCTTTCGAAGTCACACCCCCAACATGTCCCAAGTTCCTCCCAGTGGGCCCCAACCCATAAAAGTCCCACTATTTTACAATAGTGACACAGACTGATGACCTCTTCTTCAACATGTGAGCCTTTGTTTTTTTTTTTTTTTAAATGCATATTCTAATTAGAGTAGACATGGATAAAATTTGGTGGTAAAGCTGAACCATACCAACTTGGTTTTTAAAGCCCTCTTCTCAGGGGTGAGAGAAATGGCTCCGCAGTTAAGACCATGTACTGTTCTTGCAAAGAATCCAAGCTCAGGTCCCAGGACCCAAATCACCCAAAACTGCTTGTGACTTTGAACTCCAGGGATCCAACTTCCTCTTCTGACTAATTCAAGCACCTGAAGTCACATATTCAACCCAGACACTGACACAGACACCATACACTTGATTAAAACTAAATAAACCTCCTTTTAAAACCTCCCTCTTTACCTTTCTTTTCCCAAATGAGTTCATGGGTAAACTTCTGTTGTTTCCATTCTAACTAAGACTGATTAGAAAAATAATCTTCAAATTTATTATTATTAATTTATGTGTATGATTGTGTATGGATATTCTTGTTCCATAGCACATGTGGAGAAGTTAGGTGACAGTTTTCAGGAGTCAGTTCTCTCCTTTCACTATGAGATCCCGGGATTGAACTCAGCTCATTAGACTTTGCATGACAAGTGCTGTTAGAGGTGAGCCACTGAAGAACCAGCCTGCCTCCATCTTAAGCTCAAAAGCCATCTTGTAGCAAAGACAAACTAGGTTCATTCCTAGTTCTCAAGGACTGGGCTATGCCCCACCTGTAAACTCACCTGCAAACGCCTCTGTACTGCCTGTTCCAGGAATGACAATCATGTCTTTGTTTCAAAAAGTTGTTTATAATCATCTTGCAACCCTACCTTTGTTTCAAAAGTTTATATGACCACCTATGACTGCCTGTTGTTATGACTAACTCATTATACCCACCTTGCAACCATATTTTTGTTTCAGGAGGAACTAACTTGTTATGCTTGTATTCTGCTCCTATAATTCTGTGCCTATTTTGCCCACCAAATTCTCCATTTGGAAACTCCCTATCCATGAGCTGTAAAAGCCTTGTCTTCCTCACATCTGATGCAGGCCTCTAGAGCCCTGCCTTAGGGGGAGGCAGCCCATGTACATGAATTTTTTAACAAGCTTTCTTAAATTAATTGCTTGCTTTAATTAATTTGGCCATGTTGGTTTGGGTCAGCGGTCTTTCTCCTCCCATCTTTGAAATTAACAGCATTTCACACACACACCCACAGACTTTTAAAAATATTCATTTATTTTATTTTATATGTATGAGTGTGTTGCCTGCATCTGTGTGTATGTACCAGATGTATGCCTAGAGCCCTTGGAGGTCAGGGCATGGGATCCCCTGGAATTAGAGCTATGGACAGTTGTTGTCATGTGGATGCCAGGTTCAGATAAAAACACTATTTTGGGAGGAAGTTTATTCTTCTCCTCTCCACCCCCCCCCGCCTTCTTGCTTGCTTGGCCTCCCTCCTGACGCATGGTCAACTTCTCTGCTGCTACTGATGCCGCTGATTCCTTTCCTGAAAGCAAAATCAGTACCTCTAAGCTCTCATTGTTGAATAAGGACCAGCAGCTTCTGGAAATTTTCCAAGCTTCCAGTACCAGATTAGGGCTACTGAGGCTCCCGGCCTTGTGGACTGAGTAACTACCAGTCCCTCTCCTTAGGGGAGACAGCTATTCTGGGACCACTGTGGGTGCTGAGACATCCAGCCTCCAGGATGAGCACTGGGGTTCCTCACAAGTCTCACAGTCTGTGGGGAGATGAGTCAATGAAACTTGAGTCGGTACCATCTTTACAGGCACTGGGTCAAAACTTCTAAGGTCTGGGCCCACGGTTCATTCTTCTTACACATTTAAGCACAGTAAAACTTTGGGGAAATGTTTTCATCTGACAATCAGCACAACAAAGCTAAACAGGCAAAGCTACACTGAGACTCCCGAGCAAGGGAGCAAAGCACATGTGACCTTTACAATAAGAATAAATTCTACCGGCTGATAAACAGAGCTCAGGGCTAGAGCCTAGAGGAAGGATCCGATAAGCATAAGGGTGGATTCTATCAGTGGAGGAGGCTGCAGAGTACTGGGGGCGGGGGGAGCTCTTTCATGTGGATGAGTATTAGTTACTGAGAAACATAAAGCCCAGAATTAGGGCCTAAACAATTCTCAGAATATTGTGGGGGTTTGGGTGGAGGCTAGCTCCTAATAGAATAGCCAAGAATCACCGGGTTACTTGATCATTTTCACTGACATTCCAGGTGACCAGGCATCATTCATTCCCTTGATGTTGAAGGAAGTGGGCTCACATGGTTGACAATCCTTGTTTCTCTGATGCTTACTCTAAGCCGTGCTTCCTACAGCAGGTGTGATTTCAAAGACATTGGTTTTGTCCCTCTAAAACATGACTGAAACAGCTCCTCAGCTATGGGTGGGACTGTGGGCCCACCTCCTCTCCTCCATTCTGGGAGTCTTGTACAACGTGCTGTCACGGTTGCTACGAGGTCATGTGTGCGTCTGCCCTGTTGTGTCTGGAAATCACGATTTCCTTGACGTCATCACCTCCTTACAATGTCTCGGCCCCCATTTCCACATAGATCCCTGAGCCCTGAAGGGAGGGGTGTGATACGGATGTCTCCTCTATGTCTGAGCACTCCACAGTCTCTGCATGTTGACCAGTGGAGAGTCTCTGTGTTAACTGTCCTTTACTGCGAGAAGTTGTTCTGATGAGGACTGAGAGATCCCCTGATCTATAGGTATAAATGGGAAGACATAAGGAGTCATTTTAGTGTTGCGTCTATTTAGCAGAATAACAGTGCCAGGTTTTTCTTGGCCTCATCGACAGCGTTAGGTGTTAAACTCCATGTCATGGAGCATGCCTTAAAACCAATCAAAGAGTGGACCGTTACTCTCACAACACTCATACTGCGCCAGTGGGCATATCTTTTCGGGCAGGTCATTATTATAGCTCACAGGGTTTATAACTGGGTGATACCGTTGATCACTTTTCCCCTCTGTTCACATGCATAGCACCTTCTAGCTGGCCAGTGGGTATGAAGCTCCTAGCTGAGTACCAGCTTGAATGCTCCATATTCTATGACTCCCAAGTACATGGTGTCTTCAGCATTGGGGTCTCACCGTAAAGTCCTGAATGGAAGAAAATATATATATCATTGGCAATAGTCTGTAATTTGGGGGGTCGAGGAGGAGGAGTCTATAAGGCTCCAAGGATCAAAAACTCAAAAAGTGATAGCCTATTTCTGGTCCTGGGGTTTTTATTTGGTATCATGTAGTATCTTGTTGGGGTATTGTGTTGAGCTTGATCTACAGCTACTCTGTATTCAAATGTTAATTGCTTGCCTCCCCCCCACCCCCAAGATCCTTACTAGCCTACAAGTAAATTCTCGGGCGTCCAAAATGACATCGTATGAACCTTGCCTCCCAAATTATCCCTGATTGGCCAATAAAGTTGCTTACAGCCTTGGTTGGACAGAACAGAGGAGGGCAGAGATAAGGTTCATGGCCTTTGGGGAGGGTGGTCACAGAAAAACCACCTTTGGTTTTATTTATGTATCTGTTTTTAAGGGATGTGCTTTAATTACCTTTCTGTTGCTCTGATAAAACACTCTGACCAAGGACAATTTAGGAGAGAAAAAGGTTTATTTCTACCTATACTTCCAGCTCACAGTCCATCGTTGAGGGAAGTCAAGGCAGAAAGTCAAACAGAAACCATGGAGGAGCGTTGTTTACTGGCTCACTGTTCGGCTTGCCCAGCTACCCAGGGCTGGTGCAGCCCACAGCAGGCTGAAGACTCCTATGTCAACCCATCAATCAAGACAATCCTTTGCAGACACGACACAGGCCAATCTGGTCTGGACAATTTCTTAAGTGAGACTCTCTTAGGTGACAATAGGCTGAGTCAAGGCGTTCCCATTTGAGTCCATTTCTCAGAGGGACCAGGCCAGCTTTATCTCATCAGGCCCTCAGTTCTTCAGAAACTACCAGGCCTGCCAGCACAGAGGTTTCCAAGGCTCCATGCTGCCCTGAGGACAGGCTCAGTGGGCACACTACCCCAGATCTCCATCTGGGGAGCTCAGGAGATGCACTCCTTGTAGAAAAGATTCCTTTCAAGGTCAGGTTTACATATTTGCATCCCTGGGGACTATTGGGACTCAAGCTGAAATACATCCCAAGAGGCACAGAGCTCAGGATTCCCCAGACTGAGGACACTCATAGCATGTGGGGCTCCTGCCTGCCGTGTTTCTTACTGCAAATATTGTTGCTGTTGCTGCTGTTGTTGTTGCTGCTGCTGCTATAGTGAGGCCCCAGGGAGCCCTGAGGCTCCTCCTGTCTCTGCAAATCAGTGTGCATCTGTGTGTAGGGTCTTAACCATTCTTGGTGTCTCCTGATGCCTTGAGTTGGATTTTTCAAATGCCTAGTTACATGGAAAATGGTTTGGTTTTAACGGATTTGTTTCACTGCCTTCATGGGCAGTTTCAGAACAGTAAAGCAGGAAGGGCTCACACATAGGTTGCCCTCCTCTAAGTGTCTCCTGCTAAACTCTTATTGCATATTTAAGAAGGAAGAAACTTCCTTCTGCCCCTGTCGGTGGATAGGTACCCCTGCGCTGCACCTTCTCCAGAATTCACAGTCCGGGGGGAGGGGTGGGGGGGAAGGCTAGGTCCCCTGTGGGATTTCCATTCCAAATTATAATCTGACTTAGATATCAACCTCTTATCTTTCACCTCACCTATCAGGCCACGGGACACGGATTGGAACTGTGCCCACACCCAGGGCTTGCTAAACTGGTTTCTGTGCTGCCCGATCCCTTGCCCAGGTCCCTCCTCCTTATAGGCTCCAGAAGATGCTGCGTGCTTTCCGCAAAGAGATGTCCTTTGACATGATTTTGAGTATTTGAAGTTGCTAGATGTGGAAAAGATTGTCAGCACTTTCAGAGTCTCTGCTTCACAAAGACCCTAAAGGTGTTTGCTGTGGTATCCATGGAAGAGCCTCCGTGGCTGCAGCGGAGAGACAGATGCTCAACGGCAGCATTTGCCTCAGTGCCGGAGTGAAGTCTCCTTGCTCTAAGCACCCTCTAAGCTTTCCTTGCACAGATCTGACCACATTTTAGGAATGTGTGCTGGCCGGGCTTTTGTTCTCTGTAGACTAGTCATCAGCAGCGTCATTGCCTATAAAAACCTAAAGTAGCCAGCCAACCCATATTTATTCGCTGAGACTGCACTATGCTGGGCACTGAGTGGTGTTCCAGTGACAGGGGGAGTTTTCCTTTTCAGGGTGACCATACGCTGTCAACCTAAGAAAGGTGTGCTTGCATGATGAGCCTAGTTTCTTTGACAGGGTCACATGGAGACACGATGCAGCTGTTTGTGGTAAGACCTGTTGAACTGCTACACCACCCATTCTGTGAGCCAGACATCAGGAAGGGTGACTCTGTGTGGAAATACTCAATGGGACCGTTGCTCAGAGGGCAGAGAACAGGGTAATACAGGGGTGTGGAGGCCTGTCCTGCCTATCTTTTTTCTTTTTTTTTTTTTTCAAATACACCCTACAGACAAAATGCCCACATGCTCCTGACTCATGACATTTGGGCCTACAATGTCTTGACTTTATGACAGTATGAACACACCCACACACCATTCTGTTCTTCACTTTGGTTCTATATTTAGTAACTGACATGAGCAATCCAATGTGTCAGTATAAAGCGGGCTGTGGTTTAGTCAATCTTGCCAAAATCCAGGAACAAATGTGTATAAGATCCAACACTCTTACAGTGTCTGCACAGAAGGCCAGTAATGAACCAAATACATTAAGAGTTCATAGGAAAGCCAGATGTGGCACTCAGAGAGACAGAGGCGGGCAGATCTCTGTGTGTTCAAGGCCAGCCTGGTCTACAAAGCAAGTCCAGGACAGTCAGGGCTACACAAAGAAACCCTGTCTCAAAAAACCAAAAACCAAAACCAAACAAACAAAAAAAAGTCCCATAGGAAGAAAACACAAATGGACCTAAAATGTGCTTTAACAGAACCATTAAATGTCCACAGCTGGTGGCATAATACAAGAAACGTACAAAGGGGGCATGGCCATCAACATGGCAATTGAAGTCCAGCTCAGTGTCTATTCAAGAGGATGGAATGAACCGTTTCAAACAAAAGACGAAATCAGTTTGGTAATCAGAAGACCTTCATCCCAAGAACCCTCAGAAGTTGCTTTAAAAAAGAAAAGAAGAGAAAAGAAAAAAAATTATCACAGATAAGATAAGGAACAGGAAATTCAAGAGAACTGAGAAATCAATTACACTGACTCACAGAGATAATGGTTGACAAGGGAGGAGCCCTCCGGACAGAAGCTAAGCACTGACTGATGGCAATTCGCTCCGGTGACTTCAGCAGCCCTTCCTTTTCTAGGACAATCAGGGATTGGCACGGGCACTGAGAAACTCCTTTGACCTTCGGCACCTGATTAGCATCACCTGACAGACGATTAACCCTCTAACACATAGCTCCGCACACCACACACACTCGGTGGGGGGGGGGGGGCGGGGGGAAGCGTCAGTGAGCACCTATCAGAGGCCCTCAAGGTGCACACTGCCTAAGAGATGCTCAGCTCCAGTTCTGCGAGCGGCCACACAGCCCGGCCCTGTCATTCAACCGCTCTAGCCCTCCTCATCTCTGCAAAGCAGCGCTGCAGAGATCTTAACAGTATGGCAGCAACGAATAACAGATAACTGCATGGGTATGCAAATTGGACATAAATTGAGACTATATGGTAGTATAGCTTTGTTTGTTTATTTATCTATTTAGAGACAGTCTCACTGGCTTGGCCTCGTGTGCCTTTAGATTTGCTTTGAAGACAAAGATGTCCTTGACCTTCTGGCCCTCCTGCTTCCAGTTCCAGGGTTACAGGCGGGCACCACAATGTTCAGTTGACACAGCACTGAGGACGGACACCAGCGATACCCACAATGCCAAGCGAGCCCTCTACTCTCTGAACCATCTATCCTTGAGCCTTAATTTGTTGTTTCTATGTTTTTGACCCAAAGCCATGTATTCTCATTTTATTGTTAAGCAACTAGAAGCCCTGAGAAATTAAGGTCTGTGCCTGAAGACGTGGGAGTAAGTGGCAGCATGGGGTGGCCTCCCTCAAGCCGGATCTGTCCTACCAGTGGGTAATGGGATGTGAGAAGCAGAAGGAAAACCATCCTTTGGTGAGTGCTTGAAGGATGGGCACTTGTAATGAAGTAATTTGTGCGCAAGGCGCCCGGAGCCTGTGGAATACCCAGCCCCCTGACCCAGTCTCCAGACCTCTGTGGCATTGACCTTGTGTGTGGGCAGCTCAGTGGCCGTGGGTCCCCAGCATGTGCACACTTTGCCAAGAAAGCCAGCAAATGCCTGCGTTCTGGAAAAAGCATGACTGATGAGGCCCCAACCACAGGATACTTTGCACAAGCAGCCCACCAACCTGAGGAGCTTGGAAACCGGACAGGGCATTCATGGAAATCTCACCTGTAATCTCAGCACTCTGGAGAAGGAAGAAAGGAAGGAAGAAAAGAAGGAAGGGAGGGAGGGAGGAAGGGAGGAAGGGAGGAAGGAACGAAGGAACGAAGGAAGAACCTATAGCTTACCAAATTTTAGCTCCAAGCCCTACTCTTCAGCAGAGGCCTGCTGTTTTCTAGGACCCTTGAGACCTGCACCAAGTAAGATTCTGAGCTCATCCACCAGTTCTGCTCTTCCTTACCGGCCATATGTCCAGGAGCAGCCCATCTGCCTCCTTTAACTAGTGTCATCGCTCTTTGGCACCTGGTAAGGTGACGAGTGAGAGGTCACTTGAATTCAGCCCTCTCTCGGTCCCCAGCACACTGATCCAGTACCTCACCCTTGTGCAATAAGGAGGTAGCAGAACCACGTGGGCAGCTTGCCATCAGGCACACTCTATGGAAAACACCACAGAAAGTCCCTGGGATGGAACGAGGCTGTGAAGCGAATGACAAGCCTGAACTCACTCTCTGCTCTAAACATGGATCTGGGAAGTTAGGGAGAATCCGGCCAGTGGGGTCACCCACCAAAACTGCTGCCAGCCCAGACTTTAATTCCCGCATTCATTCTCTTCATCAGGGCATGGTGTTGCCCAGGCTTTCAGATATGAGGAGAGAGGCAGGCACGCACTGAAAGGATACAGCCTTAGTGCTGTCTGGTGGGGTCCTGGCACCAGACCATAGGTAGAGAAGGGAGAAAATGCTTCAGGCTTCACTCACAGCTGGACCAAGCCTGCTCCTTGCCCTCGTAGTTCTGGATTCTCTTTGCTCCAGGACAGACGGGAGTTCACGGGGACTCCTGAAGTCCTGATAAGACTGGTGTCATCCCAGGATAGAATCCTCAGAGTCCATCCCAGCAAGGTATGCTGGGGCTATAACCTACATCACTGGCATTCCATGTGCCAGCCCTGCGGATGCCAGGGCTGACCCACACCTTGTTCAAGCAAATCTGTCCCACCATCTGCCTTTCCCCGACAGCCAGGCTGGAGACCTCTCCATAGGGTTTCCGCTTGCCACGGGGCTTTGAACTCAGTTAAAGCAGCGCATTTCAGTATTGTGCCGGGGTCAGCTCTTTTAATGCGGTGATGTGCAGGCTCAGGTCCTCTGAGGTAGTTAGAGAGAGGAAGCCATGGGGTGTGTGAAACAAAGAAGCCTCCAAAATAGCTCCCTGGGCCTGCCGAGGGGCCTACCTCAGGCCCCAGTAACTGGTTCAAGGCTTCCTTGCACCAGCAGTTGGAGGGTAGTGGATGGCCAGCCTGCAGACAGAGCTCTGAATGCAGCACCCTGAACAGTGGCAAGGATCTCCATCAGACTAAGGCCCCATGTCCGTGAGCTTTATCTCTTCTAATCCTTCTGATTGGAGTTAAGGAAGCTCTGAAACACTCCAGTCACATGATGGCACATGGCCCCAAACTCCCAACTCAGCAGCTTGTGGGCATGAGTGGAAGCTCCGCACCTATTTGCTGAAATAGATGCACCAGATGCTGAGGGTCAGCAGCCCCCAGCTGGCATGGAGTCTCACAGTACTGTTGCAGAGGTCCGTGTTGCAGCAGGAGGCCTTGATCTGGCTCTGATGGATGTCAGGGCAGGTATATGCACATGTTTTTAACACGTCCATTTGGTGGCCTGGGGTTGCTGGAACGAGAGGGCAGAAGGACATTTACTGAGGCCTAAAAGACCAACTCCAGGCCCCATCAGCAAAGCCAGGCCACCTACAACCTCTAGTTCAAAAGGGACAGACAGCAAGATGTCAGTAGGATCAAACTCAGATTGTGACCAGGATGTGGTCAGAATGTGGTCAGGTTCAGGGCTCAGTATGTGGTCAAGATTAAGGCTTAGTATGTAACCCAAGGTCAGGGCTCTGTGTGATGAAGATCAAGGCTCAGGGTGTGACCACAGTTGGGTCTCAGTGTAGGACCCGAGGTCATGGCTCAGGTATATGACTAGGGCTACCCACTCCCTTCCGTCTTTCCTTTTTGAGGGTCCAGCACTCTTGACAACAGTTAAAATTGCACGTTTTATACAATCGCACGTTTCATACAGTGGCTCACATGGAATATCCTACCCACTCTTTGTAAGGCAGCCATGTTGGTTCCATTTTGAAGGGAAGACAGAGCTCCCAAAACACTCTCCTGAACAATTGCAGGGGACTCTCGGGGCCATATCTTCCCAGCTCCCCCAATTCTACCAGTGAGCTTCGCCTTATGCTGGCATCCCCAGGTGCTAGATGCAGGTCTTGCCCCCCCCCCATTCCACCCACCTAGGACCGAGATACTCACTGTACCAACTGGTCAAGCAATAGCGGCTTGTGTTCTTGCAGGACGTGGGGTTGTAACAGTTCCCTTCGCCACTGCACTCATGACACCGCAGCGCCTGAGCTGGAGAGACACAGCTGGGATCAGGGACGCCACACCAGACAACATGGGATTCAGCTCTGTGGGAAGCACTGACCACTCCTTCTGTTTTCCCACCTCCCACATGAGCATCCTCTCAGCAGCGGCGCTGAAGAGCCAGAGCATAGGGCCCTGTCTCTGGGACAGGAAACCAAGGCTCTGAGTAACCAGCAGGGCAAATGTCACCAGATACGTGATGCTAATTCCACAAGACTTTGCAGGAGAGACCGTGCAAGTCCAGCAGAACGTCTAGGCTTGATAGAAAAGGTGAAGGGTCAGGGAGGGAGGCGGAGCACCAGTAAAATGCTTCAGTGGATAGAGGCACCTGCTGCCAAGTCTGATGACCTGAGTTTAATCTCCAAAACCCGCACAGCAGAAGAGAATAAGTTCCAACAAGTTGGAGACAGATAGAGACAGAGACAGAGGGACAGAGACAGAGACAGAGAATATCATAAAAGAATTTTAAGGTGACTGAAGGTATCCAGGAAATGACTCCATGGCTGGACTATGGTCCCACTCTCAGCTCAAGCAAACCTGGCTGTGGAGCCTCCAACAAGTCCTGTTCCCTGAGCCAGCACCTCCTCTGGACATCAGGACCACATCATCTGGAGGGCAGGTCCATCCAGGTCATCCTACCCCTCTGGGTGCCAGTCAGAGTCTTCATGGGCTCCAGTGACCTAAGACAGGGGTACCCACTTCCTGGCTCACCTGAGGACCCCAGCAGAATCAGAGGCAGCAACCAAAGCAGGTGAATCCTCATCTTGGGCAATGGGGACAAGCAGAGCTTATGTCTGTATCCAGCTAGTACTGGGGACACAGTCTTTATAGTCTCTCTTGCTCAGTGGGTGGGGCTTTGGTCCCTCTCTAACCCCTGACTACCTACATGTGTCATGTCTGGGTGTGTAAGGTAAATACCTCCAAGACTGCCTTGTCCAGCTCTCCAAACCATCTGCCCAATACCCATCCCCCCTTTCTCCTTCTCCCTGCAAAGTCCCGAACCCCGACCCCAGACAGCTGTGCTGCTCTTATTTCTGCCAGACCATCATCCAGGTACCATTGTCTCTTCCTTGACCATCTTAAGAAATGTTCCAGGCAAGGCTGAAACACCAGAAGAGTGTCCTCTCACGCTGTAGGAAAAAAAAGCCCCAGATCACAGTGCCCACAGGAGACAGCGACTCAAAAGCTCAACCCCTTGATGTGTAGATGACATTTTCTCCCCTCGTGTTCTCAGGTCCCCTTTGGATCTCTCAGCTCCTCCAGTAAGTCCGGTGAGGTCACCTTCCCTGGCCTGCCAGGGGACGGGAAAAGAATCCATAATGATGTTAGTCCATAAGAGGAAAAGAGAGGAAACACCATGTACAACAGTGGGATGAGGATGATGGATGCCAATGGGCTGAGGATGTCGGGTATCATTGGACTGGGGTGCTGGGTGCCAGTGGAGTGGGGATCCTCCCAAGGGTCTGGGAATGCTGAGCATTAGTGAGATGGAGACATTGGGGACTAATGAAGTGGAGATGCTGGTGTCGGTGGGCTGGGGACATTGGAAGCAGCAGGCTGGGTATTCTGAGAGACAGGAAGCTGGAAGGGGGTTAGTGTTTTCCTGGCTGATCACTGGCTCTGTGAGGATATTCAAGAATGCCAAGTGCAGCAATTGTTCTTTCTTTCCAACTTCTAGTATTCCATATGTATGTTTAGTCCCCATTTGATGGCAAAAAGGTGGGGGGGGGAGCCCAAAGGGAGAAGGGACCAGCCAGGTCACACTGAGGGTCAGGGCTTCCTCCCCATGGTGGCTGTATCTGCCCATTGCTGATAACAGACTGTTTTCCCTAACAGACTTGAGGCTCCAAGAAAAAGAAAGTACCCCTCTGTGCCACAGGCTCGTGTCTACCTCCCTATGCACAGCGACAGCCGTCACCCTCCTAGGGACCCAGCAATATTCAGGCAGGCCAGTGAACATACCCATCCCAGCCTGCCAGTGTGTAGGCAGGTGCAGGGCTCATAGGAAACCCAAGCGTCAGGGCCACATCCCGCCCAGACCTTCGCCATCAGCCAGACAGCGCAGCCTCTTGAACCATCTCTCCCTCCATCTGCTGAGAGCCTTATACACACGCTCGTGTTCCCAGGGAAGTGGGTGACCGCATAACAATTCTCAGAGAAACAGCCTAAGATTGAAGGCTGTGTGACCTCAGCCACTCTGCTGCTATCATTACCTTCTCGGGACTAAGGAGTCAGTCCAGTGAGGCAAATTCCTGATAAGAGACTTGGATAACACCTTGACCAGACATACCTGCCAGACTAGAAGGCCTGTTTGTTGTGTTGGTTCTCTAGACAACCTACACAGAAGAGTAGGAAGTCCTCAGGTCTACAGACCACTCGGAGCTGTCCACGGACCAAGCTTAGGTAGGAAGTGTGGGTGCACTCACTCAAAGGTGATTCACTAGAAAGGAATAAAATCAAGATTGAGGCATGGGAAGATAGCACCAGGAGCCCTAAAATGTTATGATGGGACCTTCATAGGAGTGAGGCGGAGGGCTGGGTAGATGGCTTAGTCAGCAGAGTTTTTGGTTTGCAAGCATGACACTCGCGCGTTTGAGCCGCAGAAGCCACCTGAAAAGCTGGGCTTGGAGGTATGTGCTTATAATCCCAGCATTAGAGAAGTAGAGACAGAAGGATCACTGAGGCTTGTGGGGGCAGTGACAGAGTTAGTCTAGCATACTTGGTAATCTCCAGGCCAGTAAGAGACCCTGCCTCAAAGATAGAAACAGACAGACAGACACAGAGACCACAGAAACATAGACAGAATGTGTACAGGACCCACAGCTGACCTTGATCTCTAGCGTCCATAAATATGCACACACGTTTATGTCCACACATGTGAATACCACATGTACACATGAACACACACACACACACACACACACACACACACACACATGAGGCTGGAGGGTTCAAAGACAGGGCATGTGGGCTGAGGACAGACACAAGAAGGAGAATACATCAGGAAAGCTTCTAGAACACATCAGGAACAGGAGTGTGCGCCTCTGCTGAGGTGGCAACTTTCTCCCAGAGGACCACCCACCTGGCCTCAGAAGTGTAAGGAATAGGTACATAGCATTATCTCAGGCTGTTAGATTTGTGGTCTTAGCTGCCATGAGTGGCTAAACCATTGGGCATCCCCTTGACTAAGCGAACCAATGAGAAGTGGGCCCAGTGCTGAGATCCTGCCTTATGCTTATCATCAAATGGCAAGTGCAGGGGCTCCTCAAAAGGAGTTAAGTTCTGCCACAGAATGGACGACAGAGCCCTTTCAGCTTCCAGCCCCACTGCTGGAGGCCTCATGCCAGCCTTGGATGTCCCCAAGCGTCAACTTCATCGAGCAGGGTAGGGATGTGAGTGGACTAAAATGGTCAACATTTGTACCCACACCCCACAGTCAGACCCAGGCCCATCCCTACTGGACCCATAGTCTCTGGGACCAAAGTCACTGTGATCTGATGCAGTCTTCTATAGGATGTGGGACTAGAACAAGGTCCATCTGTTTCCTGGAAGTGTTCTTGTTTTGGTCTCTCGTAGCCCAGGCTGGCCTTGAACTATTGATCTTCCTCCCTCCACCTCCAAAGAGCTGGTAGCACAGGAGTGCACTGCTACACCCAGCATAATGATTTTGTTTTTAATAATATTTTATTATGGTAGTAAAACACACACAAGCATCTACCTCACCGTTGTAACTACTTTAAACTGTTGAGTGACAGTAAGCGCTTTAATGTTGAGCCACCACCATCCATTCATCCACAGAAAGTTTTCCATCTCCCCAGACGGAAATTGTCACTGTCACATGCTGAAACCTCATCATCCTTTACAGACCTTGGGACCCACCATCCCACTTTCTTTCTCTATGGATCTGAATCCTCCAGGGACCTCTCAAGGGTTTCAGGTAGACCACACCAACCTGGAACTCGCTATGTAGCTGAGGGAGCTTTTGAATGTCTAATCCTCCTGCCTCTGCCTCTCTAGTGTTGGGATTACAGGAAGACACCACCGTGGCCATTTTCTGCAGAACTGTCATGAAACTCATGTGCATGCTAGGTGTGAGCTCTGGCCACTCTAGCCACACTCCCAGCTCAGCCTCTTTCTGCCTGGCTTGTTTTATTTGGCAGAATTCCCTTTCGTTCACATCTGTTCTGAGGGCACGTTACTAGGTATGCAAATATTTGTCACCGATACATCCTCTTACTGTATTGTACCTTTAAGGGACACCTTCTTTATCTAGAGTCAATTCTTCTGGTTTGTTTCTGTCTGACAAAGTAGTCATCTGGCTTCCTTCTGCCCACAGTGTTCTGCATTCTTTCTTTTTCAGCCCATTCACTTTTAGCCCTTTTATGGCTCTGTATCTGAAGAGAATTTTTGGCTAGGGTGGTGTGCCTTAGTAGGAAAGATGTATCTAGAATGTGTAAGGCCTAGGATTTGATAGATAGATAGATAGATAGATAGATAGATAGATAGATAGATAGATAGATACATACATACATACATACATACATACATACATACATACATACATGCATACATAGACTATAGATCAATTGTTCCCCTTTAATACAGTTCCTCTTATTGTGGTGACTCCAACCATAAAATTGTTTTAGTTGATGCTTCATAATTGTCATTTTGCTACTGTTGTGAACCATAATATAAATATTTTTGGAGAGAGAGGTTCACCAAAGAGGTCATGACCCCAGGTTGAGAATGGCTGTGATAGACAGACAGATAAGGTGAGTCTCTGACAGACAGTGCATAGTTGGATTATTTTTTTAAAGAAAATTCTGCCAATCTCCATCTCTTTTTTTTGCGTATTTGTGTGGTATGCATGTGTGTATGTGCGTGCACACACATGTGAGCTGGTGGGCATTCACACATGGAGGCCCCGGGGCTGACAGCAAGAGTCTTCCTCGATCCATCTCCACCTTACTCGCTGAGGCAAGGGTTCTTAACTGAACCCGGAGCTCACTGACAGGGCTAGTCAGACCAGCTTGCTCCAGGGATCCCTGTCTCGGCCTACAGATGGTGGAATTACATACGGGGGGGGGGGGCATCACTTAGATGGCTTCAGAAGGGAGAACAGAAGAGACAAATGAAAGTAGATAAAGGAGATGGAGATAAAAGACTCAGCCCATTTAATCACCTGGAAGCACCTTTACATGGCTGACTGCTTGTATCTTCAGCTCCAAGATGAGAAGATGCTATCTCCCATGAGAACACAGAGCCCTAAGTTTTGGAGAACAGAGTCCTGTTGCCTCTCCCAGACCGCGACCCCCCCCAAAGCTG
The DNA here is from genome assembly GCF_907164565.1 of Psammomys obesus. Classification (NCBI taxonomy): domain Eukaryota; kingdom Metazoa; phylum Chordata; class Mammalia; order Rodentia; family Muridae; genus Psammomys; species Psammomys obesus. The sequence continues at coordinate 1,796,181 of NW_026596079.1, read as the reverse complement.
TATACGAGCTGCTTCCTTGTACATATGACTTGTATAACTGTCTGTCTGCCCCAGGAGTAGGAGTTGGGAAATACGTGGCTGCTATGGTGCTAACAGCTGAAACTGACCAAAATCAGCCATCTAAGTGAGCCTGTACCTGGCCAGCCTTTGCTAAACCATAGCATTCAGACGGTCATATCAGCTTCACGTGCAACTGTTATTTAGGAAAGGTTTCTACTGCTTTCCAGTCTGTCGTCTTCCTAGAGCAAGGTTTTAATACCGCCAAGAAGCGACAATATTGTTCATGGCTAGTGATGACTGAATAGCGGTAACGGTGGTGGTGGTGGTGAGTTGTGATGGTGGTAGTGATGGCGATGGCAGAGGTAGTGGTGATGGTGGTTTTCAGGATGGTGGTAGTATCGATGCTCAGAGTGACAGTGATAGTGATGGCAGTGGTGGTGGTGATATCGAGGGTGACAGGGGTAATATCACTGGTGGGGTGGTAAAGATGGAGACAGTCGTGTAGGCTTTTCTGACTATCGATAGTGAAGGAAACGAAGGAGTTATATTACAAGCTTTTTCTGGCATGACTCAGTATCAGGTGTTAAAGTTAAATCTCAACCTTCAGGACTCTGAACATTTGGACTTGAGCCCCAGAACTTATCCACGGCATGGTGACGGCCATATTAGTCACGTTGTATGCCTCATTTCCCGACCTCATCACTGTGATGGAGATCGTTAGCTGGGAACTAACCGTTGAAGTGAGCCTAGTCCGGGAACTGTGTGAGAGCCTTCCCCGGAAATCCGTGTCTTCAGTGACCCTGCTCTGCCTGTCGGGATTTTTCTGGGTGTGGTGCTAGCACCTGCAACCTCATTCCTTGAGAGACTGAGATGGAAGAACTGCTATGAACTCAAGGGCTAGCCTTGGCTGCGCAGCGAGACCCTTTCACACACCTAGACTTTGATTGTTTCATAGTGATCCACTCTGGTGATGACCCACCCATCTGCCACCCTTGTACACTTTCTTCTGCCTTGATGGGGAAGAACGGCTGTGCAGTAGTGGTGGGGGTGCTTGTGGGTGTGATAGGGATGGCATTGCGAATGGGGCGGTGAAGATGGAGGCAGTGGAGGTTGCTTTTCTGAACCGTGGCAGTGAAAGAAGTGAAGGGGAACATTGCTCGCCGTACACCTGTTTCCGCCACGCTGTCTCTCGACAGAGCATGCCCGCCACAACCCCCACTTCACCTCTGCAGGTATTGACCCTAAGTCGCAGCCTCTCGAGCTTTCCCTAGCATCCATTTCCCAACTGAGGAAGTCAACCCCAGTCACCGTGGGCTGTGAGGTCACTTTCCTCCGTTCAGTGTTGAGAAGATGGAAACCCAAACTCGTATTGTTTGGTTACATTCTAGCTTTGCCACCACCCTTCCGTGTGTCTTTGGGAAAGTTACTTAACACTGCACCTCATTTCCCTTTTCTATAGCATAGGCTTTGTAACAGCATCTAGGCCTAAGGTTTAGGGGAGAATCATGTGAGTTCAATAAACACTGATCCCTTAAAGGTGCCTCTTACACCTTTAGATAGTGTTTCATTTTTTTTAATTTTTATTTTATTTTTATTAATTAGAGTTTATTCACTTTGCATCTTAGCTGTAGCCCCCTCTCCCATCCCCTCCCAATCCCACCCTCCCTCCCTCTTCTTCTCCTATGCCCTTCCCCCAGTCCGCTGATAGGGAGGTCCTCCTCCCCTTCCATCTGACCCTAGTCTGTGTTTCCCATCTTAACCCCCACAACATTCACACCACCCAGGCTCTCAGTCTGCCACAATGGCCCAGGCCTCACAGACCTTCTTGGCAGAAGTTAGAAGGGTGTCCTAGATCTCCTGTTCCCCGGTCAAGCTGACCAGCTACTTTGTCATGACCTGAGCAATGGGCTTGGAGCAAAGAAGGGGTCACAGACTGACGGGAGAGCTGCCTCCTGCCCTGGACAGCAGTTTCAAGGTTAGGCCAGCTAAGGATTCCAGGTACAGTGCAAGCTCCATCTCTGAGCATGATACACTGCAGAGCAGAAAGGAAAAGAGGCTCATCGGTGTCCACAGCGATGGTAACACGCAGCCTTGACCCCTTCCTCCCGTACTTCAGTGACACACAGCACCTCCATAGCTCTTTATGGGACCCTGGAAGTTAGTCACCTATAGCCCTATTTTGAGCCCTCCTGATCTGTCTGGCTCCTGGCCCAGGCTCTCTAAACAAGCCCACGCCTAAAGGACTCTGGCCTCTGAAAATGCCACCCACATCTACAAGGCAGTGGTGTTCACTCTACAGATGACATTCATCCCTCACCCCATTGGAAACGGGAGTCATAAGGGACAGCCTCCCTGTTGGACCAGGAAGTTGGGCCTGCACACGCCACAGGTCCACCAAAATAACATCCCTCCCTGCCTTGTTCCCAGAAGCCACTGCCCCCAAGGTGCCTTCTGCCTTCAGCCCCCATCCAGATGCTTCTTCCCAATCCTCCATAGTCCATTGGCACCTACAAGCCAGATGACCACTCAGAGGCTGGAAACAGCTAGTGTTCCAGCCCAGGTCAGGCACGCGCTACCTTCAACGCTTCTGCCTCCCACCTGTCAGACCGACAGAAACAATGTCTTTTGGGTCAAGTGAAAGAAAATGGCTTCTCAAAGGTGCTGCCCAAGCTGCAGGCAGGCTGGGCATTGTCAGCATTCTTTCCTGGATGCCCAAAGACTGCCTCCTGTAATCCTCCTCCTCCCCGCAGCTCCCTCCTTTCTGTCTCTTGCTGCCTCTCCCGCTTGCTCAGTTCTCACTCTCCCAGCTGAGTTTGGCCTGGCAGCCCCCCTAAGCACTCTTCACGCTGCAGCTCTTTCCTCTCGGAACCACTGCCTCCTTTCCATCATCTTGTCCTCCTCCAAATGTTCCTCCCATGCTGGTTCAGGACCAGCCAGCCCTTCCTGGGTGCTGCTCAGTTATTCTCTACCAGACCACTTATATATCCCCTCTGCTTCAAGCTGGCTCCTCCCCAACCCCCATCACTCAATCATAGATCTGGACCAATAGTACCTCTGGTTCCCCTGCCATCAGCTGATCGCAGTGCCCACAATAAACAGCACCGCCCCCCAATCTATGCTACCTCTACTAACTCAGGACTAACTCAGGTCCTGCCTCATGACCCACCTGCAACTACATTTTCCTATCCCGGGCTGCAGAGACCCTGACCAGCACAGCTGAAAACAGTCTCAGACACCCTTAGGCTCATTCGGACCTCCCAGGCCCTGGCAGCACTCTGTATATGGAGCTTTTCCGAGCACCTTGCTACTGTTGTGTTTTCTTGCTGTCTACCATGTGGTGCATGGCATCAGCTTGGAAGCACATAAACACATCTACACAAGGTGCGTGTCCTGTGATTTTCACAGGGTGATACCTGGGCCATGTCTACAGCCAGCCCGGGATCTCGTCTGTCCTTGGATGTGAGAAGCAGAGGCGACGTGGGGAGCTCGCTCCTCCTCCCTCGGGTGATATTTGTGCGGTACCTCCTACACGTGCTGCTGTTTACGACTATGCCGTGAAGTCTCCATCTTCTCTTGATGGGCAATTGGGTTAATTCCAACAAGAAATGAATATGCTTTTGAGAACACTTCCTTAAATTACTAGGACACAGGGAGGCTGGCGTTGATGGCATAGTTCAGCTTTCTGTTACTGGAACAAAATGCCTGTCACAATCAAGTTGTGAAGAAAAAAGGTTGGTTTGGCCTCAGTTTCAGTCCATGGTCACTTGGCCAGTTGGCCTGTGAGCCTGTGGCAAGTCAGTGCACCATGGCAGGAGTGCCCAGCAGAGCAAACTGCTTGACTCACATCTAGGAAAAGAAAACGAAAGACCAAAAGACTGGCTCCCAAAACTCCTTTAAGGGCATGCCCTCAAAGGCCTAAAACCTGCTGTTACACCTACCTCTTAAAGGTTCTACAACCCCATGCCACCCACCCCCCCATACGCTCTGCTCTTGGACAAACCTCTAACGTGTGGACCTTTGGGAACAGTGGGGATCCGGCTACAGCGTGGGTAAATCCTGCTGCAAGGCATTCTGATTGGGTCACTCCCAGCACTCCGTGCTTCCACCTTGCTGCTCATGCTGGGAGCTCTGTTAACTTTAGGCCTGCCGTGCATCCCTTCCACTCACTGGATGGGCCTGGCCCCTGCCAGGTATAAAGGGCATAGAGAAGGGGTGGAGAGGTGGCTCAGTGGTTAAGAACACTGGCTGCTCTTCCAGAGGACCCAAGTTCAATTCCTAGTACCCACATGGCAGCTCACAATTGTCTGTAATTCTATTTCCAGCGGATCCAACAACCTCACACAGACATACATGCAGGCAGAACACCAATGTACACAGAATAAAAAATAAATAAATTATTTTAAAAGGGCATAGAGAAAAAGTATAGAGACTTAGCAAGTCCAAGAAAGCAGATGTCCCACAAAATTAGAATGGTCCTAAATATGGCATGAGAGACATAGACCAAAAAAACAAAAACAAAAATTGTCCATCACTTCTCTGAAGTCCAGAAGTAATTGAAACCCTGATAGGGCAGGGCTTTGAGAGGTGATGAGGAGTGGGGAGGAGGGAAAGAGGAGACATGAGGCTTCACATGAGCGAAAGCATGAGGGAGGGCATGAGAGAGAGCATGGGGCAGGGCATGAGGTGAAGCAAGAGGGAGGGCATGAGGCAGGGCATGAGGCAGGGCATGAGGGACGGCAGGAGGTGAAGTAAGAGGGAGGGCATGAGAGAGAGCATGAGAGAGGGCATGAGGAAAAACTGCCTCCTGAGTGACCAGCAAGTCCTATCAGGGAAGACAGAGGCATCCAGACTGCAGCTCAGGCCCCTGCCTGACTCACCATCTCCACAGGCTGCCTGGTGGGCCAGGCTTCCAGCGATCCTTCTACCATGATGAACCTAGCAAGATGGAGGGGTCTGGGGAGTTGCTCCCCGCTGGCAGTTGCATGGACTTCTCCTTGCAACCATGTCACCCTGCCCCCAAATATGAAGACCATGGGAAGGCAGCAGGCCTTTGAAGTGGCAGAATGCATAAATCACACACACACACACACACACACACACACACACACACACACAGGAGTCTCTCTGTCTGTTTCTCTCTCTCTCTCTCTCTCTCACACACACACACACACACACACAAAAACCCATTACACCACATTCAGAAGCAACACTCATGAACACACAGACACACCACATACAACATACTTTGCAAAGCACACATGACACATGCACACGCCTTTGCATACCACATACACACAATATTCACATGTATTACGTAATTACATATATGTGCAGCTCACACACCACAAAACATCGTCTGCACGGCAGCACAGGATACACAGTAAACTTCTATACAGAACCGTACCATATATGACACATGGAGCAGACAGGACATTCAGTTCCCACAGACCACCTCCGCACTGCTCATGCACAACACATACACACACCACGGACCTACACATTATACCACAAACACACCCACGCACACAATTCTTTGAACTTGGTTCAAACTGTTTTCTGGCTTACCACGTACCTAGTATTTGTTTTGTTTTGTTTTTGACTATTTTTTTATTTTATTAATTACACTTTATTCACTTTGTATCCCCCCATAAGTCCCTCCCTCCTCCCCTCCCAACCCCACCCTCCCTCCTCCCTCTTCACGCATGCCCCTCCCCACGTCCACTTATAGGGGAGGTCCTCTTCTCCTTCCTTCTGATCTTAGTCTATCAGATCACATCAGGAGTGGCTGCACTGTCATCTTCTGTGGCCTGGTAAGGCAGCTCACCCCTCAGGGGGAGGTGATCAATGAGCAGGCCAATCAGATTATGTCAGAGGCAGTCCCTCTTCCCATTACTATGGAACCCACTTGGACACTAAACTGCCATGGGCTACATCTGTGCAGGGGTTCTAGGTTATCTCCATGCCTGGTACTTGGTTGGAGTATGAGTCTCTGGGAAGACCCCTGTGTTTAAATTTCTGGTTCTGTTGCTCTCCTTGTGGAGTTCCTGTCCTCTCCAGATCTTACTATTTCCCACTTCTTACATGAGATTCCATGTACTCTGCCCAACAGTTGGCCGTAAGTCTCAGCGTCTGCTTTGATAGACTGCAGGGCAGAGCCTTTCAGAGGCCCTCTGTGGCAGGTTCCTAGGTTGTTTCCTGTTTTCTTCTTCTTCTGATGTCCATCCTCTTTGCCTTTCGGGATGGGGATTGAGCATTTTAGTCAGGGTCCTCTCTCTTGATTAGTTTCTTTAGATGTACAAATTTTAGTAGGTTTATCCTATGTTATATGTCTATATGAGTGAGTATATACCATGTATGCCTTTCTGCTTCTGGGACAGCTCACTCAGGATGATTCTTTCCAGATCCCACCATTTACCTGCAAATTTCATGATTTCCTTATTTTTCATTGCTGAGTAATACTCCATTGTGTAGGCGTACCACAATTTCTGCATCCATTCTTCAGTTGAGGGGCATCTGGGCTGTTTCCAGCTTCTGGCTATTACAAATAAAGCTGCTACAAACATGGTTGAGCAAATGTCCTTATTGTGTACTTGAGCCTCTTTTGGATATATGCCTAGGAGTGATATGGCTGGATCTTGAGGAAGCGCTATTCCTAGTTGTCTGAGAAAGCGCCAGATTGATTTCCAGAGTGGTTGTACAAGTTTACATTCCCACCAGCAGTGGAGAAGGGTTCCCCTTTCTCCACAACCTCTCCAGCATGTGTTGTCACTTGAGTTTTTTATCTTGGCCATTCTGATGGGTGTAAGGTGAAATCTCAGGGTCGTTTTGATTTGCATCTCCCTAATGGCTAATGATGTTGAGCATTTCTTTAAGTGTTTCTCTGCCATTCGATATTCCTCTACAGAGAGTTCTCTGTTTAGCTCTCTGTAAACATTTTTTAATTGGATTACTTGGTTTGCTGCTTTTCAGCTTCTTTAGTTCTTTTTATATACTGGATATTAGCCCTCTGTCAAATAAAGGGTTGGTGAAGATTCTTTCCCAATCTGTAGGCAGTCGTTTTGTTTTGATGACGGTATCCTTTGCTTTACAGAAGCTTTTCAGTTTTATGAGGTCCCATTTATTGCTTGTTGCTCTTAGAGCCCCTGTTGGTGTTCTGTTCAGGAAGTTGTCTCCTGTACCAATGAGTTCTAGGGTTTTCCCCACTTTTTCTTCTACCGACTTAATGTGTCTGGTTTTATGTTGAGGTCTTTGATCCACTTGGACTTTAGTTTTGTGCAGGGTGATAAGTATAGATCTATTTGCATTTTTCTACATGTAGACATCCAGTTAGACCAGCACCATTTGTTGAAGATGCTCAAACTGAACGGAGAGAAACTTAAAGCAATCCCACTGAAATCAGGGACAAGACAAGGCTGCCCACTCTCTCCATATCTATTCAACATAGTTCTGGAAGTCCTTGCTAGAGCAATAAGACAGTTGAAGGAGATCAAGGGGATACAAATTGGAAAGGAAAAAGTCAAATTATCACTATTTGCAGATGATATGATAGTATACGTGAGTGACCCCAAAAACTCTACCAGGGAACGCCTACAGCTGATAAACACCTTCAGCAAAGTGGCCGGATACAAAATTAACTAAAAAAAAATCAGTAGCCCTCCTGTATACAAAAGACAAAAGGTCTGAGAAAGAAATTAGGGAAACAACATCCTTCACAATAGCCACAAATGACATAAAGTACCTTAGTGTAACCCTAACCAAGGAAGTCAAAGACTTGTATGAAAAAAAATTCAAGTCTCTGAAAAAAGAATTAGAAGATATAAGAAGATGGAAAGATCTCCCATGCTCATGGCTTGACAGGATTAACATAGTAAAATGGCCATCTTACCGAAAGCAATCTACAGATTCAATGCAGTTCCCATCAAATTACCAACACAATTCTTTACAGATCTGGAAAGAAAAATTCTCAACTTCGTATGGAATAACAGAAACCCAGAATTGCTAAAACAATCCTCTACAATAAAAGATCTTCTGTAGGTATCTCCATCCCTGATCTTAAGCTGTACTATAGAGCAACAGTAATAAAAACTGCATGGTACTGGCATAGAAACAGAATGGTGGATCAATGGAACCGAACAGAGGACCCAGAAATAAACCTACACACTTATGGACACCTGATCTTTGACAAAGATGCCAGTATTTGTTAAGACTGTGTTCCTCGGGGGTTAGGTTAAGGTTCTGAAAATTTCCAGGGCTGTGAGGGCTTCTGCCACCAGAGGGCACATGTAGCCTTGCTCACGGTCCTGAGGCAGGATGGGAACTTCCCAGAGAACCCGGAGCCAAGCCTGACTCCAGCTGCTCCTGCAGATCAATAGGAGATGCTAGGGGGGAAGTGGGCATGGTGCTTTCAGCTCCCTCGCTCACCACCAGCTTAAAGACATGGGTCTTGCCACAGCACAGCCAGAGACTACACAGCTTCTCCCATGCATTTCCTCCCCCTACCCAGCAGTAGCTAGAGGATCTTGGCCCAAAGATCCCCAGAAGCTGGCTGTTCTAGAAGTTTCTATGGCTGTGATAAGGCACTGACCGAATCCAGCTTGGAGAAGAAGGATTTATTTCCTCTTAAAGCCACAGTCTATCATCAAGTAAAGCCAAGGCAAGAACTAAAAGCAGCACCTTGAAGCAAAGGCCATAGAGGACTGCTGCTTAATTAAGCCTTGTTCTCCTTGACTTGCTCATCCAAGGCCCAGGCGGCCTGCATAGGGATGGCACTGCCCACAGTGGGCTGGGACCTCCTACATCTGTTATCAAGTAAGACAATGCCTCACGCGTCCACGAGCCTAACTGATGGCATCCATTCCTCAGATGAGGGCCCCTTTCCCCAAATCCATCAAGTTGACAACCAAAGGCTGTACCCGAGGCCCTCCTATACCCAGGCTGTCCTTCTAAATGGAACTGAGTCCCAGCCAGCCACCTAAGACCTGGATGCAGTCTGAGCTGTGCTGAGCTCTCTAGTCCCCATGGAGACTTGCTAGGGGGCTTGGTAGATGAGGAGAAGGAAGAAAGATGATAGGCTCAAATTCCCAATGGGAAGTCCAAGAGAGCCCCAGGGAGCCCCAGGAAGCTGAGGTACTGAGTCCCTGCTATTCATGGCGACCCAGTGAGCAGAGGACTTAGACAGCATCTCAGTGAGGGGACTAGGTCAGCAGACTAGGACCCTTAGAGGACACAGCAGGGTTTAGAAGGGGCAAAGGAGGGCTCTTTGGACCTCGGGAGGATACCCAGATGGCAGGATCAGGACAGAAGTGGAGGAGCACAGAAAGAACATCAACGTCTCTAAAACCCAAAGAAATACATTGGCAGGTACTGGAAGGCAGTGGACCTGGCTACAGAGGAGGCCTTGCCCTGTGTGCCTGGGCAGTGGAACTCTGTATCTGGGACATCTGATCTCCTAGCCCAGTGTGGGCAGGACAGGTAGCTCCTCACACCAAGCCTGACACGCTTCCTTCCTGTCCTTTCCCCCATCACTTCCCCTCACCCGACTCCTCACTTCAGGAAACAAAACTCAACCTCTGGGAGCCCTCTCACAGCCCACCCAATATACCTAGGCCCCAGGAAATGGAAACTCTGCCCCAGGCTTCTCCCTTCCCTCCCAAGACCCACCCTCAAACTGGGCTCCCTCCCAGGCTTCTCCAGGCTGCCACCTCCCCAGGAAGATTCATGCAGAACCCATGGGCTTGGCCGGTCCCTCTGGCTTGAGGAAGATCAGGAATATACAAAGGAGTTGACAGAGGCAAAATTATCATAAAGCCAGGCTTAGCCCTCTCTAACCCCAAGAGACAGGTGGCTGCCAAGAGGGTAGGGGAAGAGAATGAGCCAATCCCCAGGTAGCCAGCTAAAGTACAGCAGGGCAGGAACCACTGGTGGACTGGGCAAACAGCTTGGACCCCCTAAGCAGCTTCACTGACTCTGGGCCTGAAGCATCATCACCTGACCTGGTACCCTCCAGATGTCCAAGCAAGATAGGTTTGCTGCAACCCAAGAGTGCACCAGGCCAGTGGCCTGCCCCTTCAGGTCCACCTGGATGCCTACCGGGTCCCCAGTGGCAGGCAAAATCTGCCCAAGTTCCCAGGACCTCACTTTACTTCCAGAGCACTCCACTTCTCTCCTCTGGCTTTCTTTGTACATCCTCCGGCAAGACCACCAGGGGCTTCTGTGAGGGCCTGGGGCTCACAGTAGCTGTTTCCTCTTGTCTCCCTACTGGAGTTTAACACAGGCACCTGGAGAATAGTTCTCTGAGGTTCCTACACCTTCTCATTCACCACTGAGGGTCACAACCTATTGGGTCTCTGGGTATTTACCAAATACCCAGATGTGTTCTCAAAGTCCAGAACACATCTCCAATTATCACCCACCCCCTTCAAACTGTGAGTCCTGCAGCTTCATCTCTGAACCCATCTCAGGATGGGTGAAGCAGCAGGCACTGGCTACTGGATCAATGGGGTAAGGTCACAGGGACTAGGTGACTGTTTTGAGTCAGCGTTTCTATTGGTGTGATGAAACACTATGACCAAAACAACTTGGAGAGGCAAGAGTTTATTTGGCTTATACTTTTACATTACAATTCATCATCAAAGGAAGTCAGGACAGGAACCCAAACAGGGCCAGAACCTGGAGGTAGGAGCTGACACAGAGGCCATAGAGGGATGATGCTTACTGGTTTGCTCAGCCTGCCTTCCTATAGAACCCAGCACCACCAGCTCAGAGATGGCACCACCCACAATGAGCTGGATCCTCCCCATCAATCACTAATTAAGAAAACCCCCTCATTTGAGGTTCCCCTTCTTTCAAATAACTCTAGCTTGTTTGGTCAAGTTGACCTAAAACTAGTGTTCACACTCAGGGCTTTCTAAAATATTTAATATCTAATAAAGTCAACTCTTTCTCAAGTTGCAAAGCAGATAGTAATTTATGTAGGAACCTCAGGGGACATAGAAAAGAACCAGAGAAGGATCAAGGCAACCCCAGAACCAACAGAGGCAGCTCTGGCTCTCACACTGGCGGGGTTGAGGCTATAAGAAGCAATGTGAGGGCCTCTGCAGCTGAAGGCAGCCACCGGGGCAGAGCAAGAGATGGTCAGGGACACCTCTGACCTGTTTACCACCTTTCACAAAACCTTCTTCTTCCTGACGGGGTAAGAAGGCCTCTCACCTCTCACCATTCCTTAGACTGCTTGGCTCAGATCCCCTTCCATCTGTCTGCCATCTATAGAGTGCCTTGTCCCTAAAGAAGAGGCCACTTTTGCAGTGTAAGGCTTCCCCTGCTTTCTCCTCTCTTCTGAAGGCTCAAGCACACCATTGCTTCCAGAGTTCCCAATGGATAGCTGGCCTGCAGTCACTCAGAACAGGACCTACTCACTCTCGAGGTACACACTGGGGTCCTTTGCTGAGTCTGGGGAGCAGGCCAAGAGCCCGTGAGTAGGCTCAGGGTGAGCCTGTGACCAGATAGAAGGGAAGCTAGTGTCCATGCCAGCAGCACTGTCCTCCCCTTCCTCAGCATTGGCTGGCCCTTGCTGCCATGTTCACTGTCTGGCTAGGGTCTGGCTAGGCCTTGGTCGGCCTTCATCTTTTATAAGACCTTCTCTTGGTCTTGCTGATGTCAACTTTGGACTTGCTCTTGGCCTTGATTTTAGCATTGAATTGAGCCTCGGCTACGTACCTTGTCCTACAGGTATAGTATAAAGTATACGTGGAAGTTTCATTTCAATCCTGACGTATCTAAGTCTCAGAGTAAGTACCAACAACTTACTTGGCTAGCTGAAAGAGAGCCACATGGTAGACCATTAGTAAAAGTGGAAGTTCTGGAAGCTGCTGTAATTGATTCCAGAATTGATGAGTGTCAAGGTTGCTGGGACACCCGGGCAGAGGAGCCTTACAAGCATCCATGACAGAGTTCTTTTGCAGATATCCCACTCTGCCACAGAGGGAATCGGCACATCTAGAGCCTGTGGTAGAGTCAGAACCAGAGGGAGCTTGGGCTGTGCTTGCCCCACCATTTATTATTTGGGTACCGTTAAGAAAAGAGCATCCACTTCCCAGCAGCCACCAGCACACTTCAAAACTGAAGGTAGGCCTTTGCTACCGCTTTACAGGCTTGGGACAAATAGTCAATGAGTACAGGCATGCCACGCACCTTACGGTGCTCAGAATGCAACAGACACTTCACCCACCAAATAAGATCTACCTTCCTAGGCTTAATAGAGCAAATCAGGGTCCACAACTTCCATACCTTCTCTGCCAGGAGCTGCCATCCCAGGCCCCTCACTTCCTACTCCCACTCTCTCTAGCAATTTCAACTGTGTGAGGCCATTCCGCAGCCTCCAGGAGAACAGCCGCAGGGAGGCTCACTTCTACCTCCTGAGAAGGACCCTACAGCATCTTACAGCCTTAGGGAGTGCCCAACCCAGAAGAGAAGAGTGACAGAGCCAGCACTGTGGTCTTGCTATGCTTGAGGCCGGCACACAGATGTAGCCAAAGGCTGTCCTGGAAGATGAGACATTGCCTCTGAGTACTGCAAGATGAGTAGGAGTGGCCACCATCTCCAGGAGAGCCTGACGACATAGGACATAGCTTGGAGGCTCTCTAAGCAGCAAAGAAGTAGCTGGAGCAAAGCCCCATGTGAGCTAGACCTGGGACCTCGAGCACTGAACTGAGCATTCCAGCAAGGCCAGCCCAAGATAGACATTCCACAAATATCCATCTAACAACTGGATGAGTTTTCTATAAATATGCATCCATTAAATACATGAATACAAACCCCATTTTAAAAAAAGAATGGAAATCCAGAGATATATTTATAATTTCATCCTTAGAGAAGCTAAATCAAGAGGGTCACAGGTTTATCTCAGTTACATAAAAAGAATCTTTTTTTTTTTTTTTTAGAAAATCAAGTGTCAAAAAAAAAAAAAAGAAAAAGAAAATCAAGTGCCTACAAACTGCATATTGTGTCCTTCATGATAACCCAGATCATGTTTTTGTCTTCTGTTCCAGGCAGTTTTAGCACAAATACTTTTTCCTTGTGTGCACATTTGTTACTCTTTTTTTTATTATTTATTTTTAGAGACAGGGTTTCTCTGTATATCCCTGGCTGTCCTGGACTCACTTTGAAGACCAGGCTGGCCTCAAACTCATAGAGATCCTTCTGCCTCTGCCTCTTAGAATGCTGGGATCCTTCTGTACATATTTTTTTCTAGATTTGTTTTGTTTGTTTGCTTGTCTGTTTGTTTCAGACAGGGTCGCACATAGCTCGGGCTGGCCTTGAACCCCCTAAGTTGCCACAGATAACCTTGAACGCCTCATCTTCCTGCCTCTGTATCTCAAAGTGCTGGGATTATAGGCATGCAACATCACACCATTCCATGGGGTTCTGGAGACTGGACCTATGGCTTTATGCATGCTTCCCATTGAGCCACAGGCCCAGCTCCTTGTCCACATTTTAAAAGACTTATTTATTTATGTTACGTGTGTGGATGTTTTCCCTGAGTGCATGTGTGTGTGCCCATGTGTGCCTGGTGCCTTTGCAGGCCAGAAGAGAGTGCCAGATACCCTGGAACTGGAATTAGAGGGATTGTGAGCTGGCGTGTGGATGGTTGAAATTAAACGCAGACTCCCTGAAAGAGCAGCCAGTGAGCTTAACCGCTGAGCCATCTCTCCAGCCCCCCTTGACCACATTCACAGAAGCTTTTCTTCCATGGCATCAAAACCTCTCAGCATCGCTGTAACAGCTGCGAACAGTTTAGTTTGTAGGAAAGACTGCATGGCTTAGCAATGCCTCTCCTCTCTCCAACGCCAGATCTATTTCTCAGAAGGGGAAACGAAACCAAGCCTCCTCCTGACTGGTTCCAAAAAATACCATCTCAGTTGCTCGATTGCTCGCTCTTTGGCCATTTGTCATCCATCCCCACCCTGCTTTCTAAACAGATACTGGGTTTGGATTTGACTATTTCTACTTGCCCGCACTGGCCCTGGCTATTTTTGTTTTAAGAAAAGTATTTTCCCCGAAGATTTTGCCCAATGAGGCAACACGTGCCTAGCACTCATGCCACCCCGTGTTTGAATCCTACCCCCTCAAAAAAAAAAAAAAAAGTACTTGTCACCCAGGAGGATGAGATTTAAACTCTCTACTTAACCTTCATGTTTTCAGGCACTACATTGCTAAACTATACAAATCCCTTAACTCTCACGTATTGTGGTGTTTGCCGAATCTCTCAGTTTTCAACAGACCCTCTTTCTAGGAGAGGACCTGCAGTGTTCTCTGAATTAAGGTAAGTACGAGTCCATCAGGACCTGACCTCTATTTTTAAGAAAGCTTTGGTTTCAGCTCCTCAGAGCTCTTCAGACCGACCCACCTCACCCCCACCCAAGCTCTAATTCCGATCTTGGGTTTGGGTTCAGTGGGAAAGGTACAAAGTCAAGGACAACTGGGAAAGATCAGAGAGAAGGATATGGCAGGGAGATAAGACAAGAACACTGGGCAGTCGGAAGAAGGGAACAAGGACAGGAAGGGACATGAGGAAAGCCTCTACAGATGAGGTATCTGAAACAGGGCCTAAGATGACAGGGATCCTTGGCCCAGAGCCCTGCCACTCCCACTTCTTTTGCCCCTGTAGAGCATGTGATATGAATGTGTGCGTGTGTGAGCAAGCCCATGTTCCTTCTCCACCTTCAGAAAAAAAATATGGCTGTGGGCCTAGCTTACCCCTTCAGCCTGTGTACTTTCATCCCTATCAGTGATAGGAAAACTCTGAGTGCTGCCAGCTACTGCTGGGCTTTGGCAAGCTGAGGATGAATGTGGTTTTAAGCATGTGTTTACAATTAAATTACTGGCCAGTGAGATGGAGCAGCTAGGTAAAGGTACCTGCTGCCAAGCCTGATATCTTGAGTTCAATCCCCCGCACTGACATGGTGGAAGGAGAGATGACTCCAGCAGGTTATTTTCTGATTTCCATATTCAAGCCAAGGTTCTCTCTCGCTCTCTCTCTCTCTCTCTCTTTCTCTCTCTCCCTCTCTCTCTCTCTCTCTCACACACACACAAATAAATGTAATGAATAATTTTTAAATTTTATTTACAAGTTGGGTATAGCATTACACACCTACAATCCCAGTATTTGGGTAGTAGAGGCAGGAGGATCAGGAGTTGAAGTAATCAGACTAGATGATATGAGACTTTGTCTCAAAAAACAAAACAAAACAAAATAAGGGGCTTGAAAAATGTCTCAGCAGTTAAAAACACTGGCTGCTCTTCCAGAAGACAAGGGGTTTGATTCCCAGCACCCATATGGCAGCTCCCAACTCCAGTCCCAGGAGATACCATGCCCTCTTTTGGCACTCCACAGGCACTGTATGCATGTACAGGCAAAACACCAGTACATATATCATACATATATATAAATATATATGTATATATTGTTTGTTTTTTCAAGATAGGGTTTCTCTGTGTAGCTCTGACCAGCCTGGAGCTTGCTCTATAGACTAGGCTGGCCTCAAACTCAAGAGATCCACCTGCCTGTGCCTTCCCAGTGTCGGGATTAAAGGCCATCACCATCCAACCAAAATAATTTTTAATGAAAAAAAAAACATTTAAAAAATTAACCGTATGAACATAAATAAATAATTGTACCAAATAAGAATTAAACATTGATAAATCTTAAAAAGCTTGGGAAGCAACAGCAACAACACTAAAGTAACATATTCTCAAAGACTGTTTCTGGTGACTTACAGTTCTGTCTGGTCTAGAGACAGGTCTGCCACATTTCCGGTGAAAACCTCAAAAGTGCTGCTTGGTCTTGTGCGGTCCCATGCAACCTTTGAGATCCATCGTGTGAGTTTACTAGAAGGAAACCAATAGACACCATAAACCACAAGCTTATTCTGTTGTTTTTTTTTTTTTTTTTTGGGGGGGGGGTGATAAAGCTGCCATTAACTTACCCATGTTCCTATAAATAGCGCCCAAGAAACTCCCAGGCTCACTGAGATAGGCTTGGGTAGAATGGTTTTTTTGTGTTTGTTTGTTTGTTTGTTTTTTACTTTGTCACCTGTGTCTTACCTTGGCAAACAGACATTTGTTCGTTCACATGTCGGATTCCTAAAGTCATGACAGATTCCTAAAGAACTGGCAAGGGTCTTCTCTAGTGTGTCTGTGACATGTTTCCAAGAAAAATGGAAGGAAGGAAGGTGTGTTCCAGACTGAGGTTCACCATCAACAGGCTGGCCATCGTGATGGAACAGGAATCAGGAAGAAGGACCTTTCCTTAGCAGCTCCATTCTCTGCTGCTGTCACGGGGACATCACACTTCCCATTCTTGAGCCTTCGAGTGTAAGCTTGAACCATCAGACCCCTGGGGGACTTTGGGGCCTCCAGGCATGGGCAGGATCATCACATCTTGTGCAGCCTCGAGTCTTGCTTGCTCCTACACAGCTGCTGGCTTCCCTGCCTCTGAACACAGCTTCTTTGGAACTTTCCAGTCTCTGGTGTGAGCCGATCTGATAATTTCCCTCCATTGACATGCATTCTATTGGCCTGATTCCCTAAAGGAGCCTGACTAATATATTTTGATTGAGTAATTTGGGAGATGGAGGCAGAAAGATCCAGAGTTCAAGACCAGCTTCGGATCATATAGAGAGTTTGAGGGCAGCCTGGGCTACATAAGACCCTGTATTGATAACCAACTAAACAAAGAAAAACAAAAAATTATGAAACACAAATGCATATACACACTCAGACACACAAATACTCTATAGTCCACTCCAATTCTACCCCAACCTCTGTCTAGTTCCAACCTTGCTGACTAGACTGAGAGTGAAACCTCTGGGTCACTGAGCTGAGAACCTCAGCCTGTGGGGCTCTGCAAGACTATTGCAGGTACTTGCCACGGGGGCAGAAGCCAAGTAGCCTATCTTGACAGCCTGCTGAGGTAATTTGGCCATGGCCTTAGCTTTGGCTTGGTCTCAGTTGCAGGAAGTACCATTTGATGTCAGCTTCCATCTAGCCTGTTGTCCCTGGCCATATTCGGTCTTTGTGTTCTCCTTGACATTTAGACTTCTCTTGGGTCTTGATCATCAGTGGCCCTGCACTCTGTCTTCTTCCTGTCTCAGTCATGACTGTGACCATACTTGTATGGCTCTGCCTTTGGCCTTGGCCTTCATCTTGGACATCTGATTAAATCTAAATGTGAGTGTTAGTGTATTTCCTGGAACCAGTAGAATACACAGCTCCCTGTGGATGACTGTCCTGTCATCAGACTACATTTTCAGCTGCTCCCATTTACTAAATCTTCAAGAGTGACACCCTGGGGAGGAGGCTGGGGTACTCCCATAGGTTCTGCTCAGAGGGTGTGTTGGTTTACTTTCCTACTGTTATGATAAGACACCATCACCAAGGCAACTTATAGAAGAGACGGTTCATCGGGCTTATAGTGCCAAAGGGGTGAGTCCAAGAACATCATGACGGGGAGCGTGACAGCTGGCAGCACGAGTGTCTCAGTATCTCAGCATCAGGAGCTGAGATCTTTCATCTGATCCACAAGCACGAGGCAGAGAGCGCTAGCTGGGAATAGCGTGGGCTTTTGAAACCTCAAGGCTTCAGCAGTTTCACCAACAGGGGAGCGAGTATTCAAATATATGAACCTATGGGGGGACATTCTCATTTAAACCATCACATAGGGAGCTGCCCTGACAGAGAAACTGTAAGTGACTAGACGGGATGAGGTCCCCGGGCTCAACACCCCTCTCCAAAGCTAAGGGATAAGCCTATTATCTGCTTTGCAAACACCTCCCTCCCCCAACACACATACACACCACATACATACCTGTGAGATCTGGGCAGGGCTGGGAATCTGGGAATCTGGGAATCTGGGAATCTGAGCCAGGAGACCAAGCTCCACTGGTTCTCAGCTTATCGCCAGAGGTTAGGCATAGTGCTACTTTAGGAAGGGGACCACTGCTATGCCAGAGTAAAGGCTGGGGAAGGCTTCAAGGAGCATCCCTCAAGATACGGTCTCCACAGATGCCGCCGACATCTGTCCCATTAAATGCTGGAGCAAGCTCGGGAGCCTGAGGCCTTTCTACAGAGCTGCTCTGGATCCCCACAGGCTTCCAGAGAAGAACGCTTAGGTTGAAAGCAGCCGGTCCTTCAGGACCCTCCCTGCCCACCAGAAAGCAGGAGAGTGGTGTGAAGATGACACTCTGAGGAGCAAAGGAAGCACTTCACGCTGTATGCTGTTGTTTTTCTCTGACTCCTGACCTGCATGTGTTTCAGGCCACCTGCGCACAGAATCAGAGCCATGGGCACCACAGAAAGGCAGAGGCTGAGGAAACGGTAGGGGAGGAATGAGGGAGAGATGGGTATGCTGAGCACCCTATCTTGAATCTGGCTTTCTCATTACCTGCACCTGACCTGCACCCAACAAGCTGAGCTGAATGAACACAGCTCCCCAGCTCCAGCTCCTTCTACTTGCCTCATTTACTTTCAAGCTGTCTGTACTGTTGTCAGGTTCCAGTAACTGTTACTCTACCCTAGACCCTGGGAAAAACTCACTCCTCCCCAGCCTGGCCCCACTCTTCCTCCATTGCTTCCTCCTCTTTCTATGTCTCTATTTTCATCCATCTCTCTGATATCTGTCTCCCTCCCTATTTCTGTGTCTCTGTCTCTCCCCCTCCATATGGGCACATCCAAGCCTTCACAAGAACCCACTGGCCTCCTCCACCAAGCCTGATCCTTCCGACCCTGCACTGACCTCGTAGTATTTCCAACATTTACACCCTCCGAACAGGCCAAACAAACCCTCCACAGGTTACAGAGAGAGCTTTAGAGTCTGAGACCAGAGCACTGAGCAGGCGTTGGAGAATCTAGCAAAGGCCAGACAGAGCAACACAACCTAGGGTGAGCCCATAGAATTGCCACAAAGAGCTGCCCAAATGGCCACCTGTCAAGGAAGCCACAAGCAAACACTGTCCTGGAGAGTAACCCAGCAGGGTCAGAGAGAAAACACTGGGACAAGGTAGCCTCAAACAGGTGAGGCCGCAGGGTAGGGCTGTTAGGAAACGTGCGAATGTGAAGGTTACACGCGGGTTCACAAATCATGCCACGAGATCGGTTCCACGTGGGAGGTTTATTAGGGGAAAGGAGGAGAAGGGAGCAGAGACAGAGAAAAGAAGAAGGGAGAGAGAGCAGAACAGAGGAAGAGGAAGAAAAGAGAGAATCAGGGAGCAGAAGAGGAAGAAGAGAGAGAGGGGGAGAGAGGAGATGAGAGAGAGAGAATCAGGGAGCAGAAGAGGAAGAAGAGAGAGGGGGAGAGAGGAGGAGAGGGAGAGAGAGAGAGAGAGAGAGAGAGAGAGAGAGAGAGAATCAGGGAGCAGAAGAGGAAGAAGAGGGGGGGGAGGGTTCCAGTTCTCTCATAGGGTGATCAAGGGCATGAGCAGGTAATTCCAGGTGGTCAGGGTGTCTTTACAAATGCCTGATAACCGGTCTATCAGGTCCCTTGGAGCTGGCCATAGAAGTGCCTGCTTACTGATCCCAACAAGGGCTCCAGCTGTATTTCCTGTGGAGGCAAATAGCATCTACTCTGGACAGTGTGGCTTTCTCAGGTTTTCCAGAAACTTCTGCTGTTTGGGGTCTCCACTGTTCCCTGGTGTTTAAGGACAATGTCTAGAGCCTAACTAGGTCACTCCATCCCGCCTCTCCATGCCCTCAGGAAAAACAAAAAACAAACATTAATGGCAGGAAAGTGCCTGAGACACCCCAGACACATGGTGGATGGCAGAGGAGGGCTGTATGTGGATATCCATGTATATCCGTCTGTTCTCTAGGTTTCTAGATAATGCTCTTCCCAGCCTGCCCTCTGTGGCTGCGGTACAGGGGCGGTGCATACACCTGACCCACGGGGAGGTGGATCTAGACACCGCTGCTGCCTGAAACCAGTGAGTAGGACACAAGCTAAAGTCACCTGAGCGGAGGGAACCTCAATTGAGATAATGCCTCTGTAAGATCAAGCTTAAGCAAGCCTGTAAGGTGTTGGTTTAATAGGTGATTGATGCCGGAGGAGGGGAGGACAGGGGAGATTGGCAGTGTGCAGGGTACAGCCCTCAGTCAGGCTTTGGGAACAGAATTCGAGCCTGAACGCAGCAGTGACTCTACAAAAGCATGCAGGAGCGGCCTCACTGGGGGCGCAGAGCTTGCCTCACCTTTTTACTATTTCTGCTTACAATATAATGAGTGCATGAGGGCATGTGGCAAGGATAGGCCCTGCAAGGAGCAGGATACCATTCCAGACCACCCTGAGAGTAGGTCTTCTAGGACCCAGAAGGAGGCAGTGGCCACAGTTCCTGCAGAAGTGCTAGAGACAGCAGCTCAGGGACTACCCCGGGGAGTCAAGGGCACAGGGCTGCTATTCTGTCTGGGGGGTCTAGACACACCTGCCTCTGTTTCCGGGCCCTAGCTCTGGGCCTGCGGTGCTGTCTGTCAAAGAGAGAAGAGTGCAGTGCCCACCAGAATAGAGCCTTTGGTTTGAAGATGATACGAGAATGGACTGGACCCAAAGCAGTGAAGCATCCACCCCACCATCCCAGGTAGGGGGATGAGGGTATATGAAAGAATCAGGCGGGACAGTAGGTTCAGGAGCTCTGCCGTGAGGCACCCCAAGCTATGGGAGAGCATAGTTGACAGGGCTGCCTCCATCTCTCTGGGAGCCTTGAAAGAGAGCCTTGAATAGAGTCTTCACAGGCAGTGGTTGTGTATATGGAAGGCAGCAGGAGGGCTGAGGAGGTGGCAACGAAGGAGCTTCATCTTCCATAGGGAATGAAGGCTGCTCCCTTTCCGGTGAAACCTTCTCACGAGCTTCAAAGGTGGCCTGCCCTAAGTAGGCCATGGAGGGGCTGAGCCAGCTGAGCCCCCCCCCCCAAAAGAGGGGTGAAGGATATATAAGCAGCCGCAGCCAAGAGTTCTGAACCAGAGCAAATGCCCTGAGGTACTTGGGAACAATGACGGAGGTGAGGGGCTCCTGCTCAGCCCGGGACCGCTCCTCCTGCGGGTCTGACTGTAAGGATCTACCAACCCCACAGAGACACAGTTCTCCAGAAGGGAGGATGGGCTCAATGACTGGCCACTAGTTCCATCAGCGAAGTCAGGTGTCCTACCTCAGGCTTGCTGACTCCACACCCACATACACGTGTACACTCACACCTGCGGTGCCCAGCAGTTTCAAGCCAAATTTGACTTGTAACTTCACATTCCTGACGCAAGGGCCCAAGGAGCTAACTGGATTGGCTGCCCTCCAGCTCACTCAGTCCCAGCCTCCAGGACCAGCATTTCAGTGTCCGCTGTCCACCAGAAGTCTTCCGTCGTCTGCAAGCACCGTCAGATATGAAGTTCGGGGGCAGTCTAGCCTCACAAGGCAGCCATCCAGGGAAATAAACGCTTCCCAGAGAACACCCCGTCCTGCGATGGCCTTCAGTCCCACTAGGGGGCGATCAGGAATCCCTGTAACTTGTCTTGCGGGAGGTTTGGCTTCAGTTTTGTGTGGCTCCACCCCTCCCCCCTAAGCCTTAGCTTGGTGTGAGTCTGTTCTCTGCCAGGGCCTAACTCTGCCTGTTCACTTGAGGTGTGTCTCTGATTACCCAGTATTTACTCCTCATTCACTGTCCTGCCGGAACCCTCCACAGGGAAGGCATTTGCTCGGATTCCCTGGTTGGAATTGAGGATGGTGGCTGATGGGTAGCGCCATCTGCTGGATCCATCCTTCCAAACTCCAGAGTGAACTGTAGTCTCTACTTTGGGGCTTGGCAATCTGGAGACAGGGTGGTCATGAAAGGGTTAGACTAACTTTGTAACCTGTATGTCTTCTAAAGCCTATAGTTTTGAGTTTTAGGTTCAGGTTAAGCTAAAGCCTCTTAGTACCTTTCCAGAGAATGAAAAAATGTGACCCTATCTATGAGGACAGACAGAAAAAAAGGCAAGCAAGCAATGACCTTCACTCAGCAAAAAGAAAAAATCCTGTCTTTGAGATAGCATTTCTTAGCAACGAACCCAGACTACTTCTGAGTAGCTTTTGACCTGCAGCCAAAAGTCCGCAGCCCCTAATCTTCAAGGATGAGCTAACCACCCCCACCTTAAATTGCAGCTGCATCCACACTTGGCAGGACTGGCCAAGCTTGAGCACCTAAGACTAACCAATTATCTTACTTTATAGCTTCCTCATCCAATCCTAAATTGCCAAGACTGCAACTTCAAATCTCCCGAAATTTTTCTTTTAAAAACCTAAAGGCCTTTGTCTCCGGGTGCCACTCTTTGCTGACCGGCAGGGGTGACCCCATTGTGCAATGGTTAATAAACCTCTTGGTTTTGCAACAAGTCGTGGTCTGGGGGAGTTTCTGGGAAGGGCACGATCTTGAACTCCTGAGCTGTGAGATCCCAGGTCTTACAGTCAATGCTGTTTCCCTACAGTCCTCTATATGCGTCTGACCAGGGGGAAAAGACCCTCCCCTTTTCATTACATCCTGCTTCCTCTGCAGCCCCCTAGTGTGGCTGTAGGCACCCCAAGGGTTTGCCACGAGTGGGGCCTGCGGGCGTTCCTTTCCCATCACAGACTGGGAAACGAGTAGGCAGGTGACCAGGCCTCTCTGCCAGTCTGTGGCAGACAAGAGCCTTCCAGCCAATGCAGTCCTAACTTAACTGTCTCAGTAATCATCAGCTGAGGACATGCCTGCCACACAGAAATCATGCAAGCAGAGAGAACCAGATAAACTCTCCCAGAAACCTTTAAGTATTTTAAGAGAAGTGGTCTCCCAAACCCAGCCTCCACCCTCAACTCCTTACCCAGGGAGCTCCTTCGAGAAGGCCCAGGCACATGTCAGGCATAAAAGAAGGCCTTTAGTTCTTTCCTTGAAGCCGTTTGCTGCATTCTCAGGACCACAGAACCAGGTGCTCATGGGAAGGCAAGGGCCCTTTGCTCTCCATCCTTTCTGGGATCTCCAGGGGCCCTCTGAAGTGAGCTGCAGGGCTTGGGGGACCTCATTTGCCTTTTGGTACTTTTTAAGGCAGAGCCTTCCAGCTCCCAGGCCCATGCAAGTGTAGACAAACATACACTCAAGGCCAAGTCTTGATTCTCTAATCTCACAGCTTCACTTTGTTGTTGACACAGTTCTGGGGACCCAGGGACACTGACCCTCCCACCAATGGGAGCCAATTCACAGTTCTTAGTCACAGACCCAGAATGAGGAGTCCCTCCCAAGGGCTCCCAGCTCTGACATCTGTGGCTCACTGTCCTTTGTCCATTCATCAAATCCATCTCAAATCGATGCCCACATCCTGAGACTCATGAATCAGCCGCTATAACATGGTTAGTAAAGCTTCATGCTCAGGGAGGCAGAGGCAGGTGGATCTCTGTGAGTTCAAGGCCAGCCTGGTTTACAAAGTTCAAGGCCAGCCAAGACTACACAGAAAAACCCTCTCTTTAAAAAAATTAAAATAAAAAAAAAAACCTTCATGCATTGAGGGGTAGCTGGTGTGGTAGGATTCTGGAGAACTGAAAGTTTAGTGTTGAGTTTAGGGGTGAAGGTGTTTGTGTTTCCTTTCAACCGGAGGCCCTTTGTACTTTTATCATCAAGAGGAATGTAAACACGTTTCAGACAGCCTAGGACTTGTTACAAGGTAGATATTGGTGTGTGTTTAGGACTGAAGGAGGCTTGTCCCAGGAACTGTTTAGTGCTAAACAGTTTGCCCACAAGTGGCTATGAACAGATTCACAAAGCAGCTTGGCCACTCCCCGCCACCTCTGTTTGGCTGACCACGGATTCTGCTCCATGTAGACGAGCAGAGTCAGCCACGTAGGGATAGAAAATAGTCAGGAAGACATGCATTTTACTGGAACACACCCAACCTATCAGATGTTGAGACGGCACGTGCATCGTGACGTCATCTACGGCGTGCTAGAAGCGTAGGATGCTGCAGGCCCTATGTGACTATGACCACAGCCCGGGCAAGTGACTTGAGCAGACATGGAGGGAAGTACCCCGAGAACACTGAGGTGCCGTTAAGTAAGCCGATGAGAGAAGCGGGCTCGGCCCTCCTGAGTCACATTCCCATGCTTTCACCACCTAATGCAGGCCTGGCTTTGCTCGTGGTCTCTCTCCCGTCTGATTTTCTTGACTCACGGTTCTGAAGCGATGGCCAATTTGGAGCATGAAAGCATGGCAAGCAAGCTCGGCGGCATGAATGTCTGGGGTACACACTTGCCCAGCATCAGGACCCTTTCTCCTTAAGCAGCCCAGAGATGTCCTCTGCACAGAGGCTAGGTGGTTGGCCAAAGCCCCCACCCCCACCCCCAGCTACAGTCGCAGCTGCAGTGGACAGAAGGGGACAGAATCATCTGGATGATTCTGGTGAACCCGCAGAGCATGTGAGACCCCTCCCCAAGACCACCACCTCCTGAGGAGCAGCTGGAGACCACCTCCTCCCTACAGAGTGAACCACTCTGCAAGTAGCGGTTGGGAGAGCTGGGTCAACCCCCAGCCATGTAGTCAGGTGGGGGGCATAGTCAGCATACTGTCCATGCCTCCAATTCCACAGCACAGGATTCTGGCCACCAGAGGGACACTGGGTGGCACCTGCTGAAAGCCACTCTTGGAATAGAACTATCAAACACGCCTGCGTAAGTGCATGTGCACATACATGAGCAGACGTTCAGGAACACACACACATAGATACACACATACTCAGAGCATGCACATAAATGTACAGACATTTACACATATCAAGAAACACCTTTACTGTCACACACAACACACACACATTGGAATTTATCATATTAATATATTTTAACATATTGACCTAATGCCCAAATATTTTCTCTCATTTAATGAATAAAGAAGTTTTCCTACATTTCTTATATTTTTGGTTGTGAGCCTAGCCTTTAATGGCTGAGCCATCTCTCCAGCCCTTTCCTACATTTCTTAAATAGCTGAGTCTAATAGGGTGAATTTGTCTTTTTTTTTTTTTTTTAATTGTTTACTCAGCCAGGGAGGCCAGAAGAAAGACACCACAGGTATGGTGGCCGAAAGGAAGACACCCAAGCACCTGAGACAGGAACCACTGTGATGGACAAATGTGTGATGGAGAGATGGGGAAGATGGAATCCACAGGGAAGAAATGGAAGAGAAAGTGAAGCCAAGGAGTTTATACACTGTAGAAAAAAGTGGAACTGGAGACTTGGCACCAGTGAGTAACAGGTATATGAAGAGGCCAGGGTGAGGTCCTGGCCTGGTCTGCCACCAAGGGTCATGTCTGAGTCAAGATGCTATGGCAGCCAGGGTCTGTGTTGATGTGCCAGGCCATGCTGTCTGGGCTGCTGCTTGAGGCACTGTGCTAAGCTGCCCCCACCTTCTTGTGGGCCAGCACACTCAGGAAAGCTGTCCCTCCCCGCAGATCAAGAGAACAAGAGAGCTGTCCCTGTCCCTCACTGGGAAAGTGGGCCCTGTGCTTCGCTGGGCAGCACAATGGGGTTGGTCCTGGTGGTGAAGGGGGTGAGCGTGCCTTGAGGACATGAGAGCAAGAGAGCTGACCCTGCCCCTTGCTGGCTGCAGAATTGGGTGAGCTAGCTAGGGACAGTGCTGGAGAGCTCGCCCTGGAGCACAGGAGAGCTGGCAGGCTAACCAACTTAGCTACCTCCCAGACCCAAATCCACAGCTTTGATCTGGCCTAACCCAACGTCTACCCCATCTGTGATCTGCTGAAGTACATGAAAGGGCAGGTCCTCCTGCAGATCCAAAGCTGCAGGATCTCCCTGACACAGAGCAACAACAGGATATCCAAGAGGGGGCCCCGTGAGGATCCAGTACTGATAGTATAGCAGAAGCCAGAGGCCTAGAAACAGGCCAGTGACTCACTGCAATGAACTTTTGCAAACAGCAATGTGTGGAGAAAAGGGAATACCGGTGAAACACTGCATCTTCCACGACAATATGCTTTGTTTTGTTTTCTATTCTATCTTATTTTATTTGTGGGGGAGATTGCCAGGGTGGAGGGTGGACATGAAGGGATGGGGAGATGAGTGGGATTGGAGCGCACGATGTGAAATTCACAATCAATAAAAAGTTTTGAAATTTTGCTTATATTAGTTTATTTGTATGTGTGTGCATCTGCACGCACACACACACAGATGTACACACGATCCAGGGGAGTCTGTTCTCTCCTTAGACTTTCTGGTTTGAGGTGGACCAGCCCACATGCCCTGTCTATGAGCGTGGCCAGGCTGGGCTCTGCTGGGCCCATTTGTATCGCTGTTCTCCACTGACCTCCTAGCTGTGGGCGGGATGCAAGCGTGAATGGGGAAGTATGCGTGTGAGGGGGTGTGTTCTTCGGGAGATGTGAGTGTAAGTATGGGGTGCACGTGTGTGAGCCGCAGCTGATGTGTTTATACATGTCGTGAGGGGGGGGGGGGGGGAGGAAGGGACAGGGGGGGGGAGGGGGGGGGGGGGGGGGGGGGGCAGTGAGAAAGGAACAGAGGGAGAGAGCACGGGTGTAATGGTGTGGTGGCTGGTGTAATCAAGAAATACTGCCCAAGGAGGCCTTGTATCCTGGCAGCTCCCCACTCATCCTGGGCTTGAAGTCCAGCCCTAAGGGAAACAAGGGGGCTGGGAGAGTGGCCTGCTGACCTCTGGCCTCCGTGTGGGAAGCCAAGCCCTACAGGCAGTCAGGGTAAGAGGGTGGCAGGCTGCTTCCAGTTCCACCAGAACTGGCTGCTGCGGACTCAGGCTGTAGGGACCGGTGCTCTTAAGAAAGGAATGAGTGCCTGACTTGGCACTGTGCCCTTTGCCTGTGTCTGTCCTGTCTGAAAGGGACAACTATGGGGGGGGGGATGGGAGGAGGCTTCCATTTGGGGTTGAATAATAAGGACACGAAGACGCGTGTACAGTTTGTGCCTGTTGGCCTGTTTGCTGGGGGCCATCTCCTGAGCTAGCCATCCGTGCTCCACGGGGCTTGCCTGATGCTGCATCCCGACCATGTGTCCTCCCCGCTCTGCCCATCCTCCCCCCACCAGAGGTTATCTTGAAAGACCCATTACTTAAGCAGTTCTCAGCCATGACTCTTCCTGGTTTTCCAGACCTGTCTTGATACTAAGTTATGCACAGGCTCTGAAGAGTCTTAAAAAAAAAAAAACCTACAAAATCTCAGATAACAATCCCTGACAAAAGGCTACTTCAAAGCTCAGGTGCCAAAGCTCCAGATTCACGTCAGATACCACAGTCCAGCTAAAATTCTGCTACAGGCAACCAGTCCCTGAGCAACAGTGTGACAGGACCCAGGTCATTGCCAGCCCTTCCTGGCCACCTCTTCCAGAAAGGGGACATGGGACCACAGAGAGATGGGGTCAGAACCGGCAGAGCCGAAAGGGACTGTGGGAGTGGGTGAATGCCAGCCTCACTCTCACTGGCAAGAGCAGCTGCCACAGGCTTGGTGTTGCCCCTACCTCCTGAGTGTATATGCTGCGTACCACATGCCCAGTTTACGCAGTGCTAGGGATGAAGCCCAGAGCCTTGTGTGTGGTGCGGAAGCACTCCACCCGCAAACCCTACGGGTGTCACACTCTTCCGTAGAGCCAAGCACAAGTCACCTGCCGCAGGCACGTTCTCAGGATGCCGGGTCATGGGTTCTCGGCGGGAGGCCTGACCAGCAAGAATAACGCATAGTTCAGCCTAAGTTCAACCTGGGTGGCTGTTCTTTGTGTGCACCAAAGGCCCCATAGCATATCCAGCTGTCCTCTGAGTTTGCCCTGTGCCTGTTTCTGACACAGGTTGAGGTACAAGCCTGCAACAAATGGCCTTTGGTGATTATCCAAACCCTGATGAAGGTCAAATAGCCCCTCCTGACTGAGTCAACAACGGTGCAGAGGGCCTCAGTGTTGCCAGGGGTTCTGGGCATGGAATCCTGGAGTGGAGCAACACACGTCCCCAGGTCCAAGGACGTGGTCTCACACCTGTCTGGTTCTATGCAGAAGGCTCTCTCTCTTTTTTTTTTTTTTTTAAGACTATTTATTTATTATATATAGAGTGCTCTGCCTGGATGTGTGCCTGCAGGCCAGAAAAGGGCATTAGATCATCTTATAGATGGTTGTGACCAACCATGTGGCTGCTGGGAATTGAACTCAGGCCCTCTGGAAGGTCAGTCAGTGCTCTTAACCTCTGAGCCATCTCTCCAGCCCCCAGAAGGCGATTCTTGATCAAAGATCAGAGGAAAGAGAAAAAGTGGATTTTGTGCAACCATCTGTCTTTCTGTCCCCTCTGTGACACCAGCATTATGCAATTCAGACTACTGTTCTGGAGAGCTTTCTGTGAGGATATTCAGCTTTAACCCAGCCCTGTTCCTGTCCCAGTCAACCATGGAGTGGGGCAGGTACCAGACATGGCCACTAGGCAGATCCCCAAGAACCTCCTGCCCCTTTTACTATGTGGGTCAAGTAAGGCAGCCCTTGTCAGACCTTAGATCCACAGTCCTCAGTCCTGGACTTGCCACCTCCAGAGTTTGGTGTTGTCAGCTCCTGTTGGTGGAAGCCTGAAAGACTGGGCAAACTGGTGTCTGGAATGACATGGCACTGTAACAGATGTTTCATGTATCTGGGAACAGGGTGATGAACAGACTAGAAGAATTTTGAACTATAGGCAGAACGTTGTTAAAGAAAAAAAATTAGTAAGGTATGGTACACACAGCCATAATCCCATTATTCTGAAGACTGGGACAGGAGGATGGACAGTTTGAGGTCAGCCCGAGCAATAGAATGAATTCAGAGAGACGGAGGAAGTTAATCCACGACACTTATTAAGGTAGCAAGGCAGACTCCCAGCAAGCACAGGGCCCACCTGAGTGGGATTGTGTGGGATCAGGGGTGGGGGAGTAAAATGGGGGTTTGGTCTCAATCCTCCCCAATTCAATGTGAGCTAATAGAGGTTTAGAGCCAAGGAATACAAGAGTCAGTGGGTGGAAAAGCTAAAGAGAAAACATGAGGATGCAGGGAACTCAGGCAGGCCAGTGTCCTTAGATGTTATTATCTAAAGGATACAGATGAGGAACCTGGTCAGCTATGGAGTGAAGTCTCTTAATAAACCGACACAGCGGGGTCCAGAGGAAGTACCCAGGAAGTCCAGGTTTCAGAGACAAACTAATAGATAGTTAAGCCACGAGTTCTTGTCACTTTAAAGGTGATTCCAGTGAGGACTCAGGAGACAGAGAGTGGCTCGGCCATGATCTGGGAAAGCACGGTCAGCAAATACTCCGGGAGGAACGCTACTGAAGCTGGAGGAAACGCTACCTTTGTTACAAAGGGGAGAAGGACTTGATCTCATTCTGTTCCTGTCCTGGTGGTCTTAGAACTTGCCCTCGAGGAATTCGATAACCAGCTAAAACTGAGCACTGTGTTGCAGGCATGGATTGACACTTCTGAACACTTCCAGCAGAATGGAGAAAGGCAAAAGGATTCAAAAGCAGATCTTTTTTTTTTTTTTCATCAAAAGGGAAGTAGAACTTTAAAATGTGCAAAGCTTCTCCAACTCCTTGTTGAAGGAATGGGAAGGCCTGGGATCAAGAGTGTGGGGCCTGATGGAGTCCTGCTACACCATTAGCCAGGGACCATCCATTCCCAACAAAGAAGAACAACCACAGAAGCATTGGCGAGATCACCCCACAGCCCAGTTTCCAAGGCCTTAAGGACAAAAATGATTTCAGATGTGGGGGAGGGGAGGGAACAGGGGTGCCGCTGCTCACTGCATTTTGTATTGCGTAGCTGGCTGCCTACACCACCACTGCACCCCTCAGCTGCCTGGATGGTATCCCCAAGCCTCTGTGCCGTGTGTTCAGAGGTGCTTTAATGGCATGGCTGTCTCTGCTCACACTTCTGAGGGTCCCCGAGAACTTTTAGAACCAGGCAGACCCACTGTGGGAACCAGATCAGAAGGTCCCCAATACAGTAATGCCCCACAGAGATGGGGAGGTTAGCTGCGTCCGAGACCCCAGACCACCCATTGCTGCTTACACAATACTTCAGCTTGAATGTGGACGGCCTGAGCCTCAGGCATAGACCTACTGAAGAGCTGGGTATCCCCAGAGATAATCCATGCAGCAAGACAGAGCACAGAGCCATGGAAACATCCCAGCCACCTTCCCTTGCCTTGGGATATCAGCAACCCTACAATGAGCACAACAGGGGGCTGGTACAGCAAGCCTGGCGTCCAGTTCCATTCTTCACCCAGAAGAGATCCAGGGCTGAGTAAAGCAAAGTAAGCTCGCTGTTACCCTCTAGGAGTTCCCTTGGTTTCCCTGCCTTCTGCTGGGAGGGCAGAACAGTTTGAAATGCGTTCCCTCCCCACCAACGTCCGAGAAAGACCGAGCACACGGGACAAATGGAAGTGTGCCCTTATTCTTCATCCCCAGCAGGCTCGGGTCTTGCTGTTCTTCGTGGGACAGAGAGAAAACATGTCTGAGTTCACAGACAAGCCACTGTGCCAAAAGTGGCTTTCTTGGTAATGCCAAGAAAGAGAGGAAGGCAGCAATGCACTCCTCTGGCAGCCTGAGCTGCCTTGTCGGCTGAGCACAGCCGGCAGGGGCCCAGGGGTTTTGGTCCCACCCAGCTGAGCCCACACTTAAGTAATGGGTCCTATACTTGCTGCCTTAGCGAGGGTTACTTTTGCTGTGATGAAACGCCACGACCAAGAGAAACTTGGGGAAGAAAAAAGGTGTATTTCACTTATACGTCCACACTGTAGTTCGTCACTGAAGGAAGCCAGGGCGGGAACTCAGTGATTTGTTCCTCTTCCTATTGCGGTCATGCTACATACATCTTCTTTCTCTTTTCGCTATTACTTGTCTCTGCGTTGATGTGGGAGCCAAAGCCTAGGTTTTATCCACAACAGTTCTGCTCATCGAGGGAGCATAGGGAGAAAGCATTGAGAAGGTTAATACAGATGGAAACCAGCAAGATCGAGGCCTCAGGGACGCAACAGCAGGGGCCCACTGCCTTCAGTCTTCTGCTTCCCATTATCCCCCACCAATGCCACCAGGCTATGAATCCATCAAAGGGCAAACCTACTGGTTAAGTCAGAACCCCTGCCATCTAACTGTTTGCAAATACTACTGTGCAAACCAACACCGAAAGCTGAGCTTTACTAACACTCCAGGGCATTTCCTAACCTAATCCAATTGACAATCAAAACCAACCACCACACGCCCTAATAATTGTTTGAGTTAGAGAAATCCCAGTGTTGGTATTCATTCATGTAACCAGGAAACATTTACTGGGTAATTGCGGTGTCCAGATTGCTGGAGCTGAGCCTTTCTGATGACTCAGCACTTGCCTGGCAAGCCTGAGGACCTCCATTCCATTTCCAGTAACCTAAAGGTGAAAGGACAAAGCCACTTCCACAAAGTAGCCCTCTGACCTCCACATGGCCACGGCAGTCCCCTGCCTGACACATTGATAATAAATAATTTTTACTATGAACAGACTGTGGAAGCTGTGTTTGAATTCCAGGAAGGGCCGATTTGAAATGAGAATTTTTAAGAAAGCCGATTTCCTCTCCATTTTCACACTTGCTGTTACAGAGCTAAGAATGACCTCCTATTAATTACTGTGCGTTCACTGATGGTCATAGCTCTCTTTTGTCACTTACAAGGTGACTTTATGACAGCACTCACGTCAATACAAATAGGCTGACTGCTACTAGGGGGCTGCTCACCTCCAGCATAGATTTGAAGTTCCAAATTTATCGCGTATGAAGTTCAAACACAGACCCACAGCGTCCAGAGCCATGGTTGGTCCTTCCCTTTCCGACCTGTCCCTACAGATGAGCCCTCCATCCTCAGCCCTTCAGGGACACAGCATTGCCTTAGAGGGAAGAGACGTGACATCAGCCTTCTAGGATCAACGGCCCTAGACTTGGGCTGAATCATGAGGGAGACAGCACAAAGCCAGTCACATTCCACCTGTTTAACTTAAGTTCAACTGCGGGAGATTTTGCCTTGTACCCATCAGGCTGTGCCCTGCTGTGAGTCACTCCATATTGTGGGAACCCATGGCACTGGGGCTGCACCATGTCCTTGGCGATGCCATTTTACAAGTAGCACTCGCCTCCACTCTGACTGTAAACGCAGAGGCATGCGTATCAAAAACTAGCACTTACCAAACACCCCAGAGTGAGGGAAGGTACGGCAGCTTCACCCAGACCCCATAAAGAGGAGGACACCCAAGCCTGCCAGGTGACAGCTCTAACTGTCCTCTGATTACTGGGTGTGGGCACCAAACCAGCAGCTTCCAGAGACTGACCCCAGAACTTTAGCTCAGTGCCTCCTGCTTGACTTGAATCCCCTAAAGTTCTACCTGCCTGTCCATATTTCTGTCCACTCATTTGGACCTGGTCCTGCGCCTCCAGGTCCTCCAACCCTAAAGCTTGCTTCTGCAGCATCCAGCAGCTCTCCAGCTGGGTTTGTTACTCTGCCAGTCAACAACCTGCTTCCAGGGAGTCCCCTTTGAATTCTTCTAACTCTTCAGCACTTAGCCCTTCTATAGCCATTGTGTGGCCCATCAGCAGGCAGATAGATAGGTAGATAGGTAGATAGGTAGATAGGTAGATAGGTAGACAGGTAGGTAGGTAGGTAGGTAGATAGATAGATAGATAGATAGATAGATAGATAGATAGATAGATAGACAGACAGACAGACAGACAAATTATAGCTAATGAAATTTACTTACCTTGTGAACCTATTGCCATTCAGTAAGTTCTGGCCTTGAATAAAGACACCTACCTACACATCATACATTTTTGGTGTGGCACTGTGTGTCACCTTTTTGAACAACTTGTCAGTTGTCCTGGCCAATGTTGGGAGGGACAGTGAGGTTCATTCATGACTACCCATGACCAGGGGAGGGGGAGGGGACACGATACAAAGGAAGCAGTAGATCAGACTGGCTGGGTGGAGCTTTTCTGTTTCCTTTCACAGTAGCTTGCTGCCCTTGCCCCCACCTCCACCCCCACTGACCACCTGATCAGCTGTGCCTTCTGTCCCACTGGCAGCTGCTTCAGGAAGCTCTAATTGCAACACCCTGAATTCCACCTTTATTTGTCCTATGGCCCTGGGCTGATAGAAGGCAGGCCAGCCATGCAGCATGACGCACAGCCCTGACACCTACTAATCATGGTCTTAGACAACATTTTGTTATCTGAGCCTGCTATGTGGAGGTTTGTTTTACTCTCTTCATTCCTTATATATTTACCTTAAACCCAATTGCCAAAAATGTCTTGCTGGTTTCAAGAGGCTATTAAACAGCTCTGGGGCCTTCTGTGGTTTGGGTTTAGGTTTTGTTTTTGTTGTTGTTGTTGTTTACTTTGGTAAATGGTCTCACCAAGTAGCTCTTTCTAGCCTGGAACTTTCTATATATAGACCAGGCTGGCCTCCAACTCACAGAAATTCCCCTGTCTCTGCCTCCTAAGAGCTTCAAGGTATGTTACAAGCATATGTGTGTTCAAGGTAAATTGTTTTCATTTGAGTAGATGTTATCAGACAAGTGGCTGCTGTCAGCAAAATAAATAGTTCTTGCCTCAGATGAATAAAAGAGATGGCTTCTTCTGGAGCCAAATATGAGCGATGATGGCCCAGAACATAGATTTAGGTCTCCCCAGATGTCATGTTTCAATGAGGTAATACAGAGGAAGTCATAAAACAACACACTTTTCGAATACATCTTTGGGTACATCAAGCAGGTGCTTACAGACACATATGGAGAACCGCTCCAGGCCACAGGTGTGGTCTGATAGCATTCTTAGCCTGTTGGTGGGTGGAAACTCGGGTCTGCTCCTACATCCCAAAGGATTTTCCTAATGCTCACGGAAGATGTTAGGTCATTTCAGCAATAATGGTTCCTGGAAGAGCCAAAAATGCCCTAAGGTAATTTAGCTCTGAAGTAGTAACATTCCCAGCTTTCCATGCCACTGAGGTTCTAATCAGACAGCCTTTTCGGGCAGCTTCTTTCCAGGAATTCTCATTCTCACTGGTCAGTCTCCCCCAGAACGTTTCACCAATTATCCCATAATGTCCTCCAAGGGCACTGTATACATATATGTACATATAAGGTTCATGTACTTATGTGCAGGCAGAACACCCATACACATAAAATAAAGGTTAGAATATACATTCTTCATTGTGGTACACTGTTCATAATAAGCAAGCTAGACATGACATCACGGAGTTTTTTTTTTTTTACTTCTTCACACCCATTAGCCAAGAAAGCACCTGCTTTATGCAATAAAATTTGAGAGGAAGATTATATTAAACACTTCTCTCATTAGAAGATGGAATCAGTCCGGTCCTGCGGGTGTCACGTGGCAGAGTGACGTCACCTCCTGAGACTCCAAAGCCAAGGCTGTAAGGAATGCCGTGGCTTCAGCTATGCTCCCGGTGGGGTCCCACGCACTAAGGAAAGCCCGCAGCCTGAGGACAGTCGGCCTCACTGCAGAGAAGACAGAAAGCAGGCCACCAGCTAACGACCATCACAGGCTGGCCAGCAACTGGTCTGCAGCGGTTGTCTCTGGGAGTCAGCTGGAGTCAGTGGTATCCAGGAAGCGCTAAGCTGTCCCCTTCAGTGTGTCTGTGAGGGTACCAGGCAAGTCCTGAGCAAAAGGACGGGAACTACTACTCAGCTGAAACTGGGCTGAGACTCAGAGCCTCAGAAAGCGTCCTCTGGGCTTCCCGGACACAACCCTACCCCTCATGGCCTCCAAGCACCCTGGAAAGAACTGCTCTGTGGCTTTTCACTCCCTGGAGGAAGCGGAAACCAAGAGGCATGTATGTGGGAAACACCAGTCCCCAAGCCCTGGGCCAAAGCAAAGACTAATGCACTAAAATCTGGCTTGCCCGAAGCTTTACAACAAATAGATAAATAAGTCCAGGTCAAAAAGATCAGCCACTTATCCAAGCTCAGCTACCAGCACTGGGGCTGATAGCAAACCCCTGTGTTTCTAAACCCCAAGGCCAGGCTAGGCCAGGGCACTCTCATGTTGGGAAATGACTCACTCCCACAGGAGGCTGCTGAGGGCATCTACGTATCCAGAGGTGGTATCCAAAGCCAGCCTGATTAATACTGGTGGCTCTGCTGCATGCACAGCTGGCCTTTTGATCCCCAAGGCACTCTTCTTCCATCCCAGTATGAAGACATCTTACAGATTTTGAAGCAGATTGACCTGGAAGAAAGAGCCCTACAATACAAGTTGAGACCTCCTGCTGGGCCAGCCAAGGGGGCCTGTGCAGGAGCAGCTGTGAGGCCTCTAAGACTTAAAAAACAAACAAACGAAAGCAGCTATCTTGGAATGGAAAAAGCCAACCAGCTCCCTGAGCAGAGTGTGTGTGAATCCACTGTGGGCCCTAACTTAGCTCTCCTCCATTCTCTGAGAGCTGTGGATTCTGCATGGTCAGGGAGTAATGCATGCTACTGCCACTAGAGGGCACCTGGGATCCCCATCGGGCAAATGGGGAAAGGAAAAGAGGGCTCAGAGGCAGGAGGAAGGCAACTGGGGTGCCAAAGGGAGCTGGGATAATGAGGTCTGTGGAAAGGCCTCTAGAAGAGGGACGGGGAAAGGCGACCAGCAGGAAGAAAACAGGACACTGTATAGGGGATAAAAGGGCCTGGGAACTGACTCAAGAAGAAACCAGTAGGCTCACAGAGGTCACCTGAGGGGAGAGGACAGATAGAAACCAGACACCATCTAATGGGGTGGAGAATCCTGAGACCCTGTTTCCTATAAGTTCTGCCTTTCCAGAGCCCTTATTGAAGAGACTGAGCTCCCCTGGGAGGCTGGAGGTCACACATATCACACAAGGGTGAGGAGAGAGACCCTTTGCAGAGATCTGTGCTGGCCCCCTTCTTCTCTGGGACCCTGTGAAACCGGAACAGGAAACACATTGTTGTTAAGGAGCTGTGCTTGTTAAATTGCCACACCCTACAAGAATAGGTTCCTATTTTATTTAAGAATAAACCTAATGCACCCTACAAAATACGCTTCTCAACCTACACTACATTGTGACCTTATGAATGTATGACTATCCCTTGCCTTGCTGAACTCATGACCCCATGATGTATGATTGCTCTTTGCCTTGCAAAGTATGTTTTCAGGATACCTTGATCTACACCCATGACCATCCCAGAATATGTGACACCCCTCTACATGATGTATCTCCTTGCTTTTACTCTTAGCTTTCATCGTATTTTTTCCAAATTATCTTGTCCCTGTAAAGACACTTAAAGCTGTTGTCTATTACCTTTACGGCTCTTTCCCCCCAA
The DNA here is from genome assembly GCF_907164565.1 of Psammomys obesus. Classification (NCBI taxonomy): domain Eukaryota; kingdom Metazoa; phylum Chordata; class Mammalia; order Rodentia; family Muridae; genus Psammomys; species Psammomys obesus. Next base: position 1,759,814 of record NW_026596079.1, on the reverse strand, counting down.
AAAGGAACCTCAAGAAGCCAGAGTGGGTCTGTTCTCTAAAACCCCGGCTTAGGGTGAAAGAGCCCGTTTGGTCAGTCCCAGATGCACCTTTAAATTAAGCTTGCTTTGATGGGACAATCGTGGATTTGGTCTTTCTCCTCGAATATTTGGGTTTAACAATACACAAATAAAAAGGCTCACTTCACTTAATTGCTTAATTTAATTTGACCATGAAGATTTGAGTCGGTAGTCTTCCCCTCCCAGTTTTGATATCAGCAATTCTTAGACCTGTTGGGTGGAGGTAGGGGGCCACGGACCTGCCCATAGAAGGACATGAAATACAAGGCCTGCTGAGCCCCCTCCCCCTCTGTGGGGGCACGTGCACGAGTGTGCACATACTCGCACACCTCAGTTCCCCATCTGAATGTTTTTGTGTGTGTGCCTCAGTTTCCCCAACTGAACACATTTTGTGTGTGTCCTCAGTTTCCCCATCTGAATGTGTTCTGGTGACTCATGCTGAGGAGCTTCTGGTACAATGGATGACGCAGAGTGACAGGGCTCAGTGAAAAGCAGGAAGTGCTGTCTGTGCTGTCCTCAAAACGAAGCATCTGTCTCTTCCACTTCATTGGGCCTAGTGACCACAAGATCACTCCATGACTCTTTTTGAGTAAGGCTCTGGAGCTGATGCCTTATCTAAACTTCAGGTTCTGTTACTTGCGGCCAACCACAGTCCCGAAATATTAAATAGAAAATTCCAGAAATAGTTTTGGAGACTCTGGCTAAACCGCCCTAGCCATAGCCTCAGTGAGGTTAGGCCAGAGATCTCAGGCCAGATGGGAGCTGGAGTCTTGGAGGAATTCGGTATGACCCCATCAGATATGGAGAGTGGTCAAGGCAATCAGGTGTGGAAGGTGAATGGGCCAAAGGGGGACCTAATGGGTTTTTGTTTTGTTTGTTTTTGTTGTTTTTTCAAGACAGGGTTTTGCCTGCACCACTGCACCCGACTCACATTGCAGTTTTTTTTTTTATTGCATATGTATTGGGTTTCTTGCTTGCATGTATGTTTGTATACCACGTTTGCCTGGTGCCATGGAGGCCAAAGAGGGAGTTGGATTCCCTGGAACTGGAGTTATAAATGGCTGGGAGCTGCGGTGTGCGTGCTGGGAGTGAAATGCAGGTCCCCTAGAAGAGTGGCAAGCGCTCTTAAAGGCTGAGCTGTCTCTCTAGGCCCCTGGTTCATGTTCTGACATATGTTTTCATGTTCTGTGGTTGTGAGTTCATGTCACCTCTGCCACAGAGCAGCATGCCATTCTGGGTGATTGCCACACATATTCCTTGGCCCTGGTCATTCCCATTTGGCTCAGAATAATCTCTCTTCCAAATTCCTTTAAAGCAGAATGGTTTTATAAATAGTACAAGACAGTGACACACCTCTGGCCAAGTCCTCAGGTCTGACTCTCACTTCTACAAAGCTTTTGTGTGACACCTGTGGCTCTATCCCAAGCACTGTGGCTCTGGGAACTTCCTGTAAGCACTTCCCCTCATTTATATACCCACCCCAGGGCCTTTTTGCACAGGCTGTTCCCAGTCTTGGTGCTGAAGTGGCCTACAGCTCATTTCCTTACTTTTCTGATGTCCTTCCTGTCCCTAGGTGAACCCCCTTGGACCAGGGGAAGACCTAGAACCTTACTGTGCACATAGGAGATCTTTGTCTCATGAACTCAAGCCTCTTGTGTGTACTTTAAATGAAAATGATATGGTCTAGGGGTCTTGATCGAGTTCATTTTCTCTGCCTATAAAAAAGGCAGGAAAATATCAAGTGCAACAGGTAGCAGTGGAGAAATTTCAAACAGCACACACGGAGCAGATAGAATCAGTAGTTGAAGGAAGGTGTTTATTGGGGGTGAGGAGACAAGCGCACGTTGCAAACATGTGGATAAAGGCCCTCTGCTTTGCAGAGCAGGGGTCTGGCTCATTTAGGGTTGGTCAGTTTGAAGAAAGATAAGATGTTTGAATGGCCCACAGCTGCTCTGTAATTTCCTAATCTGGCCCGGAACTTGTTGAGCCAGTCTGCTGGTTGGAGACAAAAGCCTACAAGGCCTTTGCTTTAAGCAGTCAGGCTTTTGTCTCAGGTCAGGAGAATGAGGAAGACGCCCACCATCTTGGAAGGTCACCATCTCTCTTACCTAGTCACACCCCCTCCCCCATTTATCTGTCTACCAGTGACTTGTGCCTTAGAAGCAAGACAGCTTCTAAGGGGATTGAGGTGGGGTGGGGTGGGGTGTTGTGGTGACAAAGAGCCTCAAAACATGATGTTATCACCACAGGAAGAAGGGCTGCGGCTCCGCTGCTTCCCAGTTCTTTCATATTTCAAGTCTCAGCAACCTTCCAGCTCTCTTGCCTGCCCTGTCTGGGGCCACCTCCTCACCAGCTGTTTTGGAAATGATTGTGACTGGGTGAGGTAGAGCTTGACCTCCTTTCCCTGGTGCCAGCTTGGAGCTGGATTCACAGTGACTCTAAAGCAGAAGGCAAGACACTGACTGGGGCCCTCTGCCCACTTGTGCCTCTTTAGCTGCCCAGTGCTGAGCCAACCTGGGGAATACCCAGCAGGCCAAGCTGCTATTCCTTACCAAGAAAATTGCAGGTGTGGGGTCAAAGTGAAATCCCAATAGCCTTACTTCCAGAATTTTCTCCTGGGGCCCTTAGGGTACTTTCTTTAAGATACCTTTAGAACACTCAGGTGCAATGGCCCATGCCTGTAATCCCAGCACTCAGGGAGGCAGAGGCAGGCAGATCTCTGTGAGTTCGAGGCCAGCTTAGTCTACGAAGCAAGTCCAGGACAGCCAAGGCTTCACAGAGAAGCAGTGTGTAAAAACAAAAACAATAATAATAATTACAATATAAAATAACATGCCTCAGTCATACTGGTGGGGTTTCAGGTTAAGTGGGACAGGTGCTGAACCCTTTTTGGTGCCTCTCGGACTTTTTAGTTTTTCAACAGTGTTCTAGCTTTAGGCTTGGTGGGCGCTGAGGCCTGCTAAACTTAATGATGCCTTCCAAGAGTCTTACTCCACAGTAGACCTTAAGTCCGTGAAAAGCTAAGGTCATACAGAGATCAGAAGTAAATTGCTCCTAAGGAGCCTAGACAGATCAAGACCATTGGCAGCTCCTGACCTGCCACCTGTACCCCTCCACAGGATGCTCTCCCCCGAGTCTGCTCATCTCCCCAGATGCTGGTCTCCAGGGCCTCTTTTTCCAGGCCAGCACCACACAACCTGAAGAAGCCAGTGTGGTTTCTTCCCCGTGGGGTGGAAAGGCTCACTCCCTCCTGGCATGGGATAAAACTAACCTGAATGGGTGGGAAATCAGTCTCAGGAGGGGGAGACAACTGCAAAGGCACCAAGAAGGAGATCCCACTCAGTTAACGTGGGGAACATAGCATGGCCTAAGGAGGCAGCAGCAGCAGATGTGGCTCAGACATCCTAGCCGAGTGTCACGTGAGCGAGTTATCTGGCTCTTTAGCCAGAATGTCCCAATGCCCGTATTGCAGTTACCTGTAATTTACTACCTGTAATTTAGCTTCCAATTATAATTTTCTTCTGGCTGATACCATTCCCTGGCTATAACCTCACGTACAGTGGCCTCTTCCAATGCTAAGACTGGCCTTCAATGTTCAAATCTTGGTGTAATTGTTACATGTTGCCAATAATTTGACTTGTGTTAATATTCTGATATTGAACCAGATTCCACTTGGGGGACTTAAGGGAGAATTACGCAATAATGCAGAACCATTTCTTAATTCTTTCACAATAAAATTGGTTTGTTTTTTTTTTAACCAAGCTAGGTGAGGTGGCACACGTGAGTGGTCCAGGCACTCAAGAAGCAGAAGCAGGCTGCAAGTTCAAGACTAGGTTGGTCTAGTTAGTGAGCTGTAGATCAATCAGAGCTACATAGAAAGAGCCTGTCTCAAACCAATTAAAAAAAAAAAAGGCCTGGCATAGAGGTGCACACTTTTAATTCCCACACTTGCGAGACAGAGGCAGGTAGATCTCTGTGAGTTCGAAGCCAGCCTGATCTACATAGCCAGTTCCAGGACAGACAGGGCTACATAATAGAGAAACCCTCAAAAAACAAACAAAAAAAAAAACAACAAAAAACAAAAACCCAACAAGAACAGCAGCAACAAAATATGCCCTCCCTGGCATAACTATTGTTAGTTATGAGAGCAGAGACAGGAAACCAGACTTGTGAGAAATCGGGATTTGGCAGATTTTATAGTTACAACTAAATCATCATTCATGATCAGAGTCTGGTGTCTTTTATCAATGCTGCCATCCATTTCCCCTGGTGGCACGGACGTCCCCAGTATTCTCCAAGTCAAGACTAACTTCTCTGCATTGGCTAAAGATGTGTTTAGCCAGGAACAGGCTTCTTGTGGCTATAACAAGGGGTTTACTCTATGACTGCGGCTTGCCATAAACTCCTTCAGGTCATTGGCCTTGAGAGTGCTGTCCACTAAACCCTTCTCTTCAGACGCCCCCCATGTTGACCGTCAGCCTCCATCCAGCCCAGCTTGGCTCTCCCTGTCTGGGAGTCTGAGCAAAGTCCTCAATAACTTAAGCTTATTTCTGTTTGTTTTGTTGTTTGGGTTTGGTTTGGCTTTGGGCGTCTTCGTGTTTTGTTTTGTTTTGTTTTAACAGAGTCTCATTACCTATGATCCGGGCTGATCTAGAACTCACACAAATTTTCCTGCCTCAACCTCCTCTGGAATTATAAATGCCTGCCATCACACCCATCATACCCAGCACCTTCTTTTTTGTTGTTTTTTTGCTCTTTCTTTCTTTCTTTCTTTCTTTCTTTCTTTCTTTCTTCATTCTTGTAGTAACAGTTTTTTATAGAACATTTCACATGTTTTTTTAAACTCTTCCTGAGATGACACTGTCTCAATATCTTATTTTTTAAGCATATTCTTTTTATGCATTTTAAATCAAAATACAATTACATCACTTTCCTTCTTCCAATTCCTTACTCCCTCCTGTCTCCTCCCAAGTGCCTTCCCTCCAACTCTTCTTCCATGTACCTCGGCACCTTCAAATTGAAAGCCTTTTTTTGTGTTATAACTGGTGTGGGTATGTGCGCAGGCACGTGGGCTTGCAAATATATACAGTCTGCTGTGTTTGTTTTTGTTGTTTGTGTGCATATGGTTTCAACACTGGCCACTTTGTATTTGCTAACAATCAGGGGGCTCATGTCTGGGAGAGGCTGGTTCTTCCTCTCTCAGCAATCATCTTTTGTCTAGGGGTGGGACCCCATGAGATTTTTCTCCTTCCATGCTAACATGACTATGATACTGCCATTGTTTTGGTCATGTTCATGCAGCCATTTCTAGGAGAGACTGTTTCACAGCAGAATTCCAGATATTCTAGCTCTTACACTCTTTCCACCTCCTCTTCCTTTCCACCTCCTGAGCCACAGATGCAGGAGCTGCTGAGAGAAGAAATGAATAATCCTACCAGCCTGCGACACCCACAAACCACAGCAATGACCATCACGGCACCACACTGTAAACATTCAATATGTGGCACTTACATGGCGGTAACCAGCAGATGTCTAATTGGACTTATGGGCCACATAACGGGGGTGGGGGGGTCATGCCTGATACTGGAACCCTAGTCAACTTCCTGGGGTTAGTGAGGTCATGGATCTTAGAAGAGACCATACTACTGCCACTCTACTAGACCAGCATAATTTTAACTATCGTCTAAATCTTGTCTTTATACCCACAGATAAGTGTAGCTATCACCCCATCAAAGAAGTTTCCCTTTGCAACACATGGAAACCATTGCAGAAAATCTCAACTGGACACAACGTAGAAAGTAACCGATGAGATTGTGGGGCGCCCAGCATATATATATTAAATACACACACACACACACACACACACACACACACACACACACACACAGCATCTTCTTCCCTAACCAAGACTAGCCTCAGGCTTCCAATGGTCCTCTTGCCTTATCCTTCCAAATGCTGAGGTTACAGGCCTGAGCCATCATGCTCTGCTTAAGAGTAAATTATTTTTTTTAAGGAATACCATTTTGAAATTAATTATTTCAGAATCCATGTGCATGTGTGTGAGCTTGGGTGGGTTTATGTGTACCACATGCTTACAAGAACCCTTAGAGGTCAACAAAGGAGCTTAGATCCCTGAGACTATAGTCACAGGCAATCATGTGCCACACACCTTTAATCCCAGCACTCAGAGGCAGAGGCAGGTGAATCTCTGTGAGTTTGAAGCCACTCTGGTCTACAGAGTAAGCCCCAGGACAGCCAGTGCTACACAAAGAAATCTTGTCTCAAATAAAAAAAGCAAGCAAACAAACAAACATAAAAACAAACAAACAGGCAGTCATGCTGGTGCTGGGAATGGAACCCAGGTCCTCTAGCAAGAGCAGTAAGCACTCTTAACCACTGAGCCATCTCTCCAGTCCTGGGTATCTCTCCATACAGAAACCTCTAGGGCCTCTATCTAGTGAGGTCTCTTTCAGTGTTAGTGTTTGGCTAATTCCAATAAACCCACCATGACTGTTTTTTGCCAGTGGAAACTAATTGGTTTTATGCAATTGGGATAAAAAGTCAGACCAGAATCCTTGGGTCTCCTTTGCAAGCATGGACAGAACAGAAGTGACTGAGGGAGGGAGGGTACTGCAACAGCAATTCAGAAACCAGCACGCTGGAGCCTGTTAGTGCCTTTCCTCTTTCCTCGGGGTTTTCTTGCTTTGGCATTTGGATATGAAGTTTCCTTTGAGTGTTTAAAATGCAACTTTACCAGCCCCAAGACTGAAGCTTTTCTTTTTGTAACTGTATTGAATAACAAATCATTTCTGGGGCTATGCCAAACTTAAATCTTCCCAAGTGTAACGACTCGGTGTGTGTTGGGGACACAGCTCAGTGACAGGGTGCTGAGCTAGAATGGGCACGATCCTGGATTCTATTCCCAGAACTACAGACAACAACAAAAGTCAAGGAAGCAAGCAGTCGCTGGGGAAACCCGAATCAGCGTGGGAGTGTGACATCAGTACTGTTTGTACTTTACTAAAGCTACGCATGTAAATCTGGCAGAGGGTTCATCTAACTGGTAACCCAGGCCTTGACCTGGGTTCAAGTCTCAGCATAAAAGAAAAGAAGAAAAGAGAGGTTGGGGGCGGGGGGAGAAGAAGGAAGGGACAGAGAGAATGTCTGAACCAAGGCAATTTTCAATTTCTGGAAAGTTCTTCATGAAGGCCTTTAACACTCTAAAGCCAGGCAGAGTGGCAAATGCCTGTAATCCCAGAAGCTGGGAGGCAGAGGCAGGAGGATCACCACAAGTTAAGTCTGGACTACACAGCTGAGGATGGCCAGAGATGAGCACCCCTTGAGGGCCATGTGGCATTCCTCGGTTCACCTCGGGAAGAGCTGTTCTGAGTCTGAAGCCTGTGGTTTGTGTGGCACAAGGGGCGGTTAGTAGCACCGGAGGGAGCTTTCAGGTAGTCTCTTCCCACAGGAAGTCACAGGGGTCCTTTGGTTCCTACCTTCTCGAAGGAATGAATTCGGTCAAGAGACATACACAGTTTAAGTAAGTTTATTTAGCAACGATGGGTTTATCTAGGAAAGCTAAAAAGAGCACTCCAAAGAGACTGGAGTGGACCATTCAAGGTGGGGAGCAAGACGAGTGGGTCTCTGTTGTGGATTTTAAAGTTTTATGAATATTTGTGAGGTAGTGTTAGTGCATCCAGGTCCTCAGACCCTAGCAGAGAATACTCTAGGTAAGCGAGCCTTCATCTCTGCTATTAGGCAGCCATGTCCTTCCTCCTACTGGTCAGACCGGCTATCTCATACCTGGCTTTTATTTGTCTTCCTTAGTGTTTCTTACCTCACTGTCTAACCCTAATGTCTGTTTTTACCACTTGCTTTGTCCCCTGGAGCCCCTGGTTGTTAAGACTCTGCAGATGGATGATGAGTTCAGTTCTACAAGCTTTACAGACAACGGGCATCACCTCAAAGCCCAGAGCACAGAATCAGTACCTCGGTGTGTGTGGGAACACAACACAAAACCCACCAGAGCAAAACACCCCAAACCTAATCGCTTGGAACCACAAAACTTAATTTTTCTAAAGCGATACTAATTTTTTTTTTTTTTTTTGTACCAAACAATCAAAATCAGTTTGTAAAAGAAAGTTGCATTTTACCGGAACCGACTTAAAAGGAAAAATCAAAACTACAGGCAGCAAAAGACTCAGAACAGCCACAAGTAAAGGTCCTGAGACCATTCCATCTGTGGCACTAGTACTTTAACATTAGAAGTGTAATTACAACATACCTGACTTCTAGGACTCTCCCACAGCTTTGGAATGTGTATTACCACTATTAATAGTAATACAGCAGTATTACTATAGTAATACAGTAGTACTATTACTACTGCTACTAATAATAACAATGGGTCCTTATTAAGTCTAAATTTGCGTGTCTTTTAGACCTCACGAGTATGCCGGTCCTTCCGTTGTTATTGTTTTATCAACTTGACATAAGCTAGGAGGAGGGGACTGCATTTTCTTGGTTAATAATTGATGTGGGAGGGTCCAGCCTACTGTGAGTGGTGTTACCTCTGGGCAAGTGGGCTTGGGTTGTACAAGAAAGCAAATGAAGTCACGGGGAGCAAGCTAGTAGCAGCCCTCATACATGGTCTTTGTTTCAGTTCCTGCTCTGGCCATGCCCCCCAATGAACTGTGCTATGGAAGGGCAAGCCAAGTGAACCCTTTCTTCCTCTCAAATTGGTTTTGACCAGTGTTTGTTGCGGTTCTGGTGGTTTGTTAGTTTGTCGGTCAATTGGTCAGTCAGGTTTTTTTTTTTTTTTTTTTTTTTTTTTAACAGCAACAGAAATTGGTACTGAGAGAATAGTATTGCTGTTGCACACATGACTATGTTGTTTTGGGGTGAATTGTGGAAGTGTCTGGAACTTCAGACTGAGAAAGCCAGTAAGTACTCAAAGCTTAACAGTAGAAGATAAAAAAATAAAAATAAAAAAAGCTGATAGCAGTGCAGACATGGAGGCCTGGATCATGAAGTGTCAACAGGAAGCCAACACTCCAGCAGGGATATTTGTACGATATATTTAAGTTAAAATTGTCTGTAATTTCTGGTCAGCTGGGGCTAAAGGATCAGCACCACTAAAATGAAATAACCTTTGTGTTAGTGGGACAATCAATGCCTGTTAGCTGAAGCTGAAAAATCAGCTTTATTAATAAGAAATCAATACCACCATGGTTAAATCTTCTGGGAGTATTTTCTCAGGTTTGACACACAGAAGCTGGGGTCCAGCCTGAGGATGGGGACTGAGGCTGCACATCTAGCTGCAAACAGAAGTTGGTCCCATGTCTGAGACTCATGTGGGGTTGAAGGCAGGAAGAGCTCATGGAGATCAGCTGAGGCTTGGCACTGTAAGAGGTCAGGAGAAGCCATTTAAGGCCTCAGTAGCAGTGTAAATGCCAGAACTGAAGGGGCCATGGAAAGAAGCTGAGCTTTGACCACATGGAGCAGGTTAGAGTCCCTGTAAAGAGGCCAGGAGGTCACTGGTGAACACAGTCTCAGTTGCAGTAGAAACCCTAGCTTACTGGAGATCACCACCAAGAACAGGAAGTAATGGCAAAGCCAGAGCAGTGGGATTGTTCAGGTCCCTTGGCGCTCAGAAGATCGTGAGTCCCAGACATTTGACACTTTTGTGATTTACACTGTTGGGGGTTTGGTTTAGCTTTTACTTGATTGTGACTGTGCCCTGGTTCTTCCCTCTTGGAGTGAGAAACTATTTGACTCGTTTTGTTTGCTCAGGGGTCCACGGTAACTTTGACTGAGACCTTTTTAAAGTGTTGATATTTTTAAAGACTGTGGGACTTTTAAGGTTGCACTGTGCCTTACATTGTGATATTAGTATTAATATCACAATTAATTAATTAATATCCACAATTTGTGGAGAAACAAGAAAGCAAAGCTTATGGCTTTCTTGCAACAATGATATGTTTGTATGTCCAGTTGACAAGAGGTCAGTTGCACTGGTTAGTTGTTTTTTGTTTTAATCATCTTTATACACACTAGAATATCATGACTTGTGACTCTCCTGGGGAGAGATACGTGTCAAAGAACAGTGCCTCAAGGTCTAGTGTGGCTAATGTTTGAGTTTCTTGGGACCAAGCCCAGCCAGTTTCCTATATCTTAAGCATTTCTAGGATTCCATGTAGCTTCCACAGGAGGGAATGGTGATAGAACCTCAAGGGAGGGCCCTAGGAAGGTCCAGTGACCCTCCCTCCTCCTCTCTAAGAAGGAATATTGACAGTCTAATTACTGTAGCCTAGCTATCTGCCATACAGTCCTATTTTGTTGCCATGGCAGCAGCTGTATACAGCCTCCTGAAGGTCACCATATGAAGATGGCTACTTATCTTCATGATGATCATGGTTAAATCAGACCCAGAGAAAACACTCATGAGAGGGCCTCTGTAAATTCTGGCTAATTCTTGACAACAATAACAACTACAAAAAATACTTATTTCAGAACTTACCAAGCATATAAAAGCTTAAATTGTTCACATCAGTAGCTGGTATGGTGGTGCCTCAAGACTGTAATGGCATTACTCAGGAGACGAGGTTGGAATATAAAGAGTGATACCCTATATGGTAGTTTGAAAGAGAAACTTCATTGGCTCATGTATTTGAACACCTGGGTTGATGGTGCTGTCTGGAGGATTGAGCGTTTAGAAGGAAGCATATTCCTGGTGGGTGGGAGGGTGAGAGTTCATAGCTTCACTCCACTTTCAGCTCACTCTCTCTGCTTCATGCTTGCATGTGAAGATGTGATCTCTCAGATGCCTGTTCCTGCTGCTCAGTGCCTTCCTCATCATGATGGGCTCTCACTCCTTTGGGAACCCTGAACCCAAACACACTCTTCCACATAGCTATTTCTGGTCCTGGTGTTTTATCTCTTCAACACAAAATTAATGGCTACATCCTGTCTTAGACAAGAGAAGAAAGCAAAATAATAACAAAAGCCACTCAAATAGGACACAGTGGAAAGCCAAGGAAATAAAACTAAAAAGTGAACTGTCCCGACCTGCGGAACTTCAACGGGTTCCTAAAGAAGAAGAATGGAAGGAATGAGGGGGAAGGGACAAGGGACACAGGAATGAAGGCCAAGTCTGTTCGTCTGATCAAAGCCTCGTTTATTAGAAAATTTTTACCCAACTTATACAGGGAGAAGGCAGGAAAGGGGGAAGGTTAATTTACTGCTGCAGGAGATAGGAAGAGAGCTTTCATGGGTTAAATATTGTACTTGCAAGATACCATAAGGATGTTTTCTTAAGATATCTTACAGATGCTCTAACAAACGGATGTCCTCACAATCTATCACCCATGATTTAGGGTCTTAGATAACTCTTTACTAAATAGCTTTAGGTCTCCACTAAATGACCTTTGCTCACTACTTGGCTTTGGCTTCAGTAAATACCTTTGTCTCCACTAGATAGCTTTGGCTCACGAATTGACTTTGGCTTCAGTAGATAGCTTTGGCTCCCGGCAGTGAACAAAAAGTTCTGACAACTTCCTGTTAAGAGCTGACCAGCACTACTGCTTCAAAACAGGGGACAGTGGTCAGTGTCAGATTTGGTGCAGTGCCCTCTCACAAGCTGTTCAGTCTCTGAACAGCCCTCCTCTTTTTCAATATACAGGGTCTCTTCCATCCCAGTTTGACCTTGACGCTGAGGATGACCCTGAACTCCTGACCTCCTGCCTCCCAAATACTTAGATTACAGGCAGGTACCACCATATGTATGTAGAGCTGGGGGTGAACCCAGGGCTTCTTGCTTGCTGGGCAAGTACTCACCAAGCTGCATCTCCAGTCCCTAAACAGACTTCTTCAACTTTTCTATTCATGGTCTCTTTCACTCAAGAGCAGTTCTTTTTTTGTAGGGGAAGATAGTTTATTCTGGAGCCAAATATAGATGGCCCAGGAAAACAGATTTAGGTTACCCCAAATTCCATGTTCCGATGTGGCAGTGGTTTGATGCACTTTTTATAGCAAGCGACAAAGTCATAAAGCACTTTTCAAATACACTAGTGGAAACAGCAGGTAGGCAGGTCAGAGCAATGGGGGAAACCTCCGCCAAAGGCCTCACATGCTGTCTGAGAACATTCTTAGCCTTTGGTTGGAAGATGCTGGGTTCTATACACTGATCTGACGATTCTGTGAAGCCTGGTTATACGGCCATTCGTTAATAACCTTTTAGAGAGCTCAGGTGATGAGATTAGCCTATGGGATCATTTGCCCTCCCACAACTGGGAAAGTGATTCAGGTCCTTTCCTTTTCAGGTGGCTGACCAGGAGGGAGAGGTGAACCCCACTATCCTCCAGACCTGCTAATATCTACCCAGTCATCTACCAAAGCTGGGACCCACTAAGCATGCTCAAGACTGGGAATATCCACCCCATATGTGCTGCCAATTCAAAGCCCCCAGTTCAAATTTCAGTGTCCTCTGAGGATAGACTTGGGGAAGCATGAAGGTTTACATCCACTCCCTTAAGGTTTCCACACCTACACATTTTGTTCTGCCGAGCTTACTTCCGCAAATCCCAGGTTTTCCCAGTTATGGGGTTCCTATTTTTGGGTACTTACAAAAAAAAATAGTCTTCCCCATTTTTGGCCAGAGGTTCCTTATGGTATAACCAGCCTGCACACATGATAACCTCAGCTGTGACCAGGATAGAGAAGACACGTGAGTGAACGATATACTTTCTCCCTGTTCTGGCATCAAAACATGGAGTATCTCTATTCATTAATTCATTCGTTCATCCATTCATTCACTTTAAGAGCACACTAGGCACCCTGGGACTGGGGGTACGGTGGGGGTGTCCAAGTCAGATAAAACATGGCCAGAACATCTCCAGAATGGATTTAATTACTGCCAAGGGGTGTCAAAGAAAAAGGAATCCAGTGTGGGGAGACCGGGCAGATCATGGACTGAGCGCTAGAAGGGGCTATTCCAAGGCTGCCCATACCCACTCATCTGTCCACCACAGCCTCTTGGTCCATGAGAGAAGATTCAAGGAGAGCTGCAGGAGAGAGAGGAGACCCACTGCTGGGGTGAAGCTCTGCTCTGCATGGCCAACAGTGCTGGCTCTCTCATTTCACCTCAGGACAGGGCTCTGCTCGGAAGAGCTTCGTGCAATGAAGCAGCCCATCCAGCAAGAGGGAAAAGACAGTCCTGCTCAGGAAAACCCTAGGAGCAAGCTTAGCAAACTGCAGATAAGGGTTCCTCCACTCTAGGGGGAAGGGATCAGTCCAACACCCACTGACTATGGGAGGAAGTTAAGGTCTTTCTGACCCCATCAATAGAGTCCTGGTTTATGAACTCAGCAAGACATGGTGTAGCAAACTGAAAAAAGCAGGTGCAGGGCTGACTAAGGCTGAGTCCAACAACTCCTCAGGGCTAGGACCAGGGCCTGTTAGGATCTACAGATGGGTGGTTGGCCAACTTTTAGTCATCCCTATAAGGTTGCATTCTGTTGGGAATGTCAAGGGACTTGACAGCAAGAAGCGGTATAGGTTGCATCCTGTCTTAGTCGGTGTTCTATTGCTGTGAAGAGACACCATGACCACAGCAACTCTTACAAAAAAGAGATTAAAAGAAGGCCGGCTTACAGTTTCAGAGGTTTAGTCCATTGTCATCACAGAGGGGAGAATGGTGACATGAAGGCAGACATAATGCTGGAGACGGAGCTGAGAGTTCTGCCTTTGGATTCACAGGCAGCAGGAAGAGAGAGTGGCACTGGGCCTGGCTTGGGCTTTTGACACCTCAAAGCCCCTACCCACCCACACCCAGTGACACACTTCTTTGAAGAAGGCCACATCTACTCCAATAAGGCCACACCTCCTAGTCCTTCTCAAGTAGCTCTACTTCCTGAAAACTAAGCATTCAAATATATGAGCCTTTATGGGGCATTCTTATTCAAACCGCCACACACCTGGATGGGAACTGTCTAGACAGAAAGACCTGCTGTACTGCATGATGGAGGGTGAGAGCTCAGTGTGCCAAAGTAGAAGAAATCCCGTGTCCTAAGACAGATCATCCCATCCACCTGAAGATGCTGCCTTGGTCCCTGCCAGCCCCCGATAGACAGCACAAGTGAGTGTTTCTATACCTAAAGAGAGGACAGAAAGTTCTAGATAAGACAACTTCATCAAACCTCACCATCACAGAAAACATGTCTGGAATCCCACCAGGCTGGGCCAGGCTCAGTGGCCACAGAACTCCAGCCCATGACAATGCCATTGGCACAAGCCCAAGTCGAACCGTGGATGGTCACTGTCAGCCCATGCTGAGGAACCAGAAAGATTAACAATACTGAGCTGGAGATGTGGCTCAGTTATTTGGTGGAATGCTTGCTTAGCATGCACAAAGCCCTAGGTTTAATCCCCAGCACTCATAAACCTGGTATGGTAGTGCACATCAGTAATACATACTCAGAAGTAGTGGCAGGAGGATTAGAAGTTAATTCTCAGCTACTCGGTGAGTTCAAGACCACCCAGGGTTACATCAGACCCTATTAAAAAAAAATTAATTTTCTGTTACCATTGCTCTAGAAAGGCAGATGTTTCAAGCCCGAGGAGACAGACACTAACATGGTGGTTGGATTCAGAACTGTTTCCCAACTGCATCTGAAGAGTGGCTATGGAAACCTTCTATTCAGAAATAGAAAACAGTAGGGGATGGGAACTTTGCAGGGGGCCTCTGATGAAGCCACACTGGGAACTGAATGCTTAGCTACAAGCTCTGTGAGGTCTGGACTGTGGACACAAGTAAGATCTGTGTCTTTGTGTTACCGAAGATACAGAGTGACAACAGAAAGACTCTACCATGTGACCCGGGACTGCCTGGGGGAGGGGAGGGCAGAGTGAGTGACCAGGAAGAGCTGAGCCACCAGTGGAATGGGATCACAGATCGGTGAAGGGACAGAATCACCCGACGCCTTCACATAGTATCACAGTGGACTGACAGATCCAAGAATAAACCAAGGGTTCAGCACATAAGATCAACCTGATGTAGAATCTCCTAACATCATTCCTGATATCACTGTCCTTAGGGAGGGTCCTCCTTGGGTACGTGGAGGATGCAGTCTGTCCCCTCACTTCTTCCGGAAGCAGGCAGAGCCTGCGCATGGTCCTAGTATTGGTGATCACCACCAGCCCTGGCCCTTCCACCCTCCCCGGGTCTGTCCTGAAAGAGGAAGCAGATACTCTGCACCACAAGCCAGATGGAAAGCAGCTGGCCACGCTTGGATGCCACACCTGTGCCAGTCATAACTCCTATGAGCTTATTGCTCACTCTCAGATTCCCCTTAAGACAGCCAGCCAGCCCGCTGCAATCCCAGCTCACTGCAGAGCCAGGATCTTCTACCCAATGCTTCAAAGGAGCCTAGGCCTCATGGCTGAGTGATGGCAGAGACTTTAGGATTTTTGGGAGCTGTAGATCCAAAATCATGAAAGCCCCTGTTAATGTCTCCTAGGTCCCAGGCAGGGGGTGGGGGTGTCCTCATGAATGATGACTCCCCAAACACTTTCTGAGACCTTACCATGAGCCACATGTAGTGCTAGACAAGAGATGAAGTCCTCCGCCCCCAGTCAACAGTCACAGTCTGGCAGGGATTCCAATCATTGGAGCAGCCCAAGAGCAAGTATGAGAAAGATACTCTAAATATGAGGAAGACAAGTCCATCCTTGGCTACTCAGGCCTGTCCTGCACCTAGGTGAGACCAAGGAGAAGACAGAAATCCAAGGACCCAGACACTGAGCAACAGCCTGGCCATTGCCTGCTGGATGGTTTCTGTCCTGGGGACAAGCTAGAACATCACCCCAAACAGTGAACTTCCCAACCACCAAAAGTCACCATGCTGTAGCCTGGACATCTGAGGACAGACACACAGTATTACCTTCAGCTCCCAAGGAGTGAGCACCAGAATACATGTGTGCCCCCAACTCCATTTGATGTATCCGAAGATCTTGTGAGCAGGCATCGCTGGAGGCGAGGAGAACTCTGAAAACACACAGCAACACACTGTGCTCATGTCACTGGCCACCCACACTGAATATGCTCCAAGTCCTCCTCCCCCCAACAGCTGGCTTCCAGTTCCTGAGTATCTTGGCCTGAGCACTACCCTAGCCAATCCACCATACAGCTTCACAACTTTTCCTGCCCCCTCCCAGCCCTCCTCTGCCCTAACCCCAGTCCCGTGAAGCTCCTTTCTAGGTCCAGCCCACATCAGCACCACCATCAACTCCTCAGACTGTGAGGTAGATAGGTGCAAAACTCCTATTTCCACAAGTGTGACGGAAAATGAGAGTGTGACTCTCACAAAAGAAGGTGGCAGAGACTCAGCAGCCCACAATCCCCTGGGGAGGGCTTTCCAGGAGGAAGAAGAGGGTGAGAAAGAGGGAAGAGGAGGGGACACACAGCCCTGCCAGGTAAGGGGGCCTGCTGCCTAAGCCCTTTTGTGGTGCCCTGGTCGCCACCCCCCCAAATGTCATCCAGAAGCAGGACAGGGGCCCCAGAATCTGCTACAAGGTTGTTAGTACTTGCTGAATGTGAAAACACTTCCTGAGCTTTGAGAATATTGGAAGATGCCTAGGTAAAAGCAGAAGGGTCGGAGATTTCCTTCTAAAAGCTAGGGCTTCAGCACTAAAGATAAGAGGTAATACAAGATGACTGGACTGGAGCCAGTCATACCCACGGAGTGGGGTGTAGGAGGCGGCCCTGCACCCAGGGGAAGTGAGAGAACCAGATCTGTCCAACCCAGTGCTGCAATAGCCTCCTTCCCGGAAACTCTGTCCTGTCACCTCACCCCAAGAGAGGATGTAAGACCTGGGATCTCACAGCTCAGGAGTTCAAGATCGTGCCCTTCCCAGAAACTCCCCCAGACCACGACTCGTTGCAAAAGCAAGAGGTTTATTAACCATTGCACAATGGGGTCACCCCTGCTGGTCAGCAAAGAGTGGCACCGGGAGACAAAGGCCTGTAGGTTTTTAAAAGAAAAATTGCGGGAGATTTGAAGTTGCAGTTTTGGCAATTTAGGATTGGATGAGGAAGCTATAAAGTAAGATAATTGGTTAGTCTTAGGTGCTCAAGCTTGGCCAGTCCTGCCAAGTGTGGATGCAGCTGCAATTTAAGGTGGGGGTGGTTAGCTCATCCTTGAAGATTAGGGGCTGCAGACTTTTGGCTGCAGGTCAAAAGCTACTCAGAAGAAGTCTGGGTTAATTGCTAAGAAATGCTATCTCAAAGACAGGAGTTTTTCTTTTTGCTGAGGGAAGGTCATTGCTTGCTTGCCTTTTTTTTCTATCTGTCCTCATAGATAGGGTCACATTTTCCATTCTCTGGAAAGGTACTAAGAGGCTTTAGCTTAACCTGAACCTAAAACTCAAAACTATAGGCTTTAGAAGACATACAGGTTACAAAGTTAGTCTAACCCTTTCAAGGGATGGCCAAGACAGGCTCAGCCCAGAGGGACCTGACAACCAGAAAGGACAGTGATGAGGCATCCTCAGTCCAGCACTTCCTCAGCCCCTCGGCAGCAGAGATTCCCATGAAGGCCTAGGGCTTCGGGATGCAGTCTGTCCCCTCACTTCTTCCGGGAGAGAGCAGAGCCTGCGCACTGGTCCTAGTAAATTAGTGATCGCCACAAGCCCTGGCCCTTCCACCCTCCCCAGGTCTGTCCTGAAAGAGGAAGCAGATACTCTGCACCACAAGCCAGATGGAAAGCAGCCGGCCACGCCAGCGCTCGGATGCCTCATTGTGTAGCGTGAGGCACTCAGGGCCGTCTCAGCCTCCCTTCAGGGAACCACTGGAGACTGCCAAAGTGGGCGCACGGCTGGAGACTCCAGTCCGAGTCTCGGAGGACCCACCTGTGTTGTAAGGCCAAGGTCGCAGACTCCCGAGGCAAGCAGCCGGGGTAGTCCTCCCCACCCGCCAGAGACCCGCCCACTGCCCAGGGAACGCCCCGCCCGAAGCCCGCCCCCGCCATCCGCGCCCGCCTGGGAATCTCAAGACTCCGGTGAGCTCCGCGTCTTAAGGTTTCGGGATTTCTTCGGGGCCACTTCACCCGGAGGTGAGTCCGCTGGACCCGGGCTCAGGTGTCTATGCGTCACGCGAGGGCTGGGCCACGGCGGGGAAGCGGTAGGAGAGAGCTGGCGGCCTTAGCCGCAGCTTGTGGGATCTGGGGAACCCAGCGCTCGGCACGCGCTCGGTACCCGGGTGCCGTGTTGGTTGCCTGGGAGGTCCCCTGCAGCTATCTCCATTCCTACCATCCCCCAGCCTTTCCGGAATGTTTCCGGAGAGGCAAAGGCCCCTTGCTGAGCTTTCACTGGTTGCCCCTTACTCAACTCCACCAACGCCGGTCTGCTTGGGATACACCCTTGTAAACTAGAACGGGAGAGGCGGGGGTTGGGGGTTGTTGTCTCGAATAAGGTGGATCTTTTTGCCCAGAGACAGGACCCCTCCCCAGAGTGAGGAGCGGCAGCTCTTTGTCTTATCCAGAAATTTGCATACCAATGCTGAGTTTCCGGAGATTATGTCTGATTGCCGGCTAGCCCGGTGGACCTGAACGGACTCCCTCTGCCGGCTGCCCTCCCCTAGACACCTAGCTTTCCCTGGTGAGCCCTGTGAGTTTGAGGAGAGCTCTTGGGCCCTAGGCGGCCCTGCCCGGTTGCCTGCAGATGGTGGCTGTGGACAGACTCATCACACTGGACTGGTTTCCAACCACTGCACTCGTACCTTCACTAGTCCACCTGTGGACGATGGGTTTCCTCCGGGACCTGTTTGTGGCTGTTCCACCAGAGCTTCCTTGCTGACAGCTCAGGATCCCTTGGTTCCAAAACCTCATTGTGTATAGAAAAGACAGGAGAAGCCAGGACAGGCCCAACTGGGCTTGGCATTGAACTTGGCCACCTGGAGCTTCTGCTACCCACTACCACATGTCAGCAAGGCTCCGAACAGGAGAGGCTTAGGGCCAGTCCCGGAGGACACCACAACTTCACCTTCTACTGCACCCCCTTCCTCTTAAGAGGACCTCCCCAAGTCTGTAAGCAACCCCCTATTCCTTTGTCTCTGGAATGCCCCTCTCCCACTCAACAGATGGCATCACTCTCCTCCCCTAAAGCACCAGGGTAAGGGTACTCAAAATAGGACATTGAAACCAAACAAGCTGGTTTCTCTACCCTGTGCCAAAGGGCCTAGAAAAACCCCAAGGCCCACCTAGCTGGCTAGCGTGTTGACTGCCACGGGCAGCTCCTTGTCACTCTTCCCAGCCACAAGTAGAAAAATGGAGTTGTCTTCCGGAAATGGGTCCTGAGCCCTCACCTTGTACAGAAGGGAATGGGTGAAGCCCGGAGGCCTCTAGTCCCTTCGTCTCCACCACCAGGGAATGGCCTGCATTTGTTTCACAGGGCCCAGGGAAGGTTTAGGGTTCACACGTGCTCATTTATCTGACCACTGACCTGACCTCAGGTCAGCCAGCTCCCTAAGCCTCTGCTTCTGTGGCATTCTGAGAGTTCTTGGTTCCCTTTACTCGGCCTTGGGTGCCCCCAAGTTTGGGAAGGGTGTTAACTAGAGGGTACCATTGGAAGAATTTAGAGAAAGGTTCTGCAGGTGCCAAGGGTTGTTTCCGGTAAAAGCTCTTTTAATAATTGGCCACAAAAGCAGCGGGAGTGGGGCAGGTATTCTGAGGTAGAGGTTTGATTAGCAGCCAACAGGGAAAAGGAAAATTCTGGCTCCCACAGGTTTCAAAAGGAGGGGAGACTCTGAGATACTGCACGGTACGTAGTGTGAGCTAAGAGCGGCTGTAGCACGCGGCTGGCTTTAGGCCTCACAACTTGCTCATCTGATTGGTGAGGGGGACAGGAAGATGTCTCAGTGGCTCCCCCCAGGGCAGCAGGGAATGCATACTGTTTTCCCGCCCTGCCTGGGTCCTGAATGCTGGAACCATCTACAGAGGGCTCCCTGGGGAGGTGAAGAGTGGGCAGGCTCAGGGCCTGGTGCTATCTAAGCCGGGAGCCTGGGTGGTAGGTGGGGTTCCCTTATCCTTCAATCAGCTGCCTCTCTCCCAACAGGCTTCTTTGGCTTGTGAGCCTTCAGCAGATGTCTGTCGCTTCCAGCATGAGGGTCTTCTTGCCTGTGCTGTTGGCAGTCCTTCTCGGTGTGGAGCAAGGTATGGAGCTCTGAGACCCCAAGGGTGGCTTGGTCCTCCTCCTGACCTTCGTTCTTGTTTCCCCGGGGCAGATGCTCAGGGCTCCTCCTGAGCCAGCCCTCCTGTGAACGTCTGGCCTTCCTGCTTTCCATCCCCTAGCCAAGTGACCTAGTTCCCCTGCCTCGGTCTCAGGGTTGTGTTTAAGGAGACACTTTAGCCCCTCTTGCACCAAAGTCTAATACCACTTGTCATTGTCTTGGTTTTGTCTCTGGTGTACGGCTGAGCATGTTGTAGTTGCTCAGCATCAGCAGAGGCTTGGGTATCAAAGGCCCCACTGCAAAGGCACCTGCCCTGGAAGGCTTTCCCCAGGGAGCTGGCATGTGTCACCTATAGCATGTCCCTTTTGCAGCCCATTCCCTGATATGCTTTTCGTGCAACAATCAGAAGAGCAACTGGAAATGTCTGTGGCCAACGTCATGCGAGAGCACAGACAATTACTGTGTCACGGTATCGGCTGCTGCGGGCATTGGTGAGTTAACCAGCCAACTCCTTGACCCAGATCAATGGGGCTTTCCCCATCTCCTGCTGCCCGTGTATGTCTGTCCCCTCAACCTCGCTTTCCATACAGGGAATCTTGACCTTGGCTACACGCTGAGTAAGGGCTGCGCCTCGATGTGCCCCAAGGAGAACGTCAATATCAACCTCGGTGTGGCGTCCATGAGTACCTACTGCTGCGAACACTCCTTCTGCAATATCAGCACCGCTGGCCTTGGGCTTCGTGCCAGTATCCCACTACTGGGCCTTGGGATCCTGCTCAGCTTGTTAACTCTGCTGCAGCTGGACCCCTGAGCGCCCCCGTGTATTCCCCCGTGTTTCCCCAGCTCAGGAAGAAAGGTCCTTTTAGGTCCCAGGGGACCCCAGGAGCCTTCGGCACCTCCTGGGTATGTCCAGTCCCTCTCCATACTTTCTTGGCGTCAGGGCTAAGCACCAAATGCACCCACATCTGCTCGGTTGAAATGGGACTGGCTACCCTTGCTTCCAGAGCCAATCCTGTGGTCTCCCTTGGGGAACCAGGAAAGGGGTGAAACCCTCCTTGGTATTCTCAGAGGGCCAGGGCCAGGCCTAAATCCTGTGGACACATTGACAAGAATATCTAACCAAAATGAATGTACACCAGTGTGCTCAGTCGAATGAAACTACTTGGATTCTGGGGTGGTCAAAGGGGACCTGGAATACATTAGAGCAGAAGGCCTGTGTTTCCAACAGAAAACCCTTTCCCCTGGCATTACTGTGCCCATGTTGTGCTTGATTCAGGAGGCTGCGAAGGCTCCCACCCACAGACCCAGTTGAGTCCCTCCTTGCCCTCTCTGCCCATGCTGGCTTCCCACTGCTCCTCTAGTGCCTCAAATAAACCATTCACACCCATTCCATCTCTGTCCTTCCTCCTTGCAGAGTCCTTCTTCCCCTCTAGTCCCTAGGAACCTGAGGATCCTGCAAGCCCACAGCTCTGCATAAGAGATCCTGAAGGACCTCGCATACACTCACAGTATAGTGATAGGTTCCTTTAATGCCATCAAGGCAGAAGTGGACACATATCAATCAGGCCAGCCTGATGTGCATAGCAGATTCCAGGGATTCCGGCCCATTTAGTGAGAAGAGCCTGAGAGGAAGGAGGAGAAGGGAAGGAAACAAGAGAGCCTGAAAGTGTGCTGTCCCAGGCTGTAAGTTATCTGAGAGGTACAGTTACCCATAAAGGCGGGCCCACCAGGCCTGTCACACATTCCTAAGCTGTCGCCTGCACCAGGTACTTCAGAGGTGGCCTGCTGTGTGCCACCTGCCCTTCACAAACCATACTGTGGTTCGAGCCATGGAAGTGGGCTCCAGGCAAGTGATATAACTGGCTTTAATTTTTTTTTCTTCTTTTGGTTTGATGTGCCCTCAAGCGCTTGTGCACGTGCACACTTTTCTTTTTCCGACCCTTTAAGACAAGGTCTTACTATGTTAGACTAGCCACCTCAAACCTGCAGTGACCCTGCCCCTACCTCTTGAGTGCTGGAATTAAAGGCATGCGCCAACACAGCTGACGCTAAGACTTTTTTGTTTCTGAGGCAGGGTCTCACTTAAATTCTTGGGCTTACAGGCAGTTGCTACTACACCTGGCATAATGGGGTTCACTGCTGAGTGTTGAGGGACAAGGACTAATAGAGACATATTTGAAGCAACCCTTCTTAGGTCTGGGTGACCGAGGACGGCTATTTCTCAGATTTTTCCAAGTGTGGAATGGTGGTTCCTGGCTATGATCTCAGTGTGTGAGGGATACTGCCCAATGGGGGTCAGACATGGGGACAGAGCAAGGGGCTCAGAGTAGACTTGTGAAATCTGTGAAGGCAGCGGCTTCGTCAGTGCCATGATTCTCAAGACTGTGACTCCCATGACCTAAACCCTGTAGGTCTAGAAAGGAACTAGCCTCATACCAGGTGGGCTCTGCCCAGGCTCATACTGAGAATGGACAAGCCCCGGGGAAAGCAAATAAGGGGTCTCTGAGACTCAGGACAAAGCTGCTTTGTTTCTTGACTATCGAAGGGCGGTAGAGAAACGTGGGAGTCAAGTCTTCTGCGAGAAGCTTGGGCTGCCGCCATGTAGACAGTATCCACCATGGTGCTCATGACAGATCTAGGTAACCTTCCTAGACACACTGGCCTGTGATCCTGGCAGATCTAACTACCAAAAGCAGAGTGGGGACCCCGGGTTAGACTTCTGGAACATAGGAGTCAGAAAAGCACCAGGCAGTGATAAGGACATCTAACAAACTCTGGGTTCCTCCCTGCCTTGACTTGGCTCCCTCTTTGTGATAGGGGAGGTGTCAAGCTCAAAAGTTGGGGCCACTTGTGGTCTGGGACCCTTGAGCCATCCTCCACTCTATCCTGCAGCGCAGCATCCTTTCAAGGCTGAAAACTGGGACAAATGAGTGGTCTGGTCTGATTGCTCCCAGGAGAAAGGTGGGCAGAGGGAGCTAGAGTTCCGGGGATGATGTCAGGAAAAATGAGGGGTTAGGGCAGTCTTGCCTGGGCCTGGTAGGAGGAGAGAGAATTGGTGCCAGGGGTCAAGTGTCACTTCCTGAAAAAAGGAGGGAAAGTGTCCCAGATTTGAGTTTCAGTTTCCTGAAGTTCAGAGGCAAGAAAGGTCAGGAAGGCCACCGGATACCTCTCAGAGGCCTGCTCAGGCTTTGGAGTGAGGTGCTGGGTGTGGAGCCACCAGCCTCGCCCATGCTAGTTCAGATTCAGACATGATCCAACATATCTCTCTGATGGGTTCTGGTCCTGTCCTGTCTCCAGACCCTGGCCAGCCTTCCTGTTGCTGCTGCTAGTTAGTCACTGACTGTGGCTTTCCCAGTCAGGCCCTGCCAGCTGTGCCCCACCCAGCACAAGCTTATCCTCCTCCTCTCCACCCCAAGGGCTCCAGGACAGAGACATAGGACCCCTTCCCCACCTGAGCGCCCCACAACAAACTGAGCATGCTCAGGCAAAGTCAAAGTGGAAGACTAGAAAACCTTCCCTACTTGGACTTCATCTAATGAACAGAGCATGTGCAGGAAAAGCCCTCAGCATACCAAAGTAAGAAAAACACAGCGAGGGCGATGTAAAGGCCTTGTAAAGGGTTCTACACCTCACGATGGATGCTTTGGGAGCTCCTTCCTCAGCTCACTAGCCCACTCTCATTCCTGCAGGTGTGTTCCCCTTCCAGACTCCAGTTCTAATCCCAAACATGTGCCCCTGGTACAGTCTTTTGTTCTGAGACACAAGAGCCTAGAGTGTGAGCACACATGCTCACTAAAGCAAGAGAGTTTTGTTGTTGTTTTCTCCCTTTTATCACTTCTTTTAATTTAAAACTTTTATTTATTTTTTTTTATTTTCAATGAACTTTATTATTGAGAGAAGCTTGTAAATCAGGGGCCAGAGGGATGGCTCAGCATTTATGAGCTGCTGCTCTCCCAGAGGACCCAGGTGCAATTCCCAGCACCCACATGATGACTCATAACTGTCCATAACTCCAGTTCATAGGTGTGTGCCACCGTCTTCGGTTCCCTGGGGCACTTGCAGGCGTGTGGTACACAGACATGCACAAGCAAAACACACATTAAGTTAAAATAGATATTTTTTAAAAGCTTGCGAATGAACAAAAACACCAAATATTAACCATCCTCAGAGTCTGTGCAACTTAATGAACTTATACTCATTAAGTTAGAACTGGAACTTGAAATGGGAGATGTGACACTTTGCATTAAATTTTAAACTTTCAGTAGCAAACATTTTATGCGTTGTCTTAGGGTTATTGTTGCTGTGATGAACCACCATCACCAAAAGCACACTGGAGTCAGGTGCTGATGCAGAGTCCATGGAGGGAATCTGCTTACTGGTCCGCTCCTTACGGCTTTCTCAGCCTGCTTTCTTAAGGGTCCCAGGACCAGCCCAGGGATGGCACCACCACCCCCACACAGTGGGCTGGGCCCTCCCCCATCCATCACTAATTCAGAAAATGCCCCACAGGCTTGTCTTCAGCATAATCTTAATGGAGGCTTTTTGTTTGTTTGTCTGTTTTGGTTTGGTTTAGTTTTTTGAGACAAGGTTTCTCTGTGTAGCCCTGGATGTCTTGAACTTACTTTGTAGACCAAGCTGGCTTCAGACTCAGATCTGCCTGCCTCTGCCTCCTAGAGTACTGGGATTAAAGGCTTGTGCCACCACTCCCAATTATAGTGGCATTTTCTTAATTGAGGTTCCCTCTTCTCAGATGACTTAGTGTGTGTCAAGTTGACATGAAGCTAGCCAGCACATGCCTTTACCCACTTAAAAAAAAAAAAAAAAAAAACTCTCCCTTTCTCTCACCGCTCTTATTTTGGATATCCGCCAATGCTCAAGCTTGCTCTCCCTGACACTACAGCTGTTTCTCTGACCTCCATGCCTAACTTTAAAGGTGTTAACAGCACTTAGGGTTGCAGCTAGTGTCTCAAGGTAGTTTGGCCACCCATCCTCGATAAGCAAGTTAAAAGAGCCAAAGCTGCCACATTGAGAAGAGGGTCAAAGAGATCCAGTGGCTAGACCTCACTAAACCCACCTTTGGGGTATAACCTGGGAGTAAGGTTTAAACAGAAGACAAGAGATACACTGTCCAGCCAAGGTGTGGCCTCCCTCCCCCAGCTCCAAGTCTGCAATGTCTCACAAGTTAGAAATCCTTCCCCAGGGGACAGGTTCTTCCTCCTATTGCCCCTAGCCTTTTGTTGTTCCAGCAGGAAGTTTCTAAGGAAATTCCAGTTTCTTGGGACCCTTTGTTCCAGAAGTCCACCAGCCCAAGAGAGGAGCATAAATAAATTTCTCCCAGGCAGGCAAGGTTCCAAAGGACCTATTTGCCAGTCAGGTCAAGCCTTCCTCTCAAACCTTAATTAAATTAATGGTCCTTGAGAGCTTCCTGCTTTCCTTCCAAGTCTGCTCCACTCCCTCCACACACCTGCCCCTGCAAAGAACTCTGAAGGTCTTCAGCCTACTGCATCACACCAGGTGGCCACAGCAGCTGGGGCCACTTGCATCTGGAGGCCCTGGGAACCTCCCTCTTTCCTTCTTCCCCTTCCCCCAAGTTCTCATGCCAACTGGAAACTCTGCCAACACAGAGCACCCCCAGGCAGCTCTTAGGCCTCAGATGGCTGGCTGGGACACAGTCTCATTTGGAAGGGCAGCCTGACTGTGGGTGGGCTTCTGAGCACACCCAGGAACCCGTTCTGTATTCTGAGGACCAAGGCTGCAGCCCAGACCACTGGAGAAATTTGGAAGATGGAAGACAGAATTGTTGGACCAAAAGCCTCAGGCATCTGCCCAGCAAGTGGAAAGGCTCCGTGGGTGGGGGCTGGAGGGAGTCTGCTCAAGGGCAAGGGTCTGGGAGATGGGCACTCCTTGTGGCACGTGGCTGTGGTCTCTTGTGCATGGTTAGCACTAGAGCTGGGCGGGCCACCCGTACCCTCTTCCCTTATCAGCTGAGGCCATCCTGTCCCTTTAACTGATCAACAGACACAATCAGGGACAGGAGGCAGACCAACCCAATCCCAAGAGGACAGCCAGGAGGGAGTGCTTCCAAACCTGTCTCCAGGCAGGGCCGCATGCGCCCCTAGTGGCAGAAGCTTTCACAACAGTCAGAGCGCATTTCAGCTTTCAAGTCAACGGAAGCAGGCTCCCCCACCCCCCATCCTACCCAATCCCCCACCCCCAGTACTTTGGACGAAGACACCCCGTAGAAAGCGCACACTGAGGGCTATCACACTCACTAACGTCACTGACCTTCACTGTAAGCAAGAGGAGGATGCCCCGTACATATTTCCCGTACAAGCCATGGAGATCTCCAGGACCCCTTGGGCACCGAGTGCTTCAGGGAAGACTTAGTGAGCCCCAGCTACTCAGAGCCGAGCTTTCACTCAGCAGGACGCTAGGATGTTGTCCTGGGGCTCCCACCCCAAGCTCCCTGCTCAGATTCTGGGTCCTACTAAGAATTGACCATGGACAGGGCACCACAGGCTTCAGAGGGCAAGAGGCCTGGGAGAGAGAACCGAAAGTGAAATCTCTGGAGGTGGAGAGGGCTTGGCGTTAGCTTTCGGTTTCCTGACTTTTGAAAGGAGGAGGGGTAAGAGGAACAGCCCAGAATTTGAGTTGAGAAAGAGGGAGAGGGAGAGAAGATGGGGTGGGGGGGCAGAGAGAGACAGACAGACAGACACGGGGGGGGGGGGGGGCCTGTAATAGTGCCACCTAGGACTCTGGCCTCTGAACAGTCCTGGGATGAAATGTTGCATGTGGGAGTTCTGTGACAGTCCCAAACACACTGTGGGGAGGAGGGGTGATGGAAATAGCACAGCTGTCCTGAGGCTGAAAAGTTGGAAGGTAGACCAGGGAGAGGAAAACTCCTGGTTCACACAGAGGGGTCTGGTCCCCACCTCACAGTCAAGTGCTGAGTTTTGGGCAGTATGGTGGGGCTTCTGGCCCCCACTGGAGCCTCTGTCCTCCCTACCTAGAGATGTAGGCAGACCTACCTAGGGTTTGGAGTCTATATTCTCTCCCTACATCACCTCTATCCACACAGCAGCATTTCCCCTGTCCATTACGGCCTGGTCAGCAGTCTTCAGAGATTTAGGGTGAGGTAACAGGTACTTGGGTGGATGGGAGGGGCAGCCCTACAGAGGTGCCAAAGAAGGTCAAGGGAATTTGTTCTTTAACTCCCTGTTCTCTGGGCTGGAAGTTTGGGTAGAGAGACTGGACTTTGGTATAATAAAGCTGTCAGAAATGTCACCATCTCCTCCAGGGCCACCCCACTTCCTGCTCAGAACTGATGGGGTGAGGTGATACAGTAAAATTTGGAGTGTCCTTGACTTTGAAAGACCCTTTCTCAGTTCTTAGTGAACGTAGCTTCAGAGGCTAGCAAAGGAACTCTTCCAGCTCAAGCATGGCAAGCATGGCAAGCCTTGCCCATCTCCCATTCTCTTTGCTATGCTACAGATGTTTACATTACATTTCTAAAGCTAGCCACCGCACTCTATTCCCTTATCTGGCCACTGCCTCTTCCTGAGGCTGACTACTAAAGCCCAGCTATCAAAGTATTGAAAGCCAGCAATCGGAAGACCCCTTTGGCTCACCTAAATAACATGCCCAATTAAAATTAAACTGCTCATGCTAATATGAGCCCATTTTATCTTTATAAACCACCATTCACTTATGGGCCATGTCGGTATATTCTCTTTTCAGAGACAGATCTTTGTCCCCCAGGACAAATACTCCTTACCCGTCTCCCTTGCCTCCATTTCCCTCTCTCCCTTGTTCCCTTCCCCTTCTCCCTCATCCTCTATCTACTGTTTTCGTCCCTTATCCCTGCCCTCTCTCCCTCTGGAGCAAATAAATCTCCTTTGTGCTGAGAACTTGGTCTTGAGAGTCCTGAGCAGGTACTTCTTCTTTCAGCTAGGATCCTGGAGAACTCTGAGGCCACCAAGGCCAGTGGCTTTCAGGTTTTCATCTCTGGAATTCAATAACGAAGTTCACAGACCACAGAGTTTTAGCGACAAGATTATTATAAATTCGTAATGAGACCTTAAAAGACAGAGGGCAGAGCTCCAATAAGCAGGAGGTGTCTCTAGGAATGGGCTACCATCTACCATCAAGCTGTCAGTCTCAGGGCTTTTTGAAACACTGATGGAAGAAACTGGGGTGAGACACAGAGAGAGGGATAAACTGGTCAGCCCAGCCGATCCAACCAAGAGGTATTCTGAAGTGGAAGTTTCTGGTTTCTTTGGAAACTCAGTTGTGTCGTGTAAATATGTTTTTGTTGTTGTTGTTGTTTTTGTTTTGGTCCAAAGTCTGGCATGTGAGAATGCTTCCCCTCACCTCCCACCCGTGGAAAACAGCCTCCTCAGAAAAAGCATGTGATGTTTGTCAGCTGGAGTTTACCTCATGCAAGGGGCATGGTTTTTGTGAGCTAAAAAACATCCTCCTGTGGACCCTGAGAAGGGATAAGTAGAAGGCCACAGACAGTGAGAGAATGTTTTTTGCATTGCTGCTCTTTGCAACCGTTCAAATCCTTCAATGGTCTTCTAAGAGAGAACATCTTGGGCTGCTTTATCGGAGTTTTGCCACTTTGATGGACTTGTGCCAGTTTGGGATGCTTCTACTGAATCTATCCACTGATGCTGATGAGTGTTGTTGCTGCTGCTTTGCTATTTGATTGACTGCTGGTATCCTGATGGCTGAATTCAGTAATCCCCAAAGAACCCATTGACTTTTATCAGCAGAAAGTAGATAAAAGAGGTCTACAGACCCCTTTCCTGCTAATCTCCTGCATAAGGTTGGGGCGTTAGAAGGGAGGTAGAGGCATTTAAGAACCTTAAAAAAAAAAAAAAAAAAAAAAAAAAAAAAACAGACGTTTGAAAAATCTAAGCCTACAATGTCCAGGTTCCTTCTTTCAGTTTTGGATTTGTTCTCACATATAATGTACAGGCAGAAGTGAGACACAACAAAGGACCAGAAACAGGAACTCTCTTCTACTGTCTGCTACCCTCAGAACAGCTTCTATGGGGTCCCTGACCAGCTTCCATCTTCTGTTCTTATCAGGAGTTCTGTGGTGGCCAGATCTCCTCTGTTCTTAAGCAAGTGGACCCTATGTCCCATCCTGTGCCCAAGGCTGCTCCTTTCCAGTGTTACCCTTTCTCTTCCCTCAGGTTCCCCAGCCTAGTCTCTGGTCACACCTCTCCCAGACCTTGGCTCCTCATTGCTTGTTGGAAAGCAGACTCTTCCTTGATGGGTCTTGAGTCTGAGTTTGGAGTCCAGAGGTCCCTGCCCCCACCCCTGTAACTTTTAAAACGGAGCTGTAAAGGTTGGTGCCCTCCACAATGCTCCTGTGCTCACCTTTACTCCAACCCTGTACCTGATGAAGGCAGTAGCATTACATTACAGAGATTCACATCCTTGGGGCCACTGAAGATGGACCCTGCCCTCATGATAGACTTTGAACTCCATCTCTTGGTCAAAAACAATAGAATCTAAATTCTACCTCTTCCCTTAGAAAACCCAGTACTATTATTCTGCTGAAGAAATGTAGCAGTAAAATGATCCTTAATGGCATACTACTATATCCACAGATCAGCGCCTGACTCAGCCCTCATCAAAGAATCTTTTTTTGTCTTGTTTTGTTTTGTTTTTGCAATAGATGGGAATTAACACAGAGATCCACAACTGTTCAGAGAATGAAAGACTTTGGCGCACTCAGTCCTAAATGGGATGTCTTCTTCAAAGCCCTCCCCTCAGCGTTCAGAGGTATACGTGGAAAGATTGTAGGAGCCAGAGGGAATGGATGAATCCAAGGAAGAATTGGTACACATATGAGCCCACAGAGACTTTAGCAGCATACAATCAGATGAGGCCCCAGCACTAAGAAGAGAAGGTGGACATGGGCTCCCACCCCTAACCAAAAACCCATCTGCAGCTGATACCAGATGGGAAAGGGAAGATCTGTTTTCCCCAATGAAATCTCACTGGTATGTTAGTCACATATCAGGAAGGGCCCCAAGCCCAGAAATAGTAGTTGGCTAACACCAAACTCCATGGCATTTTTGTGGACTTTTCATCTCATTCTGTTTTGTTGGGGCATATTTTTCATGTGGTGTTTGAGGCGGGGTTTCTCTGTGTAGCCCTGGCTGTCCTGGACTCAATTTATAGACCAGGCTGTCCTTGAACTCATATAGATCCACCTGCCTCTGCCTCCTGAGTGCCTCCCAGAAGGCTACAGTCTGGTCATGCTGAACAGAACCAGACATTTCAGGATGAGGATCAGAGGACACACAACAGCAGTGCCTTCTGCCTGAGACCCTTGGATAAGATGGGCTTGTCTCTGCTATGACAGAGATGGTATTGACAGGCTGGAGACCAATGGTCCATGAAAGAATTCACCAAGGCAAAAAGGCAGACGCTAACAGGTGCATTAGAGACACTGGCAAAAGTGCCATAGGCTGAATGGTGAAGAGACACTGTGCAGAGGCATTCCAGGCTGTTGATTGTGAAGGTACAGCCTTCTCCTCAAGCCATTGGGTGGTATTTGAATGTCACAGTGCCCTGGTTGTGTCGATCTTCTAGGGAGGGACACACGTGGAGCTCACATCTGGGTAGACGCCTCCTGATCTTGCTGAGGAGTGAGGACTTGTCACTAAGGATTGGCTGTCTGAGCAAGGCAGGCATAGCTCACTACATAACTCACACTTCTGAGAATCTGAGTTACTAAGGGTAACTCAGGAGTGAGGATAAGCAGGGAAAAGGCAAGAGATTCCTTCTCCCGTGTCCCTTACGTAGGCTGCCACCAGAAGGTGTGGCACGGATTGAGGGTATGTCTTCCCGCCTCAATTGATACAATCAGAAAGATCACAGGCATGCCTCGCTCTTTGGATTTTAGCTGATTACAGAAGTAGTCAAGTTGACAACCAAGCTTAGCCATCACAGTCCTGAACCTAGTCACCTTGGATTTGAGGAACACCAGCACCGGTCCATCAACATCTTGATGACAAAGAGCTGAACCTACCCCCGAATGAGGGTACAGGTCATTCCTGGCTCATCAGACAGCAAAAAAATCACCAGGTTGTAAGATACACCCGATCTTGCATTCCAGGAAAAACAGCTAGGCACCCCATTCCATTGAAGAAGTAAGCTGGGTGTTTAACTTTGTTGGCTCCTCCAGTGTGTGCACAGACAACTACAGCCAAGACACAGGTTTAATGAAGACCTGCCAGTCTGCTGCTGGGTTGGAAGGAGACACAATTAGATCATGTACTGTGGGCAGCATGAGGCCCTATACTTGGCTAGCAGCCCCTTATCCCTAAGGCCTGTGCTGACTGCCTGAGACAGACAAAAAGACCAAGTAAGAGATGTTAAAGATTTCACCAGGTGTCAAGACATAAAGCAGGGGTGGGTACCTTTGAACATGTAAGTTTCACTTCATTCTCAGAGCCTGAGAAACAGATTTTGATCTCTTCCCCCAGCAAAAGCAAGTGCTTTGGGGAAGTGGGAGAAGCCTTTCTCTGCCCTCAGCATCAGCCCTGAGGAGAGCCTGCCCAAACTAAGCAGTACGCCACTCTAAGCTGGGTAACATGAGCTAGATTGCTATGTGACTGCCTGAAACAGTAGAGATATGGACTGACAGGCAGGACTCAGTGGACAAAAGAAAATTGCAGATTTTGGCTGAGAGAACAAAGGCTTTATTGGATTCAACTGGGGCCGTTGAGTGGTATGTGTGGGAAAGCCCCAGGATCCCAGAGATTTATGTGTGAAGACAGTGGTGCCATAATACATTGGAATTCTGCCTCTTCCCTGTGCTGTCTAAATGCCTCCAGGGCCTAGAATAGCATGAAAATGGCATTCTAGGAGGTGTCCTAGGGACGAGGTGGGCACCTACCTAGCAGGGACTGAAACAAGGACTTGAAACAAGGTGTCCCACACCCTACCCCCACCCCACCCTACCTCAGAGTATCTATAACTCATAACGGATCCTTAGATGGCTCCAGGAAGGAGGGATTACACATTGGGATACAAGGATGAGGGTGGGAGTAGCAGGAAAGGCCATCAGAGCAAGGTCTGGAGGAGGACCGACCCCAGGCTGAACAGAAGCACCCCTGCCAGGGTCCAGGTCCTTCCCACAGTGTGAACTGCTGCATTGCAGAGGTCTTCCATGCAACAGGAAATCTCGTAGCCGCCGCCAGTACCCATAATCTCCAGGTATTCAGGGAAACCCAAATTGTTGGGGCACGCAGGAGAACAGAACTTGTTTTTCATTTTCATTCTAGAAGACACTGCAAAACATCAGGGAGTAACCTCACAGCTTATACAGGAACAACTCAGCATCCCCAAGTCTGGGGTACATGCCACCAGGCCTGGATGGCCCAGCCTTGACTCTTAAGGCACACTGAAGCCAGACATGGTGGCTCATACTTGTTATCTCAGAATTTGGAAGACTAAGGCCGGAGGATTTTTATGAGTTCAAATCCAACCGAGGGTACATGAGGAGTTCTCGGTCACCCTGGGGATAGAGAAAGACCCTGTCTTAAAAGAAAACAGGCTGGTAGAGCAGCTCGGTGAATAAAATGCTTGTTTGTGCGACCATTGGGGACCCAAGTTCCAATCAACGGAGCCCATCAAAAGATGGGCAAGCATGGTGGCCTACTTGTAATCTCAGTGCTCAGGAGGGAACAATGGGGAATCCCTGAGGTAAGCTCATTGGCTGTGGCTGGACTAGCTGAACCTGTAAGCTTGGGGTACAGTGAAAAACCCTGCCTCAGTAAATAAAATAGTTTCCAAAGGAAGATAGCCATCAACCTCTGGGCTCCATGCCCTTGCACCCACACATGTATACACACATGCACTTACACGCTCTGTGCTGAGGAGACAGCTCAGTCGGTAACCGTGCTCATCACACGGAAGCATGAGGAGCGAGCTTCAAACCCCAGCACCCAGGTAAAGAGCCAGCCGTGCGTGGGAGCACTGCTCATGATCTCCATGGTGAGGAGGCGACAGCAAGAAGGCTCCAGGGACCCCCAGCCAGCCCTCACCCTCAGCCTACTTGGCAAATACCAGGTCTCTATGTAAGAGCTTGTCTCATAGACCAACGTGGTTGGGACTGGAGAAACGGCTCAGCAGTTAGATGCACTTGTTGCTCTTCCAAAGACCGAGGGTTTCGTCCCCAGACCCACATGGTGGTTCCACAACCATCCATAAGTCTAGTTCCAGGGAACCAAAAGCCATTCACATAAATTTAAGTTGTTTTTTTTTTTTTTTTTAAAGTAGATAGCGCTTGATGAATGAAACCTAACAATGTCCTCTGGCCTCCACATACATGCACACATATGAACCCACACTCAGAGACAAACACCCACCCACCCACCACACACACACACACACACACACACACACACACACACACACAAAGACATGGCACAGTGCAAGACCACTCGGTGGCAGAGCAGAAAGTGCAGCTGGCCTCTCAGATTCTGACTGGTCCCCCAGGCAGTTGTACCTAGGAGACTTGCTCCAGGGCATGGCAGGCTGTAGAAGGAAGAGGAAACTGAGTAGCAGGGTGGGCCTGCTCCTGCCTGGTCTGTCTAGAGGTTGTGCCTAGAAACTGACAACCTTGGGGATCTGCTGTCCCTTTTCCATCAACATCCTTTAGCCTAAACTCCAGATTCCTTCATCGTATGCAAAGACTCACTAAACGCTCCTAATTCCTCGGGGCCTTCAGTAAGCCAGTGAGACCCTAGACACGGAGTAAGGATAGAAGCGCCACAGGACTGCCCTGGTGAGGGGACGGGAGATGATGACAATCATGCATTCCACAGGGGCAGGCCTGCTTTAGGATCCACCTTCTAGCACATTTCTGCACTCCAGGGCAGAACCCCCACTTTGCAGGAGTCACAAATAACTATGATTGACAAGTGGCCGGACCTTTCCTCCCAATCCACCTCCCACCCATCTGCATAAGGCCTCAAGGAACTCACACACTTTGGCTTCAACATCCTGAGTGACACAGACTGTATCAGAGCTGGGGCAGGTGAGTACTTCGCAGGGTGATATGCCCGAGCATTGGTAGCAGCGCAGCCCCTGAGCTGAGAAAGAAGCCAATACGTGAGGGGCAGAGCATGCCCTTCATAGCCCAGATCCCTCCTCTGCATCTGGCTTTATTGTCCACACAGCTGCTGGCCTATAGGACAGAGCAAGGACACTATTGCCCAGCACCTCCACCAAAAGCAAACGTGAGCCAAGAGCCGCTTATTGAAATTGTTCACATATACTGGGTACTAGACCTGGATACCAAGGGGTATTAGCGAGACAAGCAGGAAGACATAGATACCTGATGTCTGCTGAAATGCTGAGTGGATGAATGAGTAGGTATTGGGGCAGAACCAGGGCCACCTGATAGGGGAGGCTGTTCTGATCTGTCTTCTTACATCTATACCTGCAGAGCTGGTGCTGGGCCTTGGAGTATGACAGGGCACTGGACTTCTCAGAGCCCAGCTCAGAGTTGGGGCTCACCATCAAACCACCCACAATACAGATGTAGCTAGAAGTAGAGGGTTATCTGAGGCCTCAGAGTCTCCTAAACTAGGAAAGTTCTAGCATTTGGGCCTTCACGTGGCTGGGCTTGGGCATCAGAAAAAGGCCAAATGCCAAGAGTTAAGAATTCCAAACTCTTTGACTTGGCAGCTGGGACAGGAAAAGAAGCCTCTGCTAGCTTGTATTTATAGAGGCCAGTGGCCTGGCTGGGGAGGCAAGGACAGCTGAGGAGAGTCTGAGGACAGGTTGTCTGGGCCTCTGGAAAGAAATGAGAGGGGCAGAGAGTACAGTAATTCTTTCTGAAGCGATGGGCACCGAGGAGTGTGGGGCCAGTGTACACAGCAGAGGTAGTGAAGTCCAGGAGTCCTACTTGCATGTGGTGAAAGTTACAAGGCAGGCAGACACTGGCAGGTTTACAGACCCATTAAGCTACTCCAGCACAGGAGGGTTCACAAACTATAAGCAACCCCCAAAGGACAGCCCCTGGCCACAGCACACCTCAGGCCCTGCGCACACAATGAAAACGCAAGTGTCCCCACAACTCTGAGGTTCCTTTTAAATCTCCACTGGACCCTCTTGCCCATCTCTCATTTTCCATCTCACCTTTCTCTGCACACAGTAGGGCCACAAGCAGGATGAGCACACAGGACTTCATCGCGTGGGTACTGTCCATCCTAGGATAAGGGGTGCGTAGACAAAACCTTGGAAGTTGGAGCCAGTTGACAGACCCACCAATCACATCCCTGGAGCTCTCACTCTCCTAGATATGCCTCAGGCACTCAATCTCCAACCATCCACACATACTTCCCCAAGGAACGGATATCTGCCTAGTTTTCCTATCCACCACCCACCCAGCTTTCCCTTCCTAACCCCAAACCCCAACCACAGCCCGATCCTGAGGGCCCATCCCTGCACTTGCCACTGCCGCCCCTTCCTGACGCCTCTCCTCACGTTCTCTCTATGACCAGGCTGTAGGCACAGTGGAAATTTCTAGTTTGATGTGGACTGATATAAGTACCGACCGACCCCTCCCTTAGCTCCTCCCAGCTGCTATCCTTAAAAGGGAGAATTTTTCGCATTTCCTCCAGGCTGAAAAAAAAATTCATTACTTATTATCTAAGAGTTGGCAAGGCTTGTTGGTGACCCCAGTGAGCCAGGGGTGCACAGCGGTTGGGAGTTGTTACATCCGTAGCAAGGGAAGGAGGCAACTTACCCAGCCTTTTCTTTTTTTTTACTTTTCCTCTTGTTTTGTTTTGTGTAAAAAAAACTTTTGATTCACTTGGAGTAATTGTTATCTTGGAGGCTTACTGCCTTTGTCTGATAAACTAGGCCCAAAATCATTACAGCCTCTGAGACTTACTGCTTAATAAGCTCAACCTTTCTTGTTCTTTCCTAGCTCTGGGCTGGCTGGTTCAGCTCAGCTTTTCTGACTCAAACTCCTCTCCCAGCTAACTTATTCAATCTGGCTTTTCTCTTGGCTTCTGAATTGCTCTGCATGGCCTCAAACTAACTCCAGGAGTCATTTCTAGTCTTCTGGCTCCTTCTCATTCTCTGGCTTATTCTGTCTTCACCTGTGTGTAGCTTGTTCTCTCATTCAACCTCTCTCTCTCTGTAAAACTGCTTCCTCTTTCTCTCTGCATTGCCTATAAAGTAGTTTTCCCTTTCTTTTCTCTTCTCATAAGAGTTGGACGAATCCTATATTCTGACAAATATTTCACTGATTGGGCACTTTTTTCTGACACTCAGTTAGACCTAACTTTCAAACCTTGGTGCTTCCTTCAACAAACCAATTTTTACCCTCGTTGTTTGGGATTAAAGGCACGTACACCACGGCTGGACATAAGCTTTTCTTTACCTGAAACTTGCTCTATACCAGGCTGGCCTTGAACTCAGATTTGCTTGCCTCTGTCTCCTGAGTTAAAGGTGTGTTTGTGTTCCAGCCAGATCTCACAGACTTAGAAGGTCTTTGGATGTGATCCCTTGCCAGAGCAGGGATCTGCTCTGAATATATTTTGAATTAACATTCTTCTACAACTTCCCCTTTCCTGTTTAAGCTAAAAAAAAAAAAAAAAAAAAATGTATACAGTTTCTCTTTTACAAAAGAAACAATTACCAATCCCACAAACAGTCCAAATGTCCTTACAAAAACCCACCCAGCTGGATGCAGTGATACTCTGTAATTGCAGCCCTGATTATCAGTCCTTTAGCAACAGTCCATTTCAGCATCAAGGTTTTCCATCTGTCCCTCTTCAGCTGGCTTGTTAAGCTGTTCTCATACAGGGGGCATCTGCCTTCTGTGTCTCTTCCTTGAGTCGTGCCTTTCACTTGGAAGCTTCTCTTATTCAGATGGGATCTTTTATTGATTTAGATGCAATCCATAGTCTTTCATCACTTATGGAAATATAGGCAAAGCCTCTTCCCCAGTGTAACATGTTCTCTGAGTTACATTCTAATGTTAAAACATTTTTAAAGTGTGCAGGTTGATCTAATTCAATAGTTTTTTGTTTGTTTGTTTTTGTTTTTGTTTTAATAGTAGCCTTATTTCACCTGGGGCATGGCCAATATTAACCCCCTAAACTATCTTTATCGCTTCTAAGTCCTCATTCCATGTCATCTGCTTTAATCATTCCTATTTGGGCTGCCTCCCATCCATAATCCCAAAATACTTGCTACTGTTCTTCATTTGGATCAATTTCCTCCACCCATGCTGATTGGCCATGTGGTCTTCTCCTGTTAACCCTTGTCAGTGGCCTCTTCCTTCTTCATCCCCCTCTACTTGTCTCCTTCCCAAGATCCTTCTCTCCCCACTAAACCCTTGAACCTTAGCCACACCTACTACCTTCTGCCCTGCCCAAGTGTAGGCCTTTTAATCAGTCAACCAGGAATAATTAGAGCATTCCTTCTCATCAAGTAGGTACAGGAGATAGTTCAACATTAAAAACAATGACCGTGGCAGGACAGGATTATTTCAAGGCACTGAAATAAGCACTTGAATACACAGCACCAGACCAAGCCCCAACAGTTTTGGTTTTGGTTTTTTGTTTGTTTGGTTGGTTGGTTGGTTGTTTTGTTTTGTTTTGTTTTGTTTTGTTTTGTTTTGTTTTGAGGCAGGGTTTCTCTGTGTAGCCGTGGCTGTCCTGGAACTCACTCTGAACACCAGGCTGGCCTCAGTCTCATAGCTATCTGCCTGCCTCTGCCTCCTGAGTGCTGGGATGAAAGGTATGCAACACCATCACCTCCTCCTCCACCGCCACCGCCACCACCGATCTGGCTTTTTCCTGTTTCTAAACAGAGGGTATGTACTGCGGTGGCTCAGAACCCACTCTCCCTTCTTCAAACAAGCAGATAAGCAACTGACAAGTACCTGGAGCCTGGCTCTGGTGAGCAAACCCTTAACAGGGTCTTGTGTCCACAAAGTAAGGGTCCTAAGCCAAGAACTAACTGACATGTGGGATGGGAGATACTAACCCGTGCCTGACATATGGGACTGCAGATACTATTGGCATCTTATGGCTAAAGCCACGGATGCTTTTCACAGCACAGGACAGTCTTAGTGTAGAGGGTGAATGATCCCATTGTCCCCACAGCTGCCCAGAGTGGGGAGACCCTGTCTTGCAGAAGCCTCTGCGAAGAAGCCACATGTTAATTCTCCCCGCTATCCGGTTTGGCATGCTGGACCGAAGAGATCCAGGTCCAAGATGCTCCACAAGGACATGAGTTTTCCTGGCCTTTATGTCACTGCCATGTGACATGGTATTCCAACAAGTCAAACCTCACTAATTTGCCAAGTATTGATTGATCAGCCCTGGGATGAGCAACAGGGCCCCATAGCAAGCCAGAGACTTGGCAAACACATCTGGCAGATGAGGTTCAAGGACCAACCCGCTATTTCGTCTCTCTCTTACTCTTTCTGTCTTGCTCCTCTCCTGCTCTCTCCCCTTTCTCTGTCGGGCCACCCCCCCCACACCATGTCTCTCTCTCTCTCTGTATGTGTGTCTCTGTCTCTCTCTCTCTCCCTCTTCCCTCTCTCTCACTAACTCCACCCAATAAATATCTTTTTCTATCATATCTGTTGTCTATGTGTGGCGCCATTTTTAAATACTAACACCAGTGCCATGCGATAGCCACCAGAAACACCAGCCACAATGAAATGGAGCTGGCTGTCCAGTATTTAATGAAGCTTGCTTCAAATTTGGTTCAGAAATTGTGGTAGTGGTCTTATTCTCTCCTGGTGGGATTTACACGGCAAAGAGAGGTTTATAAAATAGCCTGTCCAATTTCAAAAAAGCTATTAACATTACAGGCAAAAAGTTAGCTGAAATGAATCAAGAAATGGGAGAACTGAGAACAACTGTCCTACAAAATGGAGCTACTATGGCTTATCTGGTACTTAAACCTAATCTTGGTTGTCAGCAGTTTACTGGAATGTGCTGTTTCAATCTCTGATTTCTCTTGTACTACCAAATTTGACAACTAAATTGATGACCTACATAAAGAAATAGACAAAATCTCTCAAACCAATTTTGACTGGTTAATATGGCTAAGATGGTTCTCTTCCATCCCCTCATTGGCCCGCTACTCTTATTTCTACTGGTTAATATACTTAGGCCCTGCACCCTCCAATGTGTTACCAACTTGATCACCTGTCAGATAAACGATGTTAGAATTATTGCCACTCAATGACTTATGAGAAACCTGCCCGGCTCCAACTGGAAGGCAGGAAACATTATGATTTATTGTAAAAAGTAAGTTTCTGTTTCCTGGAACCTGCTCTGTCCTAACCCATGACCTTGACTTCTTTTAGAGAATACAGAAAATTCCCCAACCCCCGCCCAATCAAATGTGGCAAACACATGGTGATGGCTGTTTGTTTGTGTTGGGTTTTTTTTTTTTTTGAGAGTTTTCTGTACTTCCTTACCGAACATAAGCACCAGATTCCTTCCTTTCACAGCCTCATGGCTATTTTCATATATTCTTTTTGTTTTTATCTATGTGGGTCAGAGCGTTAGAAGAGTCAGTCTATTTTGATTCTGATGACACTTGCTCCATGTCTCCATCCATCTGTGTGATGGGGCAAGACAGTGGAGAGGTTCCTCCATCCTGTATTCTTGCTGAGGCCGTTTCCAGGTTTAACTAGAATCTGATCTCCTTGATGGAGCATCCCATGGAAAACTTCCTAGCTCTAGTTTAGGAACCAAAGGTCAGGATGTCCTAACTAACTTATAGTAACCTTTGTTAAAACTGCCTGTTTGTGTGAAACCCCTGCTTCAGCTGGCTAAAGGCTTATTTTAGCTTTCCTTGAAACGGCTTACTTCCGTGAAGCTGCTGTGGCTGGGATGCCACGATGTGCTTTCAGCCTTTAAAAACTCCATGATTTAGACACTTGGGGCCACTACTAGTTATCCGACACTTGGGTGTAGTCCCAGTTGGCTGTAATAAAGACTTTTTTTTTTTTTTTGAGGGAGTGGAGCTTCGAGACAGGGTTTCTCTCTGTAGCCTTGGCTATCCTATACTCACTGTGCAGACCAAGCTAGCCTTGAACTCACAGCTACCCAACTACCTCTGCCTCCCTGGGTGCTAGGTTTAAAAAAGTGTGCTACCAAGCCAGGCTTGTAATAAAAACTTTCAATTAGCCATACACTGTAGGAGTGCTCATTTCCAGTGAGCTTCCTGTAACATCTGTTACTGTGGCCTTGGAGACTATGGAAACTTTGGACCTGTTGACACCAAAATTCAGATCTCACCTCAAAGAGGATAAAATAAAAGATAGTTTATTCAGAAGCCAAATATGAATGAGGATGGTCTGAGAATAAGGCCTTAGGTTACCCTAGGTTCCATGTGCCAATAGTTGATGAAGTTTTCATAGTAATAGAACAAAGAAAGTCCTCAATGAAGGACTTTCAAATATACTGGTGAAAACATCAGGTAAGTGGGTTACAACAAATTCAAGATATCTCTGCTACAGGCCTCAGGTGCTATCTGATTACTCATGGCCTTCTGGTTAGAGGAATTAGGGTTTTGTTAAAACATTCCAAAAGATTCTGTTACTCACCAGATGTTAGATCAAGAGAAGTGGGCAAGCAATGGCTATTTAGGTAACTTAGTTCCCTTAGGATATCTTTATCACCCAATGAAGATTATGATGACTCTGAACCTGCAACAGTCCAACCTTTGTGCAGTCTCAGAAATTCTGTTCATTTATCAGCTTTGTAGATGATCCAGGGCAAAGTGCAATACATTTACTGAAACTTTCTTTTTAAGTTCCCGTCTCCATTTCCTGATAAACATCCTTAAGGCCTAGTAGAAAGAATATAATAACCCCGGCCTTGGGAAGAGACATGACGTTCTGAGTTGCTCCAAAAATTAGAACATTTTGTACTGTTGGGTCCTCCCTTCCTCCCTTGGGAGTTCATTCAGTTGGGCCTGTCAATCACCTGACCAAGAGACCACCCTTTGAAAGGCTGATTCACCTAAAGTCATGCTACAATGCAATATGGTTCTTTAAAAAAAAAAAAAAAAAGGAGGGATGGGGGAGGGACAGGATACTGAAAGGATGCACCTGGAATAAGTAACAAAGCCAGACACAGAAGGGTGCACTGCTTGACTATGTATCCCGAACAGGTAAATCTGCAGAAATGGAGAGAAGTTCGTCAGGGCTTGGGGGAGGAGTGAAGAGAGGCTACAGAATAGGAGTGATATTTCCTGTGGAAGGATGGAAAGGGGGTTTATGGGCAACACAGACACAATAGGCTTTTGACGTGACCACAGAGGTTAGGAACACACGTCCTCCTGTTTGTACAGTAAGCCGTCTTGCTCACTGAGCCACTTCTTCAGCCCAGGCCTGGCCTCAACTCATGTTCCTTCAGCCTCCATGTCCCCAGTGCTGGGATAGCAGGCCAGCACAACCACAACTGGCTTAAGATTTTTTCATCTTAAGTCCGGGTATCTGTTATTACTGATTTTGCTTTGGTGCAAGACACCACTACCAAATCTAGGTCTATGGAGTTCTCCAACAACTGTAGTTTTGTAACTACAGTTTTGTAACTGTAGTTTTGTAACCCACTGAATACAGTGGGTTTACCCCATGGAGACAGCTTGGGCATGTCAGGAAAAGAGGAAATGAGAGTCCCAAAACTTGCCTTTCTAAGCAGTGCAGAAGGGAGGGTATCAGAGAGACATACTTTCTTGCAGAGGCAGATGGGGGTCCATCTTCAATCTCTAGTTTACCTGCGGAGAGGAGCACCCCTAGAGGTAGAATTTAGCATGACAACCAGCAGCGTTAAGCTTTGGGCTGGTACTATGTGGCTTTTTTTGAAGGGCTTTATCTGGTAAAAAAAAAAAAAAGCAGCTTTCCTCCTAAAGAGTCACAGAATTTGTCATCAAGTTACTGCTTAGATCTTGAGGTGAAATCGTGGATCCATTTGGGTTGACTTTATTTATTTATTTATTTATTTATTTATTTATTTATTTATTTATTTATTGACATGGTGTGTTGAGGTAAGGGACACCTGATTCTCATGTTCCCCAGAGGTCCCAGTAGCACTTGTGAAAGCACTATTCTTTTTTCCACAGACAGACACGGCACTACTGTTAAAAAAATCACCTGAGCACCTGCATGAGTGTATTCTTCTGGACTCTGCTCTCGCCTGTCTATGTGTTTTTGTTACACTATTTTTGATTTGTTTTGGCTTTTTGAGACAGGAACTTGGTATGTGTTTGAGGATGACCTTGAACTTCCGATTCTCCTGCCCCTGCCTTCTGAGTCTTAGGATTACAGGCTGATCCCACCAAATCTTGTGACGCTTCCAATTTCCTGTGAATTTCTGTAGGAACCTATCTTTGCCTTTTTCGATCTCTCCCTCTCCTCCCTTCCTCTCTTCCTTTTTTTCTCTCCTTTTGTCTCCCTGACCTCCACCTGACAACTGAGTTTCAGCCCTGGGATCCACACAGTAGAAGGAGAAGTCCTGTAAGATGGCTTCTGACCTCTATGCGTGTTCCATGTCACATATGTGCACACAGACTTATGTGATTAATAAATGAAGGTTAATTGTTAAAAACCGTTCCTATCTGTAAGCCTAGAGTACCCTTCCACTTATGTAGGCCTGCCTTCATTTCTTTCGCAGCTTTAATGTTCCAGGCTTGTGACACTTTGTTTAAACTTATTCCTAGGTGTCTGATTTTTTTTAGGTTATTATAAAATAACTGGTCCCTCCACTTCATCTAGCTCTTGACTGGTGGTCTATAAAGACACCACTGGTT
>NW_026596079.1:1700180-1716702 GCF_907164565.1 Psammomys obesus | reverse complement strand
CACTTCATCTAGCTCTTGACTGGTGGTCTATAAAGACACCACTGGTTTCACGTGTTAGCCTTATGGCCTGTGTCCTGACTAATCCCCCCCCCCCCCCCCCGCTCTTACTATTGACTACTTGACAGTTCTGCTTTTCCAGATGAATCACCAGGCTCTCAGCCTGGCTGAGCCTCATGAGTTTGGCTTTCTACGTGTTTCCTGGAGGGTCCTGAGCCAGAGGCTTCCAGGTCACGCTGCTCTCCATGCCGGGCTCCAGATGAGCTTCAAGGCAAATGCATCCCCCCCTCACTCCAGCTCACTCTGACTCCATCAGAGGGTCTCCAGAGCCAATGCTCGGCATGTTGGACTGTGAATGACACAGTCAAAGCGGCCACACCCCAGAACAACAGCCGAAACAACCCGCAGGCAAGTTGTTTGCCATACAGGCCTAAGGACTGGAATTTGAGCCTTGGCATTCACATATTAAATCGGGCTTGGTGGTCTGTGTGTATAATCGCAGCACTTGGGGCAGAGACTAAGGTATCCCAGGCTTGCTAGCTAGCCA
Organism: Psammomys obesus; assembly: GCF_907164565.1. Lineage (NCBI taxonomy): Eukaryota > Metazoa > Chordata > Mammalia > Rodentia > Muridae > Psammomys > Psammomys obesus. The sequence goes on along the minus strand of NW_026596079.1, from coordinate 1,716,158 downwards.
GTCTAGCTGAATCTGCAACTGCCAGGGTCCAAGGAGAGACCTCATCTCAAAAATCAAGGCTAAGGAATGAGACTCAAGGCTGACCTAGGGCCTACACACACACACACACACCAGACACCTGTATACACAGTGACCTTTATTCCCCTGTCCATTGTGGGAATCTGGTGCAGCCTGGGGCCTTGTCCTACGGAGGTGTGTCAAAGCCTTATTAAGAATGCCTGCATGGCAGGGTGGTGGTGGTGCCCTTAATGCCAGCACTCAGGAGATAAAGGCAGGCAGATCTTTGTGAGTTTGAGACCAGCCTGGTCTACAGAGTGAGTTCCAAGAACAGCCAGGACTACACAGAGAAATCCTGTCCTGAAAAAAATAAAACAAACAAGCAAAACAACAACAAAAATCACGCCATGGTCCACAGGAAGCCCAGGTTTTACACACACACACACACACACACACACACACACACACACACACACTGGGCTGAGCTGGGCTGAGCTGGGCTGGGCTGGGCTGGGCTGGGCATTTCAGGTTGAGAAGGATGCTAGGGAAACCTGGAGGCCAGGCCCATTTTGGTTAAATAGGCACCTCAGCTACTTGTCCCGGATCTGAATCCCAACACAATTGATTTTAAAGATTTGGTGTATGTGTGTGGGAGGGGGCACATGCACGCAAGCATGTGTAGATGTACACGTTTGTGCGAAGAAGCCAGGAGAGGGAGTCAGATCCTTCAGCTGAAGCTACGGGCTTCTGTGGGCTGTCCAGGCTCCATACGTTCTGGGCTCTAAATTCTGGTCCTCATAGTTAACCGCTGAGCCGCCTCTCCATTCCCCTATGTAGTTGTGTGCGTTACTTTTTCATTGCTGTGGTAAGCCCACGACCAAGGCAACTTATAAAAGAGTTGGTTTGGGGCCTTACAGCTTCAGAAGGTGAGAATCTCTGGCCATCGTGGCTCAGAGCATGGCGGCAGGCAGGTGAGTGGGGAGCTGGAGCAGTCTCTGAGAGCTTGTGGTCCACCGGCACAAGGCAGAGAAAGCTAATTGGGAATGGTGTGGGCTTTTGAAACCTCAAAGCCCACCCTCGGTGACACACCTTCTCCGATAAAGCCACACCTCCTAATCCTTCTCAGACAGTTCCAACTGGGCACCAAACACTCAAACATATGAGCATATGGGGACCAATCTTATCCAAACCACTACATTGGTTAAATGGTAAAAAGAGAGAAGGGAGGAAACACAAAGGGAAGGGACAGGGAATAATGATTGAGCTAGCAGGCTTGAAACAGAAAAGTGGCCCCTATGGGGGGGTTGGCCTTCAAGGGATCAGTCTTGAAAGACAGACCTGAGAAAGAGACATAGGGGGAACTGTGTTAGACCCCCACACTAAGGCAGTATTTCCTGAGGCAAATGGGCTCAGGAAAGGTTCACAAGGCCTGCAGATGTGGCTGGACCCAAGGACCAGGGGACACAGAAGGTGTCTTGATGTCTTCACTGTGCCTCCACCCACAGGCAAGGTGCAGCCACCTGCCCCCCCCCCCCCCCCCCCCCGAGCATTCAAGGAGGGAACAAAGATTCCAGCCAGTCCTCCAGCTCCTCCCCCAGGCACCATGTGGGTGCACTGAGCTGTGGCAGGGCAGGGCACAGGGCTGGCTGTGTGGGATTGAGGCAGGACTGTAGTGTGCAGAGCACAGCGTCATGACCCAGCTGCTTCTGGCCCTCTGGGCATCTCTGATGTTTGTGGAGCTGACCTGGGACTTGATGATCATGGCGGCGCCAGGTAAGAGCTGGACAGGGACGGAGGGGGATGGGATCAGAGTGGGGATCTAGCCTGTGCTCCCCGCCCACGGCCGCACATTCTTGTCCACAGCCCAAAACCTGAGCTGCTTCCAGTGTTTCAAGGTCTCCCACTTCAACCAGTGTAAGCCCAAGAAGTGCCAGGCCAACGAAAACGTCTGTCTGAGCAACGAGGTGCTCCTTTACTCTAGTGAGTCTGTCCTTGAGCCTGGGCAGCTCCAGGATCAGTGGCAAGGCTGGGTCCCGGCGTGTATCCTCTAGGTTCTGGATATATGGGAAGGTGTGGTCTGAATTTCAGGTGCTCCTTTTTCTCTCCCAATTGCTGTATTTGTTCATGTGTCACTCCTAGAGCTCTCGCCAGGGCAAAGGCTCTGATGTGACATGGAATTTCCAAATGAACAAGTGAGCGAAAGCCGAGACAGCCAGGCAGGGACGGCTTTGCCAAAGCCACCCACTCACGTGGGAGGGACTTCATGGGATTGCAGAGGCAGTGGGACCATCGGCCTTACGGAGGATAATGGAACAAAAGCCAACGCTTTGCTTTCCCCGTCTGCGTGGAAAAGCGAAAATATGAAAATGTCCAGAAACCAGAGGTGCACAGTCATGGCGGGTAGCTGGGACCCCGCAGATGCCTCTGAGTTGCCTCCTCTCTGAGGTAAAAGTCCTGAGCCTGGCTGCAGAGTCATCCATAAACTCTAGGCTTCTCCTGTTCCCTGGCTTCCTGAGAAGAATGGCTTGAGCTTGGCTTAGGACAAGCCCTGAAGGAAGGGTATGTTGCAAGCCTCAGGCAGGGTGGCCTGGCAGACTGTCCTCTGCAGCAGTATCCACAGCTCCCCGGGGCTGCCTCCCGCTAATGTGTTTCCTCCTTTGTACTTTGTCAGGCTGAAGCCACCTTTTCCCAAGAAGCATTTTTTCCCTAGGAGGGCAGCAATTTCCCCAGGTTGTAGCCCCTCTTCTAATCAGTGGCAACCCTGCCCTTAGGGTCCCTTTTTCTTGTTACAGTGAAGGGGGGTTTGTGTACTAAAGATCTCAAAGCGGATGAACTACTTTCTCCAACTTTTTCTTTCAGTCTTGAATCCTTCATCTTGGTGCCCCCCTTACGCTCTGCCCCCCGCCCGCTGTCCCCCACACCCCCAGCTTTTTTGTTCATTTGCTCTTGAGCTGGCAGATCTGTGCAGGGAGTGGGCTCTCAGGATTCCCTTTGGGGGCTACCTGTTCTGGGGGAGATCTGACACAATCACTGGGGGAGGACTGTTCAGGGTTTCCAAGGAGGCTACAGTCTCCGTAATCTCTGTCAGAATGTCCTTGGTCACCCCACATTCTGTGCCACCAAGCAATGTACTCTTTGGCACCCAGTCCTTTTCTACTTTGGGTCAGCGAGGGCTGCTGGAGAGAGAGCCCACCTCTTTGCTGTATCCCAGGTTGGTGGTGAGTCTGGGTAGCAGAGCTCCCATCACTCTGTGGGTCTTGGCTGTGAAAGGACAGCAGGGCCATGTCCAGCCATCCACACTGGAAGCTTCCCCCCACACCTCCCCTCTAGCCTCAGGGTTCTAGGACCACATGCTGTTCTCTTTTCCTGTGCAGCCACAAGGAGCAGAGTTCAGATCAGCAAGCGCTGTGCCGTCAGATGTTCCAACTCCAACAGTCTCTACGAGTGGCCAGTGAACAATATATTTCATGCCAAGATCACCAGGCAATGCTGTTCAGCAACTCTCTGCAACAGAGCACCTGACAACCGGGACCTACCAGAGAAGCTCCTGTTGCCAATGGCTCTGAGCCTCCTCTGCACCCTGCTGTCCACCCCTGTCCTGTGACACCCCCCCACACACACACACCCTTCTAGCACCTCCTGTCTTCTACTTCAAATGGCTATCCCACCTTCATCCATTCCAGGACTTGCAAGGTGATGCTCAGTCGCTGAGGTAGAAAAGAGGACACCATACCCTTTGCTCAGTCAGGACCCAGCAGCCTGCTCCTACCTGACATCTTGGCTCAGGAAGTTGGGAATAAAACCCTACTGCTCCTCATGGAGACAGACAAAGGAGTATTTCCAATGCAGGCCACAGGCTTCTTCAAGAGAGCTCTTGGCCCTTGGTACACTGACAAGATCTGTGAGTGGCAGAAGGACCTGGTGAAGCCAGAGGTGCGGCCACACTCTGACACTGCTCCGCCTTCCCCATAGCAGCTGACTGCACAGATGGGGTCCAGGCTGAGAAACAGTATGGAGTCCCCTGTTCGTGCACCGGGCTACTGCATCTCACTGTTTAGAGGCAGTGAACCCTTGCTGCGCCACAGCCTGGCTCCTGCTCCTTCACTGTCTCATTGTCTGGGAGAGCCACCCCTCTTGCAGCTCCCAGTATAGACCTGCATAGAAGCATCCAGTCAGGCGACACCTAGACCTGTCCCCAAAGCCTGGAGCCCAGCATAGGGTAAGCATATAAGCCAAGCTCAGATCTGGAGTCCTAGGAGGGCTCACTGGCCACGGTCTGAGGAGGGGGTGGGAGCAGAGACAGGAGTGCCACAAGGACAGGAGAGGATGTCAGGGTGGTCTAAAACCACGTTTGGTTGAAGCGTCACTGCAGGAAGTGAGGCCTGGTGACTACGACTGGGTACTTGGGTCCCTGGGTAAGGGCACAGGTAAGTCGCACAGAGAGGGACTAGGAGACTGATTGGCAGCTTACAGCCAGCCAGGCTGAGTGGGTTCTACTAGGCATGAAGGGATTGTCCCCCCCCCCCCACACACACACAAAAAAAAAAACCCCACAAAAAACCAAAAACAAACAAACAAACACAAAACCAAGAATTTTGCTATGAGTGAGCAAACTCTTGGTATGGGGCCTATGACCACAGTGCAACAACGCAAGGAGGATTTATTTGGCTCACAGTTTCAGTCCACCATGGTGGGGCAGGCATGGCGGAGCCCAGCCTCCTGCACTGGAAGTGTACGGTGAGGCCGTTGACAGACTAGGAAGCTGAGAGTGAAGCTGGAACCAGGGCCCAGGTGGGACCTTCAGAGGGTCCAACCACCGCCACCTCCTACTTCCACCAGACTCACAGGAAGGTTCCACAGCCTCCCCCCAAACAGTGCCACCAGCTGGGGAATAAGGTTTGAAATCTGACCCTGAAGAGGACGTTTCGGATCGAGGCCCTAACAACAAGTGAGCCTGGGGGTGGGGGTGGGGCGTGCATGGTACCCTGTTTCCAGATCCTTACACCTGCCCGTGCTGGTCCACACACACACACTCCTGCTTCCCTGAGCCTGCTCTTGACGCTCCTGCACCACTCTCTCAGCCCAGGTGGCACTATATAACCCCGGGAGGGCGGGCCACACTGTAACATCCTCCCAGGATCCTGCAGTTTCTTCCTATCCTACACCCTGGCCCAGTGACTGATACGGCCCACAGCCCTTCAATGGCTCTGGATAACCCTGGGTCTGGTGTCTATCTTCCCAGGGTCCCTGACTAAAGCCAATCCTTCCCTGCAAGTTATGGCTTTTCACACTGAGTTTTGGCCCCACTCACTCCCCACACTGACCCAACTGCTTAGTGGCCCAGGGCAGGAGTCCTGAGGTGTTAGGGCTTTGGGAGTCTCTGGGTCTCCAGGCCTGGGGTATCCTGCTAGGCCTCTTCTAAGGGAGCAGGTACTAAGAGGACCATCTTGCTGTGGTAGAGTGGACTAGGTAGCTCCTAGGAGCCAAATTCTCCTGTGTGTGTAAGTGCCAACTGGGTCCTGTGCTGGTGATGCATGTATCTGAGAGAGACAAGGCCTTTCTTGGCCCAGATGTGCTTGATCCAGGTCCTAAGGGTGGCAAACAATCAACAGTCACCAAAAGTCAAACTGAGACAGATGCTTTTCCATTCTTTGTCTTCCATCGATGATGGTTGAGGAGGCAGAGACACAGGTGAGAGACGAGAACCTTACCAAGAAAAGAGCAGGCAAGAGTAGAACTCCCATCATGGGGGACGAGGCAAGGAAGACACTGTGAAGCTCCTTGTTTGGGAGCTTTGGTGGGGGGGGCGTTTTGTTTTTTGTTGTTGTTGTTGTTGTTTTTTATAAGGATTAGAGTTAGAACTAGGCAAAGATTAAGGTAATTTTATTGAGATGCATTAATCCTCCAGACATAGCAAAGGCCAACCCAATGGCAGGGTTCACAGGCTCTTTGCATGCCTCCCCTATTAGGATCAAGTAATGAATGATGAGGTGCACAGCAGATTTTATATGAAAGAGGTTTATTAGATGGAGATGAAGAGAGGAGAGAGAGCAGAATATGATGGGGGGGAGAGAGAGAGTGGGCGCCCGAGGGAAAGGGGAGAGGGCAAGGGAGCCAAGAGGGCAAGAGGCAAGAGAGGCCAAGAGGAGGACAATGTGGTGGGTTGGTCCTTTTAAGGAGCATTGTAACCATGCCGGCCAGGTGTGATGACATAATAGGTTGCTAGGCAACCCAGAAGCAGGTTCCTAAATACTAAGATTCCCCCACCCAGCCAGGAGATAATCACCACACAGCGAATCCTCCTGTGTCCATTTATTACTTGCTTCCTTAGCTGCTCACTTTGACTCATGTGCTAAGCCACACAGATCTTGACAGTCACTGCCAGCAGGTAATGCTGGATCCTGACTTTGGCTTTTGTTTGCTGGTCATAAATAAAACTATTTTCTCTGTGTTCCCATGTTTACAAGATCAGATTGCAGTTTTACCGTAGGCTTTTTTTCCTTTACTGCCTATAGACAGCTAACTCCTGTATCCTCAGGTGAGTGTGGACCTGAGCTAGGGGAGCTCTTCCACCCAACCTCTGTATCACGTAGTTACTCTATACCCTTTGGAGTTGGGACCCAAGTTGTTCTTTTGAAGAGAGGACTCTGGGCTTCAGTCTTTTGGGGGTAACCTTTCAGCTGCAAATCAGAAACTACAGAATAAGTGAATTTTTAAGTTAGTGAACTGTGTGGGTAGATGGCTCAGTTTCTAAAGTACTTGCTCTGATTCCCAGACCCATTAAACAATGCTGGACATGGTGGCATGTGTGTGGAATCCTGGCACAGAGACAGGTGGATTCCTGGGGCTCGATAGCCAACCAGTCTCGCCCAGTTAGGGAGCTCCAGGCAAATGAGAAACCATGTCAAAGGAAGTGGACGGTGTTCTTAAGGATGACATCTGAGGTTTTCTGGCTTCCGCATGTACACACTCTCATGCACACACACACACACACACACACAAACACACAAGTAGAAATTGGTGAAAAAAAATTTAAGATGAGCAATACGTGAAATAATCCTGAGATTAAGGCAGGAACTCTTGGTGGTAAACACGTGCTGAGAATCGGGCCAGCCACTTGCTCGGAAGAGACCACAGAAGGAACCGTCAAAGGCCTCTGAAGGGCATGGAGCCTGCCCTGTAGTGAGAGGCCACTGTCTCTCTCACAACTGCTTTCCCTAGAGCTTCTGACCTATCTAAATATCATCATTGTCCTAGTCTCTCCTGGATCCTAGGCACTCCCTCATTGCCTGGACCAGAGCCATGTGGCTTTTAGAGGCAGCAGTCCGGCCAGGCTATGAGCATCCAACATGCTGGGCGGGACCATGTAGGCATTCAGGCTAGCTCCTTTCCTCTCTGGACATGCAGAGGTCTGGAGCGCAGGTGGCTGGGCCTCCTAGGTGATGGATCCGAAAAGTAGGGAAAACCTACCCAGCCAAAATGCACCACAAGCCAAGGCAGATGGGATTTGCCCCTGCTTTCTTCTAGCTTCACAGCTGTAAGTCTATACGGTTCTTTGCCTTCGGTGAAGGGTGGCCGCCAACCGATTTTCTCTGTTTTGTTCCAGTTGCCTGTGTCTCTACCCTTGCCATCTATACACGAGCCTCCAAGTTTGTTCCATTTCAGCCTTGTCTTAACGCACCAGAGTCCTATGGCCACTCCAGTCTTGATGCAAATGGCAGAGGGGACATAAAGCATTGTGATAGCCTGGGCACAGGAGGGAACTTTAACTCAAAATTCAAAGCAAGCCTTTAATCCCAGCACCCGGGAGGAGGAGGCTGGCAGTTCTCTGTAAAGCCAGCAGCTCCAGGCAGCAGGCAGCTGAAACAAACAGCAAATGCCTAAGCTCCGAGGGAAGGGGACTCCACGAGGATGGGTTGAGGATCGCCCACCCAGGCTGTGGGTTGACCCTAAGCTTTGTCCCCTTGTCATTTTTTTCTGTGAGCCTGATGTGACTTCCTGGGTGGAAAGTGTCCTTGCGTGCTGTCTGCAGCTCCCGGTCGCCAGCCTAAAGGAGAGATTTCAGATAACAGAGGAAGGCCAGAAGCATTCAAGGGATGGGTCTTCGGGGGGCGATCGAATCACCAGGCTTCAGGCTAGCAGTGGGTCCGAACACTGCCAAGGCTTGGGAAACTGAGCTGCCCAGCGCCGTCATCCATAGCAGGTGAGTCTGCGCCTGCACCATAGACCCCAGCAGCTGCTGAAGCAAAGGTGCTCACTGGTGTGCCTACTCTGTCAAAGAGGATCAGCTTCCCAGCAGCAAAATCACTTCTTAGTCTAAAGGTCATGGAAACCTCAATAGCAAGGACAAGGATGCTCAATAGATGAGCTCAAGGATGCTGAGGTGGTTTGACGTTCGTCATTAGGGACGGGCTTTCGAGAGTTCATTTGCCTAGTCCCACTTCCAAATCTCTTGCTGTCTCTTCCTCCTCCTCCTACCTCCCCTGCTTTGTATTTGTTGTCGAATGTGTTGAACTCAGCTTCTGGCTCAGGCTGCTTGATGTCATGCCTCCCTTGCCATTCTAGACTCTTCCTCTGAAATAATAAGCCCAAATAAACTCTTCCTTCCATAAGTCGCTTTTTGGCTCATGATGTTTTATTGCAGCAACAAAAAGTAACTGAAAAGAGATGCCAATGCTGAGATAACATGGAAGATGGGATACTGAGACAACACAGCATCTTTCATGTAAATATGTATGTATGTGTGTGTGTGTGTATTCTATATATATATATTCTATATATAGTAAGGGCAAGATCTTTGGGTGTGAATGTGAAAGCCTAAAGCTCAGCAAGGAAGTACAACATCAAAGAGCAGCTGGATGGAAGCATACAATGCAAAGACATCACTGCCAAAGTAAAGAAAAGGGGGGCGGGGAGCCCAACATCAGGTCAGAGGTGACAGCTAACTGGAACACATACAGAAGAAACGGGCAAGTCATGAGCAGGGCCACCAGAAAGCCTGATGTACATATGGCAGCTATCCCACAGGCTACGGAGAAGCAATGCAGTAGAAAGAAACATTTGAGGAAATGACAGCTGGTGGGGGTGGGGGGGTTAGCTCAGCGGTAGAGTGGCTCGCCCAGTATGTAAGACTCTGGGAGAAGGCAGGCAGGAAAGAAGGAAATGTTCTCATCTCAGAGAAAGGCATAAAGCGAAAGCCCGTGTGTCCCAGAGTCAGTGAACCTGCAACTGATGAAATCCAAAGAAACACGTGTATCACATACCACATACCATCATCACAAGCTACGGTTTTCCTGGCGAGAAGAGAAGGGGTAACGCGGCCACGGTGGCCCTGGGCAGAGCAGTGGTGAGAGCAGGGGGTGGCATCAAGAGAGCCGCCCCGAGACGAGCCTTTGCATTTGTGAAGGGTGGAGGTCGTGAATAAACCTGAGTCTGAGATGTTGCTCTAGATTCAGGAGATGCGGGCTGGGCAAGCAGGGGGGATGAGACCTGGGGCAGGTGTGAGGAGGAGGTGCCGGAGGAAGTGGGAGAAGCCGAGCAGGTTCTTCCAGTAAGAATTAGGATTGTGCCAAATTTGGTGATTTTGATAATTGCACTACAGTTACGTTAAATGTCAGTGTTTGAAAAGTGAGCATAAAAAGTACAGAATAATTCTTACACCTTTTTTTTTTTTCAGCTTTTGCTTTGTTTTCAGAGATAAGGTCTCATGTAGCCAAGGCTGGTCATGAACTTCTGATCCTCTGCCTCCACCCAAATGCTGGGGTTATCGGGGTGGGACTCTGCACCTATCTTTTTATTTTTATTTTTTAATAAATCTAAAATTATTTCAAAATAAAAAAATGAACCCTTCAACCAAATATTAACCTTTATTTTTCCCAATAAGCTTGGCCTCCAGTTCCCAGCCTTCTAGTCAGAAGCCAGATTTTTCTCACTCATTCCTTCAAAATACTTTACAGAGGTTCTCGTGGGAAATGTGTTGAATCTGGAAAACTGCATCTGCCTTTTTCATTATTAATTTCCAACTTGAGGTTGGGAGGCGGTAGGAGTGTCATGGGTGAAGGGGGGGTACTGGTGAGAATCGATAAGATCTGGACACTTTGAATGAAAGCAGTGAACTAACTCCCTCCTCACACACCTAGCTGAGTGCCAGGGGCGTTCAGTTACCTGCACAGTCAGGGCCTGAGGGGCCCACCTGACCAGTATGCTCTGTGGAACATCAACTTGATAAAACAAACTGTCCTCAGGATCCTCAACCCTTGACCCCATCCCAGCCACTCACATCCTCAGGTTAGGAACCACAGCTCAGGACGGAGCTGTAGTGGAGTGGAGGAGGGGCCTGGTGCTGGTTCCGGGGTGCCGTGTGACCCAGCGTTCCCTCCTGCCAGGACCCCCGAGGGATACAGCTTAAGAACTCAGGAAGCCTCCTGGTACCTTCTTTCCTCTGCCAGGGCCCAGCCAGGTTGGGGAAAGGGTTGTGGTTGTCTTAAGCTACACAGACCCAGGGGGAGAACAAGGACCAACAGAACAGTAGACCAGGGATGGGGTGGTGGGGTGCCGGTGGTGGATGTTCATGGGTGGAGCGTCCCATGGAGCAGCATCCAAGGAACATCCGAGGAGCAGGAAGCTGGAGATATGGCCTGACCACACGCTGGGGTCAGCCTTAGTGTGCAGAGCAAGGCAAAGGCGTGATGCGGGTAGAAGAGGATTGTGTGAAACCAAAGAGGAGCCACCTTGTAGCTAAGGAGCCACATTGTTACACATTGCTATTAAGCCTCTGTCCCTTACAAGCCTAAGTTTCTGTTTCCTAAACCCAATGTATCCTGAAAACCGTGTTTTTCAACCTATGCTGAACTCGTAACCCCATGTTGTATCCCCTCCCTTGCTAAACTCCTCAACACCTGTGATGATTCCCCTTCTTCAAGATGGACTCTTGTACTTCTCTCTCTCTCTCTCTCTCTCTCTCTCTCTCTCTCTCTCTCTCTTCTGCCCAGGTGCTAACAGCCAATTATCTCAACAGCCATTTTCTACCAACTCTAACCCTCCCTCATACAAGGGACCTCAAAAGCCCATGAGAGGCTGCTCTCTGAAATCCCAGCTTAAGGAGAGGCAGCCGTCTGGCCAGTCTAAACTCAGACAGTTGTGGAGGTGGTTTTTTTTTCCTCAGGTCTAATAGTTGGTATCTTTAGAATGTGAGGCAAAGCCATTCCATGGAGGAAGCACCCCTTTAAGGACCATGCAGGAAGATAGTCAGTGCTCAGGTACATTTGGTTGCATTGCCTCAGAGGGGAGGTGAATACGTAGTCTTAGCCCACATCCAGGTATGGATGTCAGCTTCAGGTCCAAGATGCTCAGGGCTCAGGGTCGGGTGTCCATGGGGTACCCTCAGACTCCAGCCTGCCTCCCCAGACAATGGCGCTACACCCATGCCTGTAGACCCATCTTCAGAGCACGGAACACCTAAGAGACGTCATCAACATTAGTGAATTGCCAGGGTGCCTGGCCTAGGCAACTCTTGAAAGGGTCAGGCTGCATGTTGAGCTAGGAACTCCCCTGTTATCCTGTTGTCCTGGCTCTTCTTGGCTACAAGGTCAACAGCTTGCTTAGCCTTCCTTCTTCATAGACCCAACCGTGGACCTACAATGGCCTTTCTGCTTCCTCTATTTGAAGCCTGATTATCTTTCTTTTCTTTTCTTACTCCCCTCCCCAACAAGGTCTCACTCTGTAGCCCAGGTTGGCCTTGAAATTGGGATCCTCCATCCTCAGCCTCCTAAGTGCTGGGATTACAGTCCTGGACCACCATGCCCAATCAGCAAAGCCCAGTTATTTAGATTGCTGCATATAAGAACCATCCATGGGACAGATAAGTTAGGATAGCAATGACAGGCTTCTCAGGGGTCAGGCTAGAGGAGAGGGTCTTGCCAGGAAGCCCACAGAGGCCGAGTGGGCTCAGATTGAAAAGAAGAAGAATTAGAAGAAGGAGAGGAGGAAGAAGAGGAGGGGAAAGGAAGAAGGAGGAGGAGGAGGAGGAGGAGGAGGAGGAGGAGGAGGAGGAGGAGGAGGAAGAATTTGTATTAGTGGTCTTGGTTATGGGAGGAGTCCAGGTGGCAGGAACCTCCCCAGCTGTTGGTCCTGAGGCTGCTGTTCAGGGTTGACTCTCAGGTCTAGAGGATACATGCTCTTCTTTTGCTCTGTAGTACTTTCAAGACCAGCAGAAGCAGCGGGCATGGTGGTGCCTGGCTTTAATCCCAGCTCTCAGGGAGGTAGAGGCAGGCAGATCATGTGAGTTCGAGGCCAGTCTGGTCTACAAAGCAAGTCCAAGACAGAGAAGGCTACACAAAGAAACCCTGTCTTGAACCCGTGGTGCACACCCCCACCACCAAAAAAAAAAAAAAAAAAATCAGCGGAAGTAGATCTGGCTTCTTCTTACCATAGGCTCCAGGCTGTGCCTCCAATTCATTAAACCAGGGCCAGTAGGATGATCCTACTGACTCCTCCATAGCCTTTTGCACACCTGGTGGTGAGTCTAGCTAAGAGACCATTTTGAAATGTGACAATCTAGTCCAACGGTGTGCCAATGGACATGTGGACACCCCAACATGAGCTGTGCTCTGTGCTTTCTGCACCCGAGGGTGCTGACGGCACTGTGGACAATGACAGCGGCCCCCTTGATTAAGGGCTATCTGTCCTGCTGCTGCCAGCAGCCCTGTTTTCCTGCACTTTTGAAGGAAGGATGGAGGACAGGGGCCACTGGTTTGCATCTTCTGCCGTGCTCTTGCCGCCTTGCTTGGCCCGGCCACTCTCTAGGTGCCAGAATTCTCCTTTCTCCAACAAGGAGGCCGCTCTCCATGGCATTGGGATTACTGGGTTGGAAACCTGGTGAGAGCCTGATCTATCTGGTCCACTCTGCTGTTCCCAGGACTTTCAACAGCAAAGCCCTCGGGTGGGCTCTGCCACGCTGCTCAGCTCTGGGGACTTGGATGCTCTGATCTCTGTCTCCCCACAGTTGCCGGGGTTCCTGCAGAACGCCAGGCCTCTTTTTGGAGCTTACGATGCTGTTGGGATACTCCCTCAGCCCCGACCTTTCCTTCTGCCACCAGCCAATGAGTCCTTTGTTGCACTGCGCACAAAAATTCCTGGAAATACAGCACATCTGCTTGACCCCATGCTAATAAGAACTTCGGTGATTGTAGAAAGGTTGGAATGTTGCAGGTCCAAGCCCTAACTACAAATTTTGGGGGGCTTTGGGGTCCCTTAATGGCCATTTATGATTGACATCTGTATGTGGCCTAGCTTCTTTATGACTATGAGGAAAACCATTTGGAATGTGAGAACAGATCAACTAAGAGGCTAAGCCTCTCATCAGGAGTTTCTATAAGGCCAAACCCGGAGATTTCCCCCAGCTTTGCTTTGACTTACCTGCTTAATGGGTCTACCAATGGATCTGAAGAGTCTTTTGACGGGGGAAGGGCGGGGGGGGGGGGGTTTGAGACAAGATTTCTCTGTGTAGCCCTGGCTGTCCTGGAACTCACTCTGTAGACCAAACCGGCCTCGAATTCTGAGATCTGCCTGCCTCTGCCTCCTGAGTGTTAGGATTAAAGGCATGTGCACCGCCGCTGCCACCACCTGGCTTTGAAGAGTCTTGATCTATGATCTTCTTGCTTGGTTATTATTAAAAACAAAACAAAACAAAACAAAACAAAACAAAAAACCTTCCATGAAACTGTTACCACGTTGACTGTTATTTGGGGTAACTGGGATCTGTGTTCCTGGGCCGTACTCTCTCATATCTGGTTCCAGAATAAACTATTTTTTCTCCTTGGAGGTGAGAGCTATCCTTTGACATTGATATCGTGGAGAATGAAAATGAACACACACCAGTTAAGAGATAAGCTGGCCCCCGTGTGGCCAGGAGATAGACTACACCACCCACGGACTGGAACAGCCTGCACTAGGTGCCCGTAGACAATAGCTCTATGGCCAGAATCTAAGCAGCCCCTGGAGCCAGCGTCTGGACCCCTTCCTGTCCCCTCTCTGGCTTGCCCTCCCCAGGCCTGAGGCAGTCTTGCTGCAATGATAAAGTAAAAGTTAATCTTAGGGGTCTTTACTAAGCCCCAGAACCCATTCCCAAGTTTGTGAAATAGGAGCAAATGTGTGAAAGACTCAAAGCATCCTGCAGTCCTCCAGGGGTCTGTCACACCCATAGCTCAGAGCTGGTTTGGGTCAGGTCAGGTATGTCTATAGGACCATAGTTCTGCCGCCCACAGGCCCATATTCCTTACTGTTCTTTCTGCCTGTCATTCTTCCTGATTTGTCAGGAAGACCCTGTAAACAGACTCAGACAGAGGTTTCTGCCGGGATGGACCAAAGCTGGGCCAGGCACTGAGGCCTCAGAAGTCACTGCCCCCTTCAGGCACACTCAAGAGCAAGCACTGGCCAGGCTCCTGGAAGACTCACTCCCAGGGCAGAGTTCTGCAGGCTGGCCACCATCCCCCACCCTGCAACCTCAGACCTCTGGCCTAAGTGTCCTCCTTCTCCTCATCACCTTACAGAAAGATTCGTGCCATCCCAGAGCCCGGGCTTCTAGGCTGTGAAGACCTGCTCCCCCGTGTGTCCAGGTCTGGAAAGAATGACAAACATCAACTATATTGAATCCATAACTGTGCCAGAGACTCCCCCTTCAAGGTCACCAGCACCAAGGTCCAGTCCTGTGCTCCTCCAAGAACGTGCACCACTGGGTTCCCAGCAGCACAGCAGCCAGAACCGTGAGTGGGGTCCAGCTGCTCAGCTTGGGGCTGGGTCTCCCTCACTCATGCCCCTTCCCCTCTCTGACTGACCTGGGTGATGGGATCTGTCCTCTGTGGGAAGGATCCCTGTGAGAGGAGGTCCAGCCCCTGTCATTTCAGCCCAAGTTCCATAGTGCTGAAAGTGGAGCCTCGGGGTATATTTTCCATAAGCTCTTGCCCTGGTTAGATTTTCTTTTTTGTTAATTTGACACAAGCCAGAGTCATCTGGGAAAGCGGCTCATCTTCCATTGAGAAAATGCCTCCTCTAGATTTGCCCATAGGCAAGTCTGTGAGGCATTTTCTTGATTAATGACTGCTGTGGGAGGGCCCAGCCTACTTGGGTGGTGGCATATCTAGTCAGGGGGTCTTGGGTTGTATAAGAAAGTAGGCTGAACGAGCCTTGAGGAACAACCCAGTAAGCAGCATTCCTTCATGGTCTCTGCTTCAGTTCCTGCCTTGGCTTCCCCAGCTGATAGGCTGTAATCTGGAAGCCAAGTAAACCCTTTCCTCCCCAGGATGTTTTTGGTTGTAGTATTTTATCACAACAATAGACACCCCCCCACACACACACACACACTAAGATACTCCCTGTGGAGGGGCCTCATTTGGCAAAACTGTCATCCTACCAGCCAGGGGGGGTTTCCATGCCTGTCCATGGACCAGGTTACACACACACACACACACACATATACACACATGCACACACACATACATGCACACACCCACACATACACCACATGCACGGCCCCGCTGAGGAGGCATTGAGATGGCCGTCAGAAACCTACGTCAGTAAGTTTTGTGAGCAGCCTGGGGCTGGGGGCTGTTATCAACCAATGAGGGGCCCTCTGTCCCGGAAACCGACCTAATATCCTGTATGGGAACCATAGTGCCTGGGAGCCCAGGAAAGGGAAGGGGATCGGAGGCAGGGGCCTGGCTTCTTCAGAGCCTGCCCAGATCATGGCTAATTTAAATGGCCTGGGGTGACGTAACATTTCTCCCCATAAGACAGTGGGCTCCTCTGCATTTCAGGAAAGGACTGTGGCCACCCACAGCCACCTGAAGGGAGTACTGGAGGCACCCATGGCCCCTCACATACCCTGAAGACCCTTGTCAGTCCTACTGTCTACTTACTGTGTGAATAGATGGCTCAGCACACACACACACACACACACACACACACACACACACACACACACAC
>NW_026596079.1:1551654-1700170 GCF_907164565.1 Psammomys obesus | reverse complement strand
CACACACACACACACACACACACACACACACACACACACACACACACACACACCCAGGCCGTATAAGGAGACTCTGTATCCGAAAAGCACGTGTGGAGGTGGCACCAACAGAAAATCATTTCTTCAGGGTGGCAGCAAGGATGACCTGGTGGGGCAAGCTCCCAGGAACGGGAGGCAGGGGGGAGGTTTCTCCAGTGGGTTCAGCTGTGCCCACTTGGAGTCCTACTGAGAAAGCCCAGAAGTTGCCTCACGTCCGCCACAGACTCTGGAGCCCCAACCTCCCGGCTGCTCCATCCAGATGCCTGATCTGAGTCCACAGCACCAGAGCTGCTCGTATACCCTTACCCTGCTTTCACTGCAATTGGAGGCCCCCCCCCAAGCGACATGCATGCCCCATGTGGCTGCTCACCTTTACACTGCACTGTGAGGCCCTTCTCCAACAAAGCCTCACCCGTTTCGAGGTCAGCATGCAGCTTACAGGAGGGGCTGACGGGGATCTGGATCACTGACCAGGCAGACAAAAAGTGGCTGAAACAGCTACCATCTTTGATGATGCTCATCGGCTCTGCGCCTCTTCCCAGTCTGTAACTGTTCCATCTCTCTCCAGGTGTCTTTTCTTAGTTTTAGTAAGACACAAACATCAAAACCTAAAACTTGCTTTTCAGTTCTTTTGGGGCATAGAAGCAGATTTGAAAGATACAATAATTGTTTTTATTTTCGTCCCCGCAGCAGCTGCCCCATTTTCCTCCTCCACCAACAAGGCACAAAGCTTCTGATTTCTTCACCTCCTCACCTACACCTTCAGTTTTCACGGTGGTTATTCTAATGGGTGTTATTTGCGATTCACATTTCCCAGTTGTATTACCTTTTGCGTCACTGGGAGCCAAAACTCCCAACAGAAGCAGCTGAAAAGAGAAAAGACCTGTTTTATTCACAGTTTTAAGGGCTCAGCCAGCGTGGTGGGGGAGGTGTCCTGTAGTTCCCTTTGTGGTGAGTCAGGAAGCAGAGAAATGGGAATTCAATCTGCTCGCTTTCCTCTTTTTCTCTTTTATCCCATGAGATGGTGGCCCCCACATTCAGGGCACCTCATGAGGATGCATCTAAGGATGCAGATTCTAAGCAATTCTAGATCCATCCAAACCGACAATGGAGGGGAACCATCGCATTAGCCACAGCAATGCTGGGCGTCTTCTCATTGCTTATTTGGCCTATTTTGGCCACTCCGGCATGTCCCCTGCAGAAAAGCCCGTTTGAATCCTCCCTTATTTTTATTTCTTTCCTTCTTGTTGACGGACGGCTGCCCTTCACACATTCTCAGTACCAATCTCTTATCAGATACACGGTCTATAAATATTTTCTCCCATCCCTTCACGGTGGGCCAGCAGGCAGAGAAAGAAAAATACTAATGTTGTACAGGACTATTGGCTGAGCCAAACGACCACAGTCTTCAGGCATTCATCTGTGTTTTCTTGCAGAT
Source organism: Psammomys obesus (assembly GCF_907164565.1). NCBI lineage: Eukaryota > Metazoa > Chordata > Mammalia > Rodentia > Muridae > Psammomys > Psammomys obesus. The sequence continues at coordinate 1,698,693 of NW_026596079.1, read as the reverse complement.
GCCCTGACTGGGCTTGTGGACTGTTGATGCTCCCTCATGGAAGGTTTAGGGAAGCTATCATCCACGGGTGCCACCCACTCACTCATGCTCTGTAAGTAAGCCCAATAAATTCATTGGCTCTTCAGGGAAACTTTGGTTTATAATGGAGACCTTAGAAGGTGGGTGGGAGATATTACCTAATTCCTGCTGCCCCCAGGGCAAAAGTTCTAGAGACAGCAGGAATGTTGTCTCCTTAAGATGCTTTTAATTAGCCATGTTATTTTTTATATTGATGAGTTTATCAGATTTCATCAACCTTTTAAAATCAATTCACTGAGTCATTTGTTTTTACAGTCCAGAATGCCTCGAACTACGTAACTGAGAATGGCCTTGAATTTCTGATCCTTCTGCCTTCAATTCCCAATTGCTGGGATTATAAGAATATACCCAGCTTGTGTGGGTTCTGGAGATGGTGCCCAAGGCTTTATACATGCTAGGAGAGCACTGCACACCATCTACATGCCCAGCCCCTCTTTAAGTTTTATTTAATGTCTTTCCCTCTAGAGCAAAGCAATAACTATTTATACTCCTGTACTATTTAACATTTTATTTTTTGGATTTAAGTCCATCATATAACGTGGTAGATAGTCATCTTCTGTTTATTTTTATACATGATCTCTTTATGTAGCCCTGGCTCTCTTGAAACTCTATTTGTAGACCAGGCTGGCCCCTAACTCAGATCTGCCTGCCTCTGCTTCCCACATGCTAGGATCAAAGTCATCTGCTACCACACCTGGACTCTTTCCTTCTTTCAAAATAACGTATTGTCTCGTAGAGTTTATTAAAGTCAACACAAGCTCTTTTCTTTCTAAATGAAGAACCTCTCTCTTTCACTAACATATGCATTTCCAACTCTTCTTTGTTCCAAATGGCCTGTCCTGCAGCTCCCTTGCTTTGAGCCATTATAAAATGAACAGGGTCTCAGAGCCAGGCTTTGTAGAGCTACAAAGTAGCTTGTGACCTAGTGTCACAGATTTTGTCACACTCCTCAGGGCAGCTCACATTCTGAAAGAATGAATGACTCACTTCTGGAACTTTCCAACTAGCAATCTCAGACAGCAGTTTCCCAGAGACAGTTGCAGAAAGCACTGTTGCTGATCAGTGAGCTATTACAGTTTCCTGTCTTTTTGGTGGAAAGGAGTTTGTAACCCAGGAATTAGCAAACTTGAAGAGGCCAGAGCACTCTGCCCTTCACTGAAAGCAGGAGGTGTGGCCAGATGCTGCCAGAGGTGCGTTTTACCAACCTCTTCTGCACCCCATAAATGGTAGTGGCATTTGTATCTCTCCCTTTCCAGCTTCCATGTCTCTGCTCTTACAGTCTCCTTAAATTTTTAAATACGTATTTATGTGTGTATACACAGATGCGGCAGTTATGTGTGGACACAACTTCCGGGAGTCAGTTCTCTCCTTCCACCACGTGGGTCTCAGGGATCAAACTCGGGTCATCAAGCTTGGCAGCAAGCACGTTTGCCCTGCTGAGACATCTAGCCAGCCCCGCTTTTGTGTTCTTATTTTATAAGACCGTCTTACTTCATTGCTGAATGAAATGGAATCGTTTATCTTTGCAGGGCTCCTGGTGTGTCAAAGGAGATCCTAGCTCATAGAAAGGTGTTAATTATACCAGTCTTCATTTGCAAAAAGTTTGTGTATAAATTAATGTTAATTTTCTTGTTTGTTCTTAATGTAGATGATAACATTTTTCTTATTTTTAAAGTTATTTTTATTTCTTTTGTATGTGAGCGTGTGTGTGTGTGTGTGTGTGTGTGTGTGTGTGTGTGTGCGCGCGCGCATACCATGGCACACATGGGGATACAGGTGGCTATGAGCTGCCTGCGGTGGGTGCTGGGAATTGAACCCAGGTCCTCTGCAACAGCCGTGAGTGGTCTTAACCTCTCCAATCACACTCCCGATCGTGTAGCCTTAAACTGGCCTTAAACTCGTGATCCTACTGTCCCCACCTCCTCAGCATATCCTGCTGATACAGGCCACCACCACAGTTAATCTGCAAAATCTCCAAGATGGAAGAAATGGCAAGAGATCACATCCAAAGACCTTCTAGGTCTGTGTGCTCCGGCTGGAATACAAACACGCCTTTCATCCCAGAAGACAGAGGCAAGCAGATCAGAGTTCAAGGCCAGCCTGGCATAGAGCAAATTTCAAGTAAAGAAAAGGTTAGTTGCAGGTGTGGTGGTACATGCCTTTAATCCCAGCATTTAGGAGACAGAGACACGCAGATCTCTGAGTTCCAGTCAGTGCAGGTCAGGCAGTTCAGTGGAGTCAGTGCGTTGAGAGGTAGCGAAATGGAGTTGAGTTTGTGGCAGTTTACTTTGTGGAATTCAGAGAAAGTTTTTACCATGAGATTTTTACAGAGGCAGGTTGAAGAGAGAACAAGCTAGACACAGGTGAAGACAGAACGAACCAGAGAATGAGAGGGAGCCAGAAGACTAGAACAGATTGCTAGAGCTAGTTTGAGGCTAGGCAGAGCAATCCAGAGGCCGAGAGAGAAGCCAGCTTGAATCAGTCAGTTTGGAGAGGAGTTTGAGCCAGAGCAGCTGAGTTGAACCAGGCATCTAGAGTTCAGAAAGAGATAGATAGGGTAATCTTATTCAGTGATAAGTCTCAGAGGCTGAAACATTCTAGGTCTAAATTAGATTGTATAGAGGCTAGAAGCTTCTAGAACTAGGCCTAGGTTAGCAGACAGAGGCAGTAAGCCTCCAAAATGACAATTATCTCAGGCAAATAAAAGTTATTTGTGTGTGTGTGTGTGTGTGTGTGTGTGTGTGTGTGTGTGTCTGTGTGAGATTAGAGATTTATTTTTAAGTTGTATTTATTTTTGTAATGTATGTGGGTGTTTTACCTGCACCTGTCTATGTACCTCATAGACATGTATGTTGGAGGTCAGGAAAAGGCATTAGATCTCCTGGGACTGAAGTTAACGATGGTGATGAGCTGCTATGTGGTTGCTGGAACTAGAAGACAGGTCCTCTGGAAGAGCAGCCATGGATCTTAACCACTGAGCCATCTCTCCAACCCCAGCCCTAGGTGGGGGGCGGGGTTATTTTCTTTTGTTTCATTTTGTTTTTGATACTAGGTCTCACCATGTAGCCAGGCTGGTCTCAAACTCCCAATCTTCCTGCCTCAGCCTTCCAAGCTCAGAGAATATAGACACCCACCACCATGCAGAGCCGACCAAGTTGTTTAAATGGAGTCCTGACATTTCAGAGGAAGGCAGCAAGATCTGTTGGAGGGCTTCATGAAGGAGGGGACATATGCCTTTACACTTGTCCCACCAGCCAACATGGCTTTTATGGCCAGACGGTAGTACCAGGGTCCCATGCTCATTATTAAAGGTGGCAAAAAAAAAAAAAAAAAAAAGAGGCTCCTGAAGATCTATTCTAGCCTGAGACTTGACTTTGTGGAAAGTCTACTTGAAGTGCGACTGTCATGGGGCAGCTGGACAGTCTGTTTACCCATGTGATGGGGTGGAGTAAATGGAAGAGTTGGCATGGATGCTGTGAGCCCTTTTAGAGACCAGAGCCAGACAGGGCCTGAGGGGTACGATGCCAACAGAAAGGATGTTATAGGACCCTGGGCTTTCCCCCCTGAGAGCCCCAGGGCCAGAGTCTAACTCTCTAGTCCTTCTTCCCTGATCCCAGGCTGCAGACCTGTCTTCCCAGTCAAGAGGGACTTTACCTGGATAATTCCAGGGTGTGAGCAAAAGGGACCCAGAAACCCTCCTCACTGGCCACCTGGAACCCCTGCTCAGGGGATGTTGCACAGCTGTCTTTATCACCTCATAGTTTCTCGGGAAACGTACCCATGAGGGGAGTGCCTGGGTCTACCTCTGGCTCAAGAATCTGCCTGGGCTAATGTTCTCGTGTGCTGGACAACTTGGGTCAGATATGACCCACTAAATATGTCAAGAGCAACGTGGGTAATGTGCATGGAAGGAATGCAAGAGCAGCCTCACATGAGTGGACACAACTTGGTGGCCTGGTGGCCTTGATGAGCCACCTGGGGTACATCTAGCCCAGCCACAGCAGCCTCCAGACACGAGTGGGGGCTGGGGTCATGGGTGGAGTTCATACAGTTGGGTCCTGCCTCCTGGGACATTGATCTTGTCTTGTGGCTGGAGAAGGTCATGTGCCATCCCACCTACGGACACCAGAGGGTGTGCTCGTCCAGGAGATGGCTCAGCACGCTTGGGGCCCCCTTCCACCACCATCACCACCACCACCACCACCAGTAGAAATAGGTCACCTTCAACACCTCCAGGAGAGGACTGGTGTCCTCCGGTCTCCCAGGATTATTGGACATTCTAGAGCTCTTAAAGGCCAGTGGCAAGGCTGGGATTAAGAAATTATTTATGGTTTTGCCATAAGTGTGTGTCTCAGGAGGATATCACTGGTCAAGGTGACCCCTACCTGCTTTCTTTTTTCTTTTTCTTTTCTTCTTTTTTGTTGTTTTGTTTTGCTTTTTGAGACAGGGTTTCTCTGTGTAGCCTTGGCTGTCCTGGACTCACTTTATAGACCAGGCTTACTTCGAACTCAAAGATTCACCTGCCTCTGCCTCTCAGAGTGCTGGGATTAAAGGTGTGCACCACCACGCCCAGCTACCTGCTTTCTAATGGTGCAAGTCTTAAAATTAAAAAAAGGGAAACTTGGCTTCGCTCTCTCTCATTTAGCCGGTTGTGCTGAGCTTGCTACCCCAGGGGATGGCAGATGTAAGTGTTCAGGGATCCTTCACGACAGAAGGGAGGTGTCTACACAATGTCACCTGAAAGTCATCTGCACAAGCAAGAAGCAACTCAGCTGCTGCTGAACCAAAGCCCCTCAGCACACTGGTTACTGAAGAGGGGGCCCAGGGAAAGCCGACTCTGCCAGAAGACAGCAGCCTCTCTCTGAGCGTCTCTAGGGAAACCAGTGTAGAACGTGGTGCCAAGCAGCACCTGAAGCAAACGTGAAAAAAAAAAAAAAAGTCTAGAAAAGGACAGGAAGGAAAATCCCAAATGTAAAGCCTTACCTTCTTGGGGCTTTAACCAGAAGCCCTCTCTCTGGCACTATCATTCAGCCATGCCAGTGCTAACTGCGGTCCCCGTGCCAAGATATTGGCCAGGCGTGTCTAGCCCATATCCAGGGTACCTTCCAGGCTTGCGCAGAGCCCACCCTCCCAGGAAGCTAGCATCTGCCTCCAAGAACCCTCTGTTGTCCTCATGTCCCTCTCCATCCCAGAGGCTTACTAGCCTTGAACACAAGGGTCTAAGTGACCTTGTCGCCCCAGTTCCTCACCTAGTTTTGTTTTGTTTCTGTTGCTATGATTTTTTTTTAACCTGACAAAGCAACTTTAGAAGAGAAAGGGTTTTCTGATGCTGTGATAAAACATCATAGCCCAAAGAAACTTAGGGAGGAAAGAGTTTATGGGTCCAGAGGAAGAAGACTCCCAAAGGCATGGCAGCAAGCAGCAGGTACTGTGACAGAAGCAGGAAACATCACATCTCCAACCACATGCAGAAAGCACAGAGCAAACTGGAAGTAAGGCAAGACTACTTACTTCGAGACTAGTAAGGGTCTCGAAGACCAGCCAAGCTGCACCTCCCCATTGCCATCTCAAATGTTCCATTACCTGAGCCTGAGAGGGACAGTTCTTATTCAATCTGCCCCAGACAGATAATGGATACAGATGAGAGATGATCAATAGGCAGGTAGGTAGGTGATAGACAGATTAGATTAGATACGATAGGTAGATGACTGGCTGACAGACAGATAGATATAGATAGGTGGCAGACAGACAGCCAGATAGATAGATTATAGACAACAGATAACTGAAAGATGATAGATAACACACTAATAGATAATGATTATTGGCAGAAAGGTAGATAGTAGAGATTAATTGACAGATGGAGATATCAATTGATTGATACTGGACAGATGCTAGATGGAAGAAATTTTATTAGGTCTAGCTAGGTACAGGAAGCTAAGCCTTTAGTGTCAGCTGCTCTGGAGCTGGAGTCTGAACAACAGAACAAGATCCCATTTCAAGAATAATTCCGAGAGTGAGTATGCGACTCAGTGTGTAAAGAACTTACTCGCTTATCATTCACGAAGCAAGGATTTAACACAACTGGATGTGGTGGTGCAGGCTTGTGATTCCAGCGCCTGGGAGCTGAAGCAGAAGGAGCAGGAGTTCAAAGTCAACCTTTGGCTATATAGCAACTTAGAGTACAGCCTCCGATAGATGATACATTGCCTCAAAAACTACCATGAGTAGGAAAGAAAAGAAAAATCCCTCTCTCGCCACTTCCTTATATTTATTTATTATTTATTTATTTCATTCTTTCCCTACCGCAGGTCTATAAAGCACTGTGGGATAACTGCTGTCTGAGCGGCAGGTTTGTGAATCTTCTGAGCCATGCGTTTGAGTTTTTGTTTCGATGATAGTTGTCCATGCTGTGCGCATTGTCCTTTATGCCCATTGTGTACTGTTCCACTGTGTGACTAGATCACAGTTCATTAACACTTTTCTCCTCTTGATAGGCTCTTCCTGCATTTTTTTTTCTCTTAACAGTGAGGTTATAAGCATCAAATACACGTTTCTGGGTGTACACACACTTGGGACATTTTTCTTGGGTGAAATGTTGGCAAGGGATTGCTTGGTTCTGGGGGACATAATCACTCCGCTTTCCAGAAGGTAACTGTGTGTTCCCAGGTGGCTGCACAATTTGTCTCTGACCTGATAAGTCCAGGCAGGGCTGGACTTGTCATCTTCAACACGTGGCATTGTCAGCTCTCTGGGGTTTGTTAATCCAGCGGGGACAGCTCATGTCTGCAATTGTTTCCCTGGCAACTAGTGAAACTGGAGACCTCCATACTGAGGACCTGTTCTGTGACTTGCTCATGTGTGGGAGCCTCTGCCTTTTCCACCAGATCTCTGGTCCTCATCTCCCGGGGCTGGGTCTTATTTATCAACGTTGTCTTCAAACGTTACTCTGTTTCTTTTCTCAGACTGTAAACCTTCCTCTTGCTCTCTTTAGGACTATGACAAGGGAGAGCTTTTGGCTTGTGATTGTCATTTACTAGTCTTTTGTTATAATTTGCTCTATTTGTATCTGCTTTTGGAAATTCTCCCTGTTCCCAGGTCACAGGAAAGCCCTTCTGTTGTCTATCAAAACTCTTCATGTTCCTCTCCTAACACTTCTCCCCTTGATCCTGGAGTTCATTTTGATGGGTGGTGTGAGGTTAGGATCCAATATCCAAGTCCCCTCTCCAGCTCACTCTTAAAAGGACCCTCATTTCCCCTTTCCTGTCACTTGGGTTCTGTGTACTGATAGCTCTGTCTCTGGGTACCTGGTCCTGGACAGTTTTTTCCACCTACAGCCATGTCCTCTGCTCACTGCCGCTGTGGCTCCCTGAGGAATCTTGATGCCCCACAGCATGTGCCCTGTCTATTACTGGAGGCCCACATTGTTATCAGTTCCTCCACTGTAAATGAGGACAATGGTGGCATTCCAAGCTGGGGGTTGGGAAACACAGAAAATAATGACCCCAAGCATGCAGCTGGTGTTCTTGGTCCCTAAAGTGGTAATTCCCTCACTGGGGTCTTGACCTGTTAGGATATATACTAAGTTTGAGTCTTGACTCCCTGAAGGCCTCAAAAGACAGACCTTGTCTGTCCTCCAACAAGGAGCAGAGCTGGCAGGAGCCACACACAGCCTGCATGGGTAAGAAAGGAAAGTTCATACAGCACCGCTTCCCAAGAAGGCTCTGTAGGAAGGCCATGGTAACCATGGTGACTACCGGCTGGAACATCTGTCTCAGACGTGTTCCACAGACAGACTGTGTCCTCTAGATTCTCTGAGTCAGGACCACAATCAGGTCCATGAGCATATACTACCCAGCTGTGGTCATGTGTGGTTCAGGCCCTGCAAGTCTAGAAGGAACCAGTCTGAGGAGGGCTTAAACAGAAACCCTTACACTTCTCCATGTTTAGAGACAAGGCCAAAAGGAAAGGGTTGACCCTAGAGCTTTTAGCTAAGCAAAGCTCCTTCCTCCAGGCTGTCTGCCCTTCACTGCTGCTCATAGTATAACCCTCCCATACACAGCCCAGCCCCGCCTGCGTGTCACTGGGTACTTGATTCCTGGCTTACAGTTAATTGACCGCCATTTACCCCACTCGAATGTTTTCCATGTATTCAGGCAACAAAATTCTAACACCAATGGTCTTCTAAGAGGCTATCCTGACAGACCCACCTGCCCACGCCCACCCATGTGTGATGGGAGGGAACCGCTCAGTAAACTGAGGAGGAGGGTAGGTCAAGCCCAAGTCCTGCCCACAGCCAGACCGCCCAGTGCCTAATGAAAGTAGGGAAAGAAAGCCTGAGGACCAAGCCCTTGCCCCTTCTCTGCCTGACACCTCAGTGCTGTCTCTAAAAGCCGCCCAACAGCCGCAGTTAGCGTGTACCAGACGCCTCAAAAGGTTCCTCAGCACCCCCTTGTCTGCATTCTCTCAGCCAGTGTCCAGCAGTGCCAAGAGAAGGAGCCGGAGGAGGTTAAGGGATGTGGGACTCTGGTGACAGAAGACTGGTTTCAGGGTAGCCTGGGAATTCGGGAACTTCATCCAGGGGAGGAATGGCGGAGATGACACCCACAGGCCCTCCCTGGCACACTCCCTTTTTCCAGGGTGTTTCACAAGGCCGCATGGTGCTGGTTAAGCCTGGCCAAGACCAAGCTTTGTCTCAGTCAAAAGCTCACTTGGACAGTCCTTCCCCGGTGCATTGAGGCATAATCCCTTGTTTCAGAACTTTGCTCTCTTTTCTGTGTGCACACACTGTTCTCTACCTTCATCTGCCTACACCTTTGAGGCCCTCCCCTTCAGAGGTCACTCTCGGATACCATCACCCCACTAAGTTTCCTAGACTAAAAGGGACATGGTGTCTGCCCAGGAAATGCCCACTTCAAATAATAATCTGTTGCCTCCCAAGGATTCTCCCCCCCAGTTCAGGACAAAAGGTTATTACAACCCAGAGGAAACACTTTACCACACATCCTCACAACCCCAAAGATTACTAGAACTCTGCTTCTTTCTTGGCCTCACATGCTACTTAGGGACTATAGACCTAAGCATGGACCTATTGTTAAACCTCCATACAAGGCCTTATGGGACCAGAGTGTAAACCACTAAATGGCTGTTTCCTTCATCACTGCCTACCAGACTCAAATGGCCCCAGCTACAGTCCTTCCCAACCTTCAAAAGAATTGTCTTCTATATAAAGCATATAAAGGACTTCCGGGGCAAAAGCATGGTGGCACTTAAGAATGCTGATTTTCCTTTCTTCACAGCTTGACATTACTGGTAAAGGCTGTCCTCTGTGCCCCGGGCAGTGGCTGCCTGCCACTAACCAGGACTCTAACAAGTTTGCATACAAACAAAGGACAGACACCCAAAACAACTCCTATCAGTACCTTGCCAGCTCTTGCCTCACCCAGTCCCATCTCTTATTAAGAACTCTACACATTCCTATCCACAGATAAAATCTCCTAAACGTCACAACCTTCCTCTCTACAGCAGGACCCAGTATACATTGGTGCCTGTAAGTTTTAGGGTACAGTTGGGAAGTTCATGTAGATAAAACAGACTACCCACTCCCATACTTGGAACAGTGACAACTCACGAAGATCTCATCCTGACCACAGAACACATCTGCAGAACCTACTCCTTTTACCAAATCTCTCTCATCCTGGGAAGGCATCAAAGACTTAACACAGACTCCGGCTATGCCTTTCCCACCGTGGTAACTGGAGCGAGAAGTGTCCTCTATACACTCAGGAATTAGCTTTTGGTCCTCAGTTGATAGTGCTGATAATGGCACCAGATGTGGTGAGGTCTTGCTGGAGAAAGTGCACCACTGTGGGGCAGGCCATGGGAGGCCAGAGTTCACAGCTGTGTCCTGGTATCCAGTCAGCTCTCTCTGCTTCGTGTCTGTGGTTAAAGATGTGGCCTCTCCGCTCCCTGCTCTGGTTGCCTGCTGCCATGCCTCTCCTGTATTATGAACCTTCCCAGCGGAACTACAAGCCAAAGTAAATTCTTCCAAGAGTTGCCTTCATCACCCAATCTATTCTGCATTCACGGGGCTGCAAGCTGAAAGCCTAGAGGACTTTTACCACTCCCGAGCTCAGCCACAAAACACACTTCTCTTCATCTACAGCTGACAGAACCTGCTGTATTCGTTATTCCTATTATTCTGACCAAATACCTGACAAGATGTGGCTTCAGAGACCAGTATTCATTTTGTTCATCTTGTAGTTTGAGGGGATATAGTCCATCATGGCAGGGAATGCATGGCAGCCAGAGTGTGAGGTCTAGAAGAAGAGTGGATAGGCCTCCAGTGACTCTTTTCCTCCAGCAAGGCTCTACCTCCTGAAGGTCCCACAACCTTCCAAGACAAGTGCCACCAGTTGAGGACCAAGTGTTCAGACACAGGACCTATGAGGGACACGTCACACTCAAATCACAACCACCAAACTCTTGACCCAAATTGTAGTTACCTACTGAAAGAGCCATCGAAGGAGCAAGCATTAGTGAATGGCACTGGGAAACAATGAGACAGATAAGAAAGGCTGAGCCTTTCTTTACCCTCCACCCCAGAGGCCCTGGCTATTCCCTCAGTCATTCCTAAGCATGGTGTGAGGAAACAAGATATAACCGAAGATGGAGATGACACAGAGGGACCCTGGCTTTCCTTACCAGGGAGAATTGTCCTTCCTGCTAGACAAGAAAGGAAAACCCACACCGGATTGCAGAATTTGTCACACATAGAATATAAGCCTCTACAAAGGCAAGAGCCTCCCTCCTCCATTGTTCAAACCTGGGGGTTAGAGTAGAAACCTCCAGACAAACAAATAAGCAAGCAAACAAACAAACCCTGCTCTCGTTCTTGCCTCATACAGGGACAGTTCCAAGATTATGCCTCTGGGAACTCAGAGGCATAAAGATGTATTTAGATACATCTTTCGATGAGAATAGAAGTTACTTTCTATTATCGATTCCGGTATTCTCAAACATCCTCTGTTTGGGCTTTTCTTGCTCTGCTCCATAAAACTGATATACACTGCCGCCGGTGGAATCATTTTCTCTGCTCAGACATTAGCTGTGTCCACCCTCTGGCCTGACCCTTTTCTTTCACACAGTCTCCTGGAATTTGCTCTCCTTTGTTACTCTAACCTGCTCCACCCCTACTATAAAACCACTCAAACACCATCCATGTATCAAACACATGAAAAAAGTCTAGCTTCACAGATTGTTGCTCCCGAGTCCCCACATCTCTGATCAAAGGATGCATGCTGTTTCTAGTTAAATCTTCTGGATTGGACTGCTACCAACTCCACTTACCCACCCACAAAACAGCCATCGTCGACACCACTGACTTCAATATAAAGTTCAAATTCTCACCCTCTTTGACACATCCATTAGTATAGCTGGATCAATACTCCGGGTTAAAATTAACCCAGCCACCAGCTACCATTTGTATAAAAGGCTGCTACTCTGGGCCTCTCCAAAAAAAAAAAAAAAAAATCTATTGCAAAAAAAAAATACCAAACTTTTTATTGCAGCATACAGCTTTAATACCAGCCCTGGGAGGCAGAAGCAGATGGATCTCTGCAATTTTGAGACCAGCCTGGTCTACATAGCAAGTTCCAGGACAGCTGGCTATATAGTAGATCATTGTTTAAATTTTTTTAATTGATTACTTTAATTAATGACCAATCTTAAAAATTAAAAGCAAAAACAAACAGTTGCCATGAACACATAAAATATAAAGCGTTCTTTCTAGTGAGACTAAGCAGAAAGCTTACATCTTCATGTCCCTAAGCTTAAGGAAGGCCTGGCGAGGGAAAGGTCAAAGGTGAAGCATGTCACATAGAATCAAATGACCATCTGTGGTGGTTTGAATAGGTTCGGCCCCCACAGACACCTGTGTTTGAATGCTTGGCCCAGAGGGAGTGAAACTATTAGGAGGTGTGGCCTTGTTGAAGTAGGTGTGGCCTTGCTGGGGGAAGTGTGTCACTGTGGGGGTGGGCTTTGAGGTCTCACTTATACATGCCCAAAGCTCCACGTTTGGATTAAGATGTAGAACTCTTGGCTACTCCAGCACCTTGTCTGCCTGCACGCTGCCATGCTTCCCACTGAGATGCTAATGGACTGAACCTCTAAAACTGTAAGCCAGCCCTAGTTAAATATTTTCTTTTATAACAGTTGTCTCGGCCATGGTGTTTCCTCCCAGTAGGGGAAACACTAAGATACCATCGTTCCCTGTTTACCCACTAATCAGCAGAGATGGTCATCTTCACAAACAGGAAGTTTTCATTTGGTGTGGGATCACCTTTCCTTCTAGGTTTTAGCCTAGAAAACTCCACAACAGAGATTTCTTTTGATACTAAATTACCTGCTTAGAGATAAAGGAGAGGTAAAGTCAGGTAGGGTGGATTAGCCCCAGGCCGAGAGCACGGTTTTCAGAATTCACCTTTAGTTCTGACGTAATCTCTAAGTTTTTCTTGTTAATTTTCTATTCTTTTCAACATCTCCCTTTAACTTAGAACTCTTATTATTAATTTGTGAATTACTACTTTCCTTATTTTTTTTTCTTTAGAAGTGTTTAAAAATCCAGCTAAAGCAGGCTGCCCGTTTGTGATCTGTAATCCTATTACCTAGGACATCTCATTTAACACACACAACAATTTAAAGGCATTAACTGTTCCCCGTAGAGGGAAGCACAAAGTCAAGTTATCTCTAGCGAGAGCCCCTCTTTTTCTTTTAAAACCCGTGCAATTTGAATTAGCAGTTATCAAGCATATAACCCAGCTGGAGTACCAAATAATGCGTTCTTTCTTCTCCACAGGTTCTTTCTCCTTTAAATTAGATATTGAAGGAATAGCCAGAGACCAGGCTGGCTGCTAACAAATTAACAAACCAAAATGCCCTCAGAGGTCTGAAACCACTGCCAACAAAAGCAAATAGTCGCGATCCAAAATGCCGCTGAAGCACACAAAATGGACACCTTAAAACAGATGCTCTGAAAACAAATCCCGAGAAGTATCCAAGGAACACGGATTCAGGTTTCCTCAAGCTCCATGTTCCGAGGCGGTAACAGCCTCATGAAACCTTTATAGTAACAGAACAAAGAAAGCTATAAATCAAAATACTTATAAATCTATGGGTTGGGGATGGTGGGCCGGTAGTTAAAATGCTTCCCACTCATGTAAACACATAGTGGGTGTGTTTACATCGCCTACCTGTAATTCCAGTGCTGTGAAGGCAGAGAGGGACCCCCCCGAGCAAGCTGCCTAGATAGACTCCATGTATAGGTGAGCATTGGGGTTCAGCAAGAGATGTAAAAAAAGAGAGAGAGAGAGAGACGTTACCTCAGTGAATTAGGTGGAGGGTGATCAAGAAATACTTTGACCATCAGCCTTGGACCTCCACATATATGCACATGCATACACACACACACACACCACTGATACATGAAGAGGGGAAAAAATCACATTTGGAAACAGTGGGTAGGCATGCTGCAGCAAAGCAAAGTAGGAAGGTCTCTACTGAGGTTCCAGATGCACTTTGGTTACAGTCTTAGTTTTTGGATTACCAGTAAAAGCTAGTCACTTGCTAAGAATACATTTTAAGGATTGGGTGGTTTTGTTTTTCAGTATAGTCACAAAGCTGTTAGGTTAGACATAGGGATGAGCAAGGAATGACTGTCAAAGAGACTAAAAATAGATCAAGATAATTTGGCTCTGGTCTATGACATTTTTTAACTCTCCAAAAATCACTAAGTTCAGTCTTTGAGCCTTGTAGAATCTGAGACAGGTGTGCCTCCCACTTGGGAACCTCTACTGAAAATGAATACCCATACACGCTGGCTACCCATATACCCTGAATGCAATGCCTCACCCTACTTATTACGGGGTATAGATGGAAGGAATTGAGTGGGAGAAGGACCAGTGTCCTGCCAGCCTGGAACAGAAGGAGCCAAGCCAGAGGCTAGCCCAGCCCCAGCTCCACAGGCACTGCAGCCCTTCACCAGGATTTTCCACCTCACACCTCAGGACCAGGCTGTGAGGGAGCAACACTCAGAGGGGATCAGAGAGCAAGGAGTGGTGAGGAGAAATCTGAATGGAGGAAGCCCCGGATTCCCTGCAAATCAATGGAGACTCCTGTCTCAATACCCACCTTCCTTTCCTTTTTTCTTTCTGCTTCCTTAAAATGTCTTTTATGTGTGTTCATATTTTTCCTGCTTGTATGTATGTGCATTTCACATGTGCCTGGTGCCCACAGAGGTCAGAAGAGGGAGTTGGATCCCCTGGAACTGAAGCTATGGATGGTTGTGAACCGCTATGTGGGTGTTGGAAATTAAACCCAGGTTCTCTGCAACAGACACTCTTAACAGCTGAGCCATCTGCCTAGCCTCACACTTCTCTCTTTTTTAATTTTTTTATTTATTTTTTAAATATTAGTTACAGTTTATTAATTTTGTATCCCAGCTGTAGCCCGCTCCTCATTCCCTCCCAATCCCACCCTCCCCACACTTCTCTTTCTAAGGGAGGCTGAGTATTGAACCCAAGGACTATACATGCTTGACAAGTGTTCTACCATTAACCTCCATCTTGTCCTTGACATGCTATCTCTCTCAAACCTACTTCTCACGTCTGAAGTGGGAGCAATAAGACAAAGCGGACTCCTCAGGTGCAAAAGGAGATGGCTGTGTGCTCCAGGCCATGGGGGAAGGGAGGAGTCCCTGAACTCACAGAGAAAGAAGAGGGCAGGGGTGGCATAGGATGCCTACTGGTGCTGACGGACAACCACCCAGAGGGGTTGAAGGACTCCACTGGCTTCCAAGCAGAGCACGGAAAGGCAGGGGACACTTGTGGCCTTGCACAGCAGCCACGGCCCTAAACCGGCCTCCGATGAAGATGTGAAGCCAACCGCAAGCAAATCTGCCTATTTAAACATGGTAATGTTTGAAAATGTGTCGTCGGGGCCAAGGTAGCTTGCCATCAGGAAATCTGGCAATGCAACTCACTGAACTGTCTGCTCATTAAGCTGGGGACACATGTGGTTGTGTCAACAGATGGGAAAGAGCTTTTTTTTTTTTTTTTTTATCTCTCACCCTTTCTTGATTTTTAAAATTGAATTGAAATATGAGTAAATAGTCTAAGGTGAGTAGAGGTGAGCATAGTTCCTGGGATAGCGGAAAGAAAGGCCTTCTGGGAAGAGGCCCAGGCTGCTGTCACCATTCAGCCACACTTTGCAAAGACTCTGTGTCGTGAACACAGACACTAAACAGAAAACAGGAAAACTGGTATCTGGTATGGAGGCCAGATATCTTCATTCGTGTACCATGTGCTTTTATGTCTTGGCAAGGCCATTTAGAAGCAGGGAGTTTCCTTCTGTTTCCCCTGGTTGTAGTGTGGTCTGTATCTGTACCAACGGTGCAAACCCTTCTGTGTGTCTGGCCAGCCTCTGTGCTATGGACCCGCCTCCCCACTGCAGTGCTTAGAAGCTACCCTCCCAGCCCCGCAGCACCATGGACAGCTGAGGCTGTGAGCAGGTTTGACTTTGGGAAAGGTGACTCAGAGCTGTCACCCCAGCGTTAGGGCCCTTTGGCTGGTACAGCAAGGGTCTCTGCTGGACTCACCAGCAAAGTCCTGTGAAACCCTCTGCCTGAGCCGTCAGGCAGACTCTGGGGTCTGCACTAGAGCAGCGTGTGTGTGCAGGGAACAGCACTCAGCTAGATGAGGAGCCTGGCAGCAGTAGCCTGCTGTTTCATTTCTAGACGTAGCTCTTCACCAAGGCAGGCTGTGCTTGTCTTAACTCAATGCAGCCATTCAGATTGTCCCAGGGTGGCACCTAACAGAGGGTGGAGAGATCAGATCATCACATCTGTCACGTAGGTGTCTGTGGAAACTGTGTCAGCCCAATGGTCATCAGCCAAGAGGCTCTTCACCCTTATAAGTGCCGACTCCTCCAGCCTGTCCCTTCTGGGGCTGCCTGTGGCCCGCCTTCACACTGTCCTCGTCCTCAAATCTGGGACCTTGGGAGTGCATCCCATGATAAAGATTTCCTAGCTGAATAGCCTACCCTCCACTTGATAACATGAAATGTCTGAACAACTCTTTCTAAGGGTGTCTGTTCCACTCTCAGAGAAGCAAAGGGGGTTTAGGTTTCTGGAGACACAAAGGCGAGGGGACTCAAGGCCTCGCCACCGACCTACCTAGTAGCCTTCATTTGCTTGCTCTTATGGAGCAAACCACTTATGAAAAGAAACACCACACAGAAAGCCAAAAACATACAAACATGACTAGTTGGATTTAAAAGAAGAGGGCCTACCGTTATGCTATCATAGGAGAGCTATGGATATCCCAGCAATACACACACACACACCCCTAGGGAGGTTGAAGCAGCCCGTGTGGAAGAAAGATGCCATCCCAGAAGCCCTGATGCTATGTTAGAAGCCCTGAAGGGTCTGAGTGAGAGGAACGATACCCGCACCCCAGGTTCAGACCCCACAGAGCAAACCCTAAACACATTCTAACAGAGGCTTCACCTCTATGTGTGGAGGGCAGGGTGTGGCAATGTCTCCAGAGGAGTCGTGAGAGCCACGTGCCTCAGCAGCCACTGAAGTGCTTCCCCGAATGGAGGCTGGGCTGCTTCACCAGTGACACGGAGAACCAGCAGCCAGTTGGAACAACTCCCGCCCTCGTGACGAAGCTCGGGTGGACGGATGCCTGAGGAGCTGGCAAACCTGGCCAGACATTCAAGAACACATAGTGCAGATTCACAGGAAGACAAGAGGAGGTTCTGAGGCAGGAGGCCCGGACTGTACAAGAATTAGATAGACTCCGTTTCCAGCCTCGGACCACACACGTAGTACCACAGAGCAAGACAGAAGGAGGTAGCCACCAGACTGCCAGGCTTACATTGGATCATGTATGACAGGAAGAAGCCAAAGCTCTCTCTTGGGAGGTCAGCAGGAAGGCACCAGGAACTCCTCAAGGGACACTGTGGCTATGGGCCTCAAGGACATTCGGCTGTTGCTGACAGGTTGTCAGATGGATTGTCAGCAGGTTTCTACCCTTTATCCTTTGGATGGACAGAAACCCCTGACAGGACACAGCCAGAAAGGACATAACAGCTTGGCAGACACTCACCTTGTTAGAAGACCTATTTCCTCCTAAGATTTCCTCTCTGCCTGCCTTCCCCTTCCTCAAAATCAGCCCTTCATACCTGACCCCCTCAGCCCCTAGCAGGAGGATAAGGACAGACTCTCCAAAGCCAGTGATAGAAATCTGAAAAGAATCCCTACTAAGGGCTGGCTAAATAAATCAGAACCATCCATTTCCAGGACAAGTCAGAGCTTGAAAACCACAGGTCACCAACCGTAACTCCCTGGAAGGAGGCTGCTAAGAAGCCTCCAAGTAAAAAGGCCAAGAGTGGAGATGAGAGGTCTCAGTCCATAAAGGTACCTGGAACCAAGCCTGATGCTGAATTTCATCCCCAGAACCCATATGATGGAGAGAGAAAGGATCAACTCCTCTATCCTTCATGTGTGCACCACGGCACACATTACAACAAATAAAAAGTAAAGTAAATATAATAATGATGATGATGATGAAGAGGTAAAGGCCAAGGACACCAGGAACACTCATCCCTCACCAGACAGCCTGTACCTGTCAGCGCTGTGGAAGGCACCCAATACCACGCCAAAGCTGGCCACTGGAACGCTCCTTGAGATGAAGACATTGGCAGCTCAGATAAGGTCACTGACGGGGGCCAACACTCTATACCTGCTGCCCCTCCACCAGGGGTATAGCAAAAGGGTTTCCCTTCTAACTTCATGTATTTCTTCAACGAGGCCAAAAAAATCTTGTTCCTGTTTGTCTGTAAAGACCATTCAGACAGCACATTTGGCACCTAAAGCTTTGCCTGAACAAATGTGGGCTCCAAGCTTCTCTCCAGCTCTCAGCTTGACCTTCCAGAAGCTCCAAGGACTTGTCCCAGGCACCCACACTTTTAGCCTTTGTACCATATACATATATATACATCCTTCCCTGCACTAGCTGTGCCCAGACTTCCCAGACACCAGGCATAAGCAGAGGATGTACTTCAGGAGTCAAGGGCAGAAGGGTCCATTGCTGAAAAGTTCAAATGCAAAAGAAACCAACTTTCTAGGGACAAGTCCTTGGCTGTGTCCACAGCAGATTGTGGACATCGGCAACCAGTGATGACAGAAACTCCCCCCTCCCAGTTGCCCACTTGAACCTTTATTCCTCCCACCCACTGACAGTACCCAGGAGTGATGTCAAGGGTAGATCCTTCAGGAACTAGTTCTTTCTGGGGGCCCAGGACCCAGCAGTGACCATGGGTTTGGGTTGGCCACAGGTGGCATGGAAGAAACACTGGCCAAAATGCAGGCCCCAGAGGATGCCTGGGGTGTCTACGGAGCATCACAGGGTGAGCCTGGCCACACAAACCACCCGTGGAGCATCTGCAGGCAGCAGCAGGCAGTGCTGGACTCAGGGATGAAACTTAAGACCAGTAGCTGGGGTAGAAAGACCAGGACAGCTCATCTACATCTACAGCTCATCTTCCCCATCTTTCCCACCTTGCACGGCAATCAGCATCTTCAGGCCTTAGGACTCCATCCATGCCGGACCCCAGCTCATAATGGGGCAGAGGGTGCAGATATCACCAGGAGGCGAGAATTCCATTTCCACCTTAAGCAACCCCAGAGCCTTTCAACCACCCCAGGCCTCTCAGGCACCCAAATCCTAGCACCTGGGGATTCAGATCAGGTAGAACTGATCTGAATAGATCAGGTAGAGCTGAGCAGGTACACCAGTGTCTGCAACCGTACATCCCAGGCAGGGTGTGAATATGCATCTGAACACATCATGTGGGGTGATGGGGATGCTGGTGAGGATGTTTTGGTGCCTGTGTGTGCAGGCGCCGGTGAGTATGAACATGTGACTGTAAGCAGAATGGCAGACACCGTGTTCTGTGGGCACTGGCAGGGAGGCACATATGCAGGCTGGCCATGTGCATCATGGAATGCATTTGCCAGCACAACTTATACCCATGGTGAGCAAAAAGTTCTCACACCTCCCCCGAAGCCACACATTGTGCTCTTGCCCATCTCAGCTCTCACCCTGCCTTCGTTAAGTGTCCCCTGCCAAGTTCCCAGCCCCAGGCAG
The DNA here is from genome assembly GCF_907164565.1 of Psammomys obesus. NCBI lineage: Eukaryota > Metazoa > Chordata > Mammalia > Rodentia > Muridae > Psammomys > Psammomys obesus. The sequence continues at coordinate 1,679,410 of NW_026596079.1, read as the reverse complement.
CCCTTGTCAGGGCATCTCCAGGTGTGCTAGCATACATATCCACCACCTTGAACCCCTGACCACGGCCCCATGTCAGGTGTCTCAGGGCCTAGCCTGGCCCTTGCTCCCTACCAAGACCCTGCCCCACCTCCAACACCCAGGCTCACACCCGGGCACAAGACGCATAAGTGACTTTATTTCTCTGTAGTTAATGCCCCCTCAGGCCAGGCTGTTGGGCTGTCCCTGGCTTGGCCTCCCTCCCCTTAGGACCTGGAGGGTCCCACTCCCCCCCTGCCCCCCCTCCCCCCAACCCCAGCTTCCTGCCAGGATGTCTGGTCTCCTGGAGATGTCCAGCTGCCTGGGATATAGAGCTGGTGGAGAAACGGAGAAGGTTCACATCTAGGGAGGTGGGGAGCTTCAGACCTTGATGCCAAGCCCTTGCTGTCCCAGCCCTAGCCAGGCCAGGCCAGGCTGGGGAGAGGCAGTGACAGGCTCAGGGGACAAGCTCCAAAGCCCAGCAGGAGGGAGGGAGGGAGGGGCCTTAGGGCCTAGCCCAGAGGAGAGCAGGCCCCAGGCTGAGCAGGAGCCCCCCAGCCAGGGCCCAGGGGCTGCGCCCCGCTGCTGATGCCCGGTTGCACAGATCTTTCTCGCAGCAGTCCACGTCCACTTTTAAGATCCCAGAGTTAATGAACCCCATCAGATAGTCTGAGAAAAAGTGGCGCTTAACGAAGTCGCAGGAGGAAGCACACATCTTGTTCACAGAATGATCCTTCTTGCCTGGGGGAAAGAAGGAGGCACGGGGCTAAGGTCCACCTCAACCTCAGCTCTGTCCCTTCCCCTAGTACTCAGGACCCTCCAGATCAGTTTGGGATTTGGAGCCAGGGAGAAACAGCCAGTGTTGTCTTGCCTCAAACTCATGCTCTTGTACTCAGAGGGCACCTCTGACCTCTTCCCGAGTCTAGATTTCAGTAACCCCACTCCCTCTCCAGGTCCAGACTTACTGCTGCTGGGGTCGGTGATCCGCACGCTGGCACAAACGGTGTCGGTCGGCTGGCACTGCTTCGGAGCGCAATGGCTGGAATTGGCCAGGGTGCAGTCCTGGCACCACAGGCCATGGGCTAGGCAGGGCATAGGGAGGGAAGTAACCAGGGGAACCTAGGCCTGAACAGCCAGATCCTGCACCCCCTGTTCCCCAACCTGCTAGGGCTATCATGGCATAACCATGCCCACAGGACCCAAGTGGGCCTCTAGGCTGACTCTGTCACTGAACCTGCACATCCTGCCTCCCCCATTCTCTTACTCCTGCACACAGCACCCCGAAAGACAGGTGGGTTCCAAGACTTATAGGAAGCCCAGTGGACCTCTGAGAACAAGGGACCTCTCAGCAGTGTCAGAAGCCCGGTGTACCAGAATGCCCTCCAGTGTGGGGAAAGCCCTTGGTGGCTGGAGCTGAGTGGTGCTCCCCACGACATGACTCCTCCCCAGGCCCCCTCCCCGACTCACCCGGCGAGGGGCAAAGCAGCAAGGCCAGCAGCGCCAGGCCAAGGCTCTTCATGGCTGCAGGCAGCATGCTCCCAGAGGGCCTGAGAGTGGAACGGGGGTCTGCAGGAGGGGTCCTCTGGGGCGCAGGTCTGGAGGGAAATAGCCTCGGTCAGAGGACCCAACCTCAAGGACCTTTTCCTTTTTTGGCCTGAGGACGCGACCATCCCCCAAGAATCAAAAGCGCGGTGGCGGTGGGGGGGGGGGGTCCTTCCAGGAGCTCGCGATGCCCCACCCCCAACCCATTACCGGGAGTATCCACCATCACTACCTCCCCTCCAGGGAGGAAGGTCTGCCCTCTCCAGAGAGGTGGCCGCCCGAGGTCCCTGCAACCTTAGCCCTGCACCTGCCTGGGGAGGGTGTCTTCTTTCCCCAAAGAGCTGTAGGTGACTCCGGACAGGAAAGGCGGGAGGAGGGAGCGCACCTTACCTGCCGGCGGGGGAGGGGTGCGCGCCGAGTCCCCGTTCCTATTCCCCACCCCTGGGCTGGGGGTCCGGGAACCCCGCACTGAGTCCCCTCCCCTGGTCCCCGCGCGCGCGCCTCGGCGCTCACCGAGAATCGGGCGTGGAGTGCGGGCTTCGGGGTCGGGGGCGCACTCACATCCCTGGGGTGTCCGCACTCCGGGCTCAGCGGCGGGCGCGGCGGTGGGAGTGATGCCCTTCGGTCTCCCTACGGACCGGAGCCGAACCGGGGCGCAGCTTCGTCTTTCGGGGAACGCAGCCGCAGACGCGGACCCCGCGCGAGGGGCGGGGCGGAGCCGGGGCGGGGGCCGCTCGCGTAGGGGAGACGCGCGGGGCGGGGGGCGCCCGGGGCTGGAGGCCACGCAGCAGGTCTCCCTACCCGGCTTCCGCGCCCCTCCACCGCGCGCAACGCCCCCTCTAGGCCTCCTGCTCCCGCAGCAGACCCCCACCCTACCCGGCGTGGGAGGATCCTCCTCCCCTGCTTGGCCGAGGTCCCCTTGGCAGATTCTCAGAAGAGGTTTGGCTGCTAAAGGAAGCAAAAATGCACAAAGACGCAGCGAAGGAGGGAAGTAGTAGGCTAGCAGCCGAGAAGTTCAAATGCCCAGCCTTGGGGCTCCTCCCTCCCCAACCTCCATCTCCCTTCCGATTGTGCCAGCCAGTTCTACTTCTAAGAGGACCCATGACGACGCCCACCGGCCACTCAGCCCCAGGGACTTTTGACACCAACCACACCCACACCCAGAAGGTGACAATCCTGGCCCGGGTGTAGGAAGGGTTGGGCAGGTTCACACCTTGCGCTCCTGCTCCCGCCTGCCCTTTCATCTCCTGCGCTCTGGGCAAGCCACAGCTACTGTCGCTCCTTTTCATACAGGAGGAAATGTGTTCCGTGTTCAAAGCCCTAGTCCCTGGAAAAAGTGAGCAGAGCTTTTTTTTTTTTTTTTTTTCCTCTCCGGCTTCACCTCCACCCCAGAACCTCAACACCAGACAAATGACTGTCACTCATACCAGGTCCTTGCTAGATGCGACAACACTATGCTTTTTCAGTTTGAGCACAGAGAATCTATTCTCCTTGATCTAAACAACACGCGATAGGTGCACATGGCCTTGCTATCTCGGGATTGAGTTACAAGTAAGGAGAACACACAGCAGTAGGGCCTCCTGCCCAGTGCCACACCAGTCACCAGCTGACACAGCCAGTATTGGGATCAAACAGCTTGAGCCCTTGAGTAGTTCACAAAAGGAACTGGAAGAGAGAAACTAGACACTTTGAGGACGGGATCTAGATGAAGAGAAAGCAGAGGCTAAGCATCAGTTCATACACAATTCTCTTCAAAATAAGTTAATACCATAGTGGAGCGCGGAGCCAGCCTGCTACACAGAGACCAGTGTGGGCAGAGCTTGAAGAGTACAGATTCTTGCAGAGCAGAGGCCTGATGAGGCTTCTAGCTAAGTGTTTTCTGTGGAAATGGCAAGGAGCAAGCTGCCAGCAAGGGAGGGAATGGTCTATGGACCCTGTTCATCATAACCTCCACTTGAAAAAAAAAACAGGCAGCCTACCTAGATTTACCTCCAAGGCTAGCAAACCAAAGAGTCACACAGAGATAAGTACCAACAACAAACTTTAATCCTAGAATACAAACTTAATATACTTATTAAGACATGCTAAGAGAACTCATAACCACAAGCTGAACTGAAAGTTTTATCTGGAAGAAAAACTTGAAATAAGAGACTTCACTTAAATGAAAAAAAAAAAAAAAATCAGTGGGAACCTTGAAAGAATTCTCAGCAAAAGAAGCTAGTCACCAAGAAAGAAAAACAACAACAAAACACCCTATATATTGCATCGTTTTATTTACATGAAATAACCAAAATTTAAAAAGCCAACAAAGACAAAAAGATTAGCCAAGTGTGGGGGAGGGAGGAAGGAGGATGACTGATTTGGTGCACTACTAATAAAATAGTGAAGTGAAAAAAATTCATTTTGTAGTAACAAAAGGCCCTAAAACGAGATCATGGGAATGGAGAAACAACTTTGTTAATATACTAAAAGTGGCTGAAATGTATGGTGAGTTTTATGTTATGCGATGTGTTATATCTTAATAAAGGTGTTGTTTACAAAAAAACTCAGCAACATGGACAGACACCTCTGAGACAAGTGAGCCTTCCTTTTTCTTCCCTCCCTGAAGTTGCTTATGTAGATATTTCTGTCAGAGCAACAAGAAAGCTAATATACTGACTTAAAGTTTTCAACTGATTATTCTGTGCAAATTAGACACAGATGAAGAGGGAATTTATGAACTGGAAGGCAAATCTGAAGAAATCATCAAGAGAGGCTGTGGGTATAGCTCAGTGGTAGAACTCCTGCCCAGAAATGATCAGGAATGTAACACAAGAGATAAATTTAGAAGCATAAAGAACTACAAAAGACTGTATGCAGGGAGCTAAGAAAATCTAATTGAAATCCTAAAGACAGTATTTGGAGACATTCTGCTTAAAAGAAGTCAGAACTGGTGAAAGGTAAGTGATGGTTGAGATTTTAATGTATAATAAGTAAAACAACAAATGAAAATGTACCTAAGCTCAGCAAAATTGCAAACCACCAAATACAGGAAAATCTGGAAAATTATTAATTCTAAATAATCTGGTGACAGAGCAATCAAAACCAAAGAAGGTGAAATAGTGTCATTACCATACTCAGAAAAATCATGCCTAACTTGGAATTTTATTCACATCATTTTCTAAAATTAAGTGCAAAACAAATTTTTAGATAACCATTTGTTTAGTAGCAAGAAGACAAATAGTCTGACTTAAAGTCGACAAAAAGTCTGTCTTTTCTCAAAAGAAGTCAAACAGGTTTACAGAAAAATACTGAGTATCATTGGTTACTAGGAAAACATTAATTCAGACCATAATGAAATGTAACCTGATATCAGTTAGGATGATGCTTACAAGAAAGCTGGTGTGCCACAGTGCTGGCCAGAATGTCGAGGAAGGGAATGTGTGCATGATCTCTTTTGAGGAGCAGAGATAGAATGATGAAGACCAGGGGTTGGGCATCAAGAGACACAGACAGGAAGGTAAGTCATTAAGACCTGTTACACAGCTCAGGGCTGTATAACATAATGATAGGATACAATGTGGTTTTTCTTTCTTTCTTTTTTTTTTAATTAGTAAGATAAAGTCTTTTAAACTTTTTAAACATCTTCATTGAAAAACTTCACAGGAGGAAAAGTTGATTGGTTTCATCTAGTTATTCTACAGCGTATTGTGTATCTAAAGGCTCCCTGGTGCCCCTAAAACACACACAACTATAATTAATCAACTGAAATACTTTTTTGCTTTGGTTTGTTTTTGTGTGTTGTGATGGGGTCCTGCTGGATAGCCCAAGCTGACCTCTAACCTACTATCCTTCTGCCTTGGCCTCTCTGGAGTGCTGAAATTCCAAGTGTGTACCACTGCACAGTCTATGCTTGGCTATAAAGGTTAACCCCAAATGCCAGTCCCCAGGTGATGACACCTTGGGGGGGGGGCTTTCTGGAAACTGTAGGAGGTGGGGATGGAGAAATTTGGGCTGGTGGTGGGTCCTGTGGAGTTACCCTGGTACTTCCTGATCCTCTGCTTCTTGTCTGCCAAGAAATTAGAACAACCTCTACCAAATGCTCCTTCCATGATGTCCTTCCCAAAGTCTGGTGCCAGGCAACATGGACAGACACCTCTCAGACAAGTGAGCCATAGTTTTATCTTCCCTCCTCAAAGTTGCTTATGTAGATATTTCTGTCAGAGCAACAAGAAAGCTAGTATACTGACTTGAAGGTTTTGGTTGATTATTTTGCATTTGTTTGTGGGAATTTGGGGATGTTAATTTTTTTTTTAAAGATAAGCTCGAGTGTAATTCAGTCTGTCCTTGAACTTGCTATATAGCCCAGACAAACCTTGAATTCCTGATCCCCCTTACCTCTGCCTTCCAAGTGCAGGGATTATAAACAGGTAACATCACAACTGGAATGCTATAGTTTAAATTCACAAATATTTTCAGATAAAATTCAGAGGGTTTTACCACTGTCCACACTTCACTACATAAACAAATAAAGAAGGTACTTCAAGAAGGAGGAGGATGGTGAAGGGAGGCCCAGATACAAGAGTGAGCAGAGAACTGGCTTACAAGAAGGGAAACCCAAGTCATCTCATACCAACAAAGGTGTCTGCCCTAGGGCTTCTAGACATCTGGAGCCCTTGGCAGCAGCACATGCCAGTCAGGAGGGCACTCTGGGATGGGGGATCCAAGACTCTACATTGTTAAGAAGCAGCTAAGTGAGCAATGAACTTTAGACTCTTTTAGATGCTCAGGATGCAGATGAAGGTTTCCAGGGCAACCTCTAGCAGCTCTCACTGAAGGGACCACATGTAGGGCAGGCAACACGTGCAAAGACTGGAAGTGAAAAGACACCAAGAATGCAGGGCTAGAAGGAAGGCCCTGTGAAATGAGGTGGGGTGGACAGAGTAGACAGCCTGGGAATCTATGGAGAGACGAGACCGGCAGAGACCAAATACCAGAACCTTCACGGTTTGGGGTCCACAGTATAGTGCATGGACTGTGTCCTGAGAACTAGCGTATGCCACCTTGGCTGTAAGTGAGAAATTGTCTCTTTAAGAGTATGTAACTAATTTCATGAGACAATTGACTGGCCCATGGAACTCAGATGGTAGGTCAAACGTTATTCTGGATATAAATGTGAAGGAGTTTTTGAATGAGATTAACATTAGCCAGCAGAGAGCAGAAAGAGTACTCATTTCTCTTCTCTCTTCTGTATTCCTAGGGTCTCACCATGTAGCCTAGGTTAGTCTCAAGTCACTATGTAACCCAGATGAGTGCCACCTGACCTAGCCAGATTAGCATTTATTACATTGCATTTATTTGTTTGTTTGTTTGTTTGTCGGGGAGGTGTGCGGAGATATGAACAAATACCTTCTCATCCCAGATAGAGAACCCACAACAGAGCAAAGTAAGGTTACCACTAAAGTTCAACTACCTGAACAAATGGTTTCATTCATTTTAGAGCTACTTAGGGGTACCCCATACAGAACAGAAATAGCTCAGAGACAGCTGTATCACCAAAAGTCCATCCTAACATAGGCAATAAGCTCAGAAACACTGGAAACCAAGAATACTGCACAGCCCGCAGGCAGATCCGTAGGTTACAAAGTGTCTCTTCCAGGTAGCTGGCCTTTGTCTCTTTCAGGTGGCTTCCTTGCTCTGAGTGTGGGTCTCTGTAGTCCTCACTGTTTATATACACTTGCTAGGGAAGGGGGTCTAGTGAGTCTGGTAAGTTTCAGGGACTTCCTGAAGCCTTTGTGTTGGTTATTTCCTAAACTTAGAGAGCTTCCCTACAGGACAGACTGTTTTGCCTGCCTTTACAACATCCTGAGTCCTATGTCTTAACCATCTTTCCTCCATGATGGAGGTTCATCTAGGAAAACATTGCTACACAACAGGGCAGAGGTCAGAGGTCAAAGATAACTTATAGGAGTCAGTTCTCCCCTTCCGTCATGTGGGTCCTAGAGAATGAACTTAAGGCTTAGCAGCAAGAACCTTTCTTCACTCACTGGCCCATCTCACTAGCCCACAGACTAACATTTGAATGGGTAAGTCTTGGCTAAGTAAACTGTCCTCCATAGTGTGGGTGGGCCACATCTAATAAGCTATGGTCTAAACAGAAGGGAAGCTTGAGGCTACCCGAGCGAGAGGGAATCCTGCTAGTCCTAGCTTTGGGCATGGTTGCCTGTGGGCTCTTACCTGTTAGTCCACTTAGACCTGTCAGTCTCCCCAGTCATATGACCCTGCGTATTTACACATCCATTTGGTCTCTGGAGAACCTGAGTAGTGTAGGACAGTAACGATGGATAGTGATCAGAGCTCCCTTGTAGTCCATTCTGGCCACGAACAGTAACTGGCAGGGATGGGATTGCTAAGGATTGTTGTAAGGTATGGAAGCGCCCAGCAGGTGTAGTCTTACCCTCGCTACCTTCTGTCAGCTGGTCCATACTCAGGACCTCTATGTCAGCTCAATGCTTCCATGTGACAGCAATAGAAGACTGATGTCATGTCTGTGGGGGCTCCTGTGCTGGGGAAGAAGATAGACTGAGGCCATCCAGGCCAACGGCAAGGTGAATGGTAAAAAAGAACACCTAGGGTGTAGGTGAGAGTGTGGACAGGATCTCCCTGAGGGGAAACAACAGAGATGGGGAGGAGCAGGGCTTGGCTCAGGATATACATTGCAGAAAGCAACAGAAGGATGGGTTGAGGCAGGGCAGCATCCAGAAATGGCCACCCTTAACCATATTTGGTTCATCCGTTTCTTATTTCATGTTATCCCTCATGAGGCAGGAGACAGGACTGTATTTCTGGATGTCCTAGCAAAAGGCTGGCTTCCGCCTCCTTTATCAGTTGACTCTGGAGTTCCATACAGACGTGGTGTGGCTGTGGGGGATTCATGGTGTGGCATGTGAGGGTCTTTCCTGACCACAGCCAGCTGATGAGTGAGTTTGGGAGTGGACCCCACCCAGCCAAGCTTTCAGATGGGCCAGAAGCCCAAGCCTGGCATGAGATCACGGTCTAGAGCCCTTAGAAAAACACCTGGATTCCTGCCATAAGCACTAAAAGGAAATGGATTTGCTGTTTTAAGCTCCGATATTTGAAGGCAATCTGCCTGCCACACCAGAAAACACAGGTGGATATGGCCTAACTTATGCATGAGCTGGGATAGGGGAGGGTACAAGGGGAGGCTAGGATGGAGAAAGAATAATATGTGAGGAGGGGAAGGCTGGTCCCTCGGGAGCACGGAAAATGGAGAGCCTGAGACCTGCTCTCCCCAGGCTGGACTTGGTTGCCAGGGAGACGAGATTCCCAACCTGGTTTCCAAGCTACTCTGACTTCCTCCTGATGCTTTCAGTCTATTGGTTTTCCCTATCAGGTTTTTTGCAGGCAAGAACAATGGTAGCCATGATTAGCAGAAGAAAGGGCCTTTTTAAATGAATATAAATTGCCAAGGTGTCACCTGGCCCTCTAGCCTGGGCAGCCCCCCCACCTCCTCCCTGCAGTGGGCTTTGACTACCCTCTTCCAGACTAACCTGGCTCACACTGGGGCATGAATTTGCAAGGACAGTGGGTCTTGACCCTGCCTGGGACACTGCACTAAGTACCATGCTGTGTTTGTGGCTCAGTGTTTGTTTATTTACTTAGTTATTTTGGTGTGTGTCTGCAGTGGTGTGTGTATGCTCATGTTGGGGGTGCATGTGTGTGTACCTGTTTGTGGGGGTCAGCAGTCAAGCTGAGTGCGGTTCATCAGAAACTGCCCATCTTGGGCTGGACATGGAAGGAAACATTTTTAATCCCAGCATCCAGGAGGCAGAGACAGGCAGATCTCGGTGAGCTCCAGGCCAGCTCGGTCTGCATATCGAAGTCCAAGCCAGCCAAGAATAGGGAGAGAGAGATGGAGGGAGAGAGGGAGGGAGGAAAGGAGAGAGAGAGAGAGACTACACTGATTTTTGAGACAAAGCCTTGTTCTCTGGAGTTCATCAAACAGGCTGGCCTGGTAGCCAGTGGGCCTCAGGGATCCTCCTGTCTACACATACACACACACACACACACACACACACACACACACACACACACACACACCGTGCTGGCACAAGTGTGGCAGGAGGTTAGAAGAGGACACCAGATTCCCTGAGACCAGAGTTACAGATTATTGTGAGTCACCATGTGGGTGCTAAGAATTGAGCTCCAGTTCCCTGCAAAATCAACAGGTGCTCTCAGTTGTTGAACCAGCTCTCCAGTTCCCCTTATCTTTTTTTCACGCAAAGGACTGGTAAATTTAGTGGCCTCTCAGCACTAGTGTCAAAACCAGGGACAGTGCCAGTGTCCGTTTGTAGGCCTTTAGCTGCCCAGGGCCCAGGAGTCCCAGACCTAGAAAGAAGAGGGCAGATGGCAGGGATGAGGGGTTAAGGGGCTAGCTGAGGCATGCTGCAAAGCTTACTGCTTTGGCCAGGGCTACCAGGATTCCTCCAAACAGTTGAGTGAGCTTGGAGGACTCGAAGACTATGGCCTTATTGCAAGTGGCTCACACCCAGGACATGAAGAAATTGTTATTTCCAAAAAATTCCTGGTGAAAAGCTCCAGATGATGTCATGTGACCATGAGCCAAGCCTAAAAGGGTGAGGAAGAGTCTCCCTAGACCCTCAAAGAGAGTGTGGCCCTGCTGATATCTTTGATTACTTGGAAGGCTGAGGCAGGAGGATTGTCATAAGGTTAAGGCCATCCAGGGACATAGTGAGTTCCAGACCAGCCTAGGTGAGTAAGACTTTATCTCAAAGGCAAAGCAACCCAGAAATGAGCCAGGCAGTGGTGATGCACTTTAATCCCAGCACTGGGGAAGCAGAGGCAGGTGGATCTCTATGAGTTCAAGGCCAGCTTGGTCTACAGAGTGAGTTCCAGGACAGCCAAGACTACACAGGGAAACCCTGTCTCAAAAAACAAACAAACGAAGGAAACCCAGAAACCTTCTAGCCTTGGTAGTATCACTCTTGCTTATTATTCACAGGATCCTAGCTTCAATCCAGGACAACAAAACCTACCCTCTAGTCTCTGAATGCGTGGGAGAAAGAGAAGGCACCTCTGATGTGTAAAGCCTGTGGTGATCTTTCACAACAGCCACACCAAGCTGCCATGCCACCTCTCCAGCTCACCAAATAGGCTGGCCTGGTAGGCAGTGGGCCTCAGGGGTCTTCCTGTCTCCACCTCCCCTGTGCTGGGATTTCAAGTGTTCCCATGGCCCGTGGAGCCTCTTCAGGTTGAATTATCCATCCTCCAACATAAGAGTTTCATTATGGAAAACCTTATGGCCAGAAAAAGTTGAAAGGATTGAACAACCAGCACCCACATCCCCAGCCCCACACGGTCTGTCTGTTAGCCTGCCACGTGTCTCCCTGTCCCTCCGATTCTCCCTCCCATCTTGCCTTCTTGACAGACTTCAAAAGAAGCTGTAGACACATGCACAGTCCCTCTGAGTCCTCAGCATGCATGCCATCGGCTATCCAACAGTGCCCTGTGATATCAGAGGTCAAAATCTTAGTGAATTGGGCGAGCCCCAGGCGAAGCCTTCCAGAGCAAGTTCTATTAACTGCATACCCAAATTCTCCTCCAAATCAGACATCGCCATTACACACACACACACACAAAAAAAAAACCACACACACACACAACACATGCATGCACACACAACATGCACATATGCCTACAACACACCACACACACACACACACACACACACACACACACACACACACACCACTGGCCAAAAACAATTTGGAGAGGAAAGGGTTTGTTTCAGCTTGCAACTTGTAGGTCACAGTCCAATGTGGAGGGAAGCCAGGGCAGGAACCAGGAGGCAGGAACTGGAAGCAGAGGCCATAGAGGCAGGATGCTTACGGGCTTGCTCCCATGACTTGCTCAGCCTGCTTTCTTACATAGACCAAGACAATCTTCCCCAAGGGATGGCATCATCTCCGATGGGCTGGACCTTCCCACACCAACTACTAATCAAGAAAGCGTCCCAACAGACATGCCGATGGGCAAATTTGATGGTGGTATTGTCGAAATTGAGATTCCTTCTTCCCAGATGTCCCTAGCTTGTGTCTATTTATTTGACAAAAATAAATAAATGAACAAGGAAAACAAAAGGAAAAAAAAGCTAACCCACACACTTGGTGTGTTCTTTTGTATCATTTCTCGTCTTGTGTCACTACAGGCTAGCAATTTGTCCTTTGCCTTGGGGAGGAATGCTCACTCAGATGACTATCCAAGAGTAGGCTTGGCTGTTAGATGCTGGACATAAAGTGGACATGACCTTCCCATGCTCTCCAGTCAATAGCTGGGTGTGGCCTGTTAGAGCTGAAGGTTAGGTGATGTTCTAAGCAAGTGCTGGGATTTCAGTGTGTGTGTGTGTGTGTGTGTGTGTGTGTGTGTGTGTGTGTGCGCGCGCGCGCGCGCGCGCGCTACTGACACAGGCACTTTCTGCTATGTGGATCAGCTCTGGGAACTCCCCCGTGGTTCCCTCTGCTTCCTGCCCTGGAGTCTTATGTCTTGCTGAGGTTCTTACCTCTTACAAGAGCATCTGAAGCCCACACTGGGGGTGCTCAGTGCCACGGGCCCTGACACAGAGTCGCATACAAAGAAAAGACAGGACTGGGGAGATGTCTCAGTGGGAAAAATGTTTGTCACACAAGAGTGAGGACTGTTTAGATCCCCAGAACCCACATACAGCTGGACATAGCAGTGCTGTGAAACCATTGTTCTTACAGGAACTGGGAGGTGGAAATGGGGAAGTCCCTGGAAGCACCGTGATGGCGAATAAGAGAAACTGTTTCAAACAAGGGGCAAGGCAAGCACACACTCTTGACCTCCACATACATGCTGTGGCACGTGTGGGCACACCTCCCCACCCCACCCCCACACTACCGAGGTAAAAACTGTGTTCAGTGAACTATGCCTACATGGAGGTTGCACGGTAAGAGGAAGCAAAGCAATCAGACACCAAACTGCCGTGAACTGACCCCAGCCCATGAACATCCTCCCATTCCCCCAATATCACCAATCCACTCCCATGGAGAGTGAGCCCCATGACCTTTCATGAGACCCCCCCCGCCTCTTAAAGGTCCCACCCCTCAAACTACCAAAGATGAACAATACTCTGAGCATATGAACTTCTGAAGGACAAACCATACCAGAACTGTAGCTCAGGGAACATCATGAAACAGGCGCCCTCTCCTAAAATGAGAAGCAATCAGAGAACATGAACAAAACATCCCCAGAAACGCTCACTCGCTCTTCACTTCAAATTCAAGGTTTCAAAGCTTTTATTCATCATCCTTTTAACCTGTGTGTCTTTCCTTAAAGTGCTGGGGGTGGGGGGAGGCATCATTCTTAACATTCACGTGTTTGCTTGCTTTGTGATGATGCTTCAAAATTGCACTGCTGTTATTCCAGACAGGAAGGCTGAGACTTAACTCTAGCATCTCTTTGCAGGTCTTCCTGTCCTGATGGTGTCACAAGCTAGACCTTCAGAGAACAACATTCTGAGGCTGCAGCCTTTTTCTAGTTATCCTTTCTGTGAAGTCCTACCAACTTGACACACAGCTGGTTTGTCTGTTTGTTTGTTTGTTTGTTTCCTATTTCTAAGGGTTTTGTTGTTGCTGCTGCTGTTTTGAAAGATGGGGGGTGCACGCGTGTGTGCTGAGGTATCATGTATTTCAGGCTAACTCGAACGTCTTGATTCCCTTGTCATTGCCTCCTGAGAACCGAGTGCTCTGTGCACCACTCTGCCCAGCTCAAGGGACTTGTATTTTTTTTTTAACCTACCATTTTTGGTGCGTGTGTAAAAATGTCCATATTATTACAAAGCCGGAAGTCTAGGGCAAGGCGCGTCGGCAGAAGCGCACTCCTGAGGCCCTAACCCTATTGCTCTATTTTTGTCTCCTCTTCCAGAGTTCCCCCCTTCACCTGGCATATGTGTCTCCGTTCTTTGTTGCCTACAAGAGAAAAGTTGCTTGTGTTAGCATTCCTCCCCTTATACCAAGTGTGGCCACCAGCCGAACACTGGCATTTTCTATGTGTCAGCACATCTTGGGCTGTGTGACTCTGGGAGGGAAGGTGGGGTGGAGTCATGCACCAGCACATCCAGACAGCCATGTAGCAGTGGCTCCTGGGAAGTTCCCTACCTTAGCTGGTACAGAGGTCGCCGTGGTGGGAACTCAGTGCATGCCACGACGCGAGCTTGTGTGACCGTTAAAATGGGTTCCTGAAGTGGACAGAAATGGGTTCCATCTGCAGGGCTCTGTGCCACCGACAGGAAGTCTCTCCCCACAGGCTGTGGGTGTCTGAAAAGTGCACCCTGTGACCACCCGGTGCTGCCAGGTGGAGCCGTCCTCGTGGTGCAAGTGAGCGGTGTTACTGAGTTTCATGGAGTCAGGAGACGCTTGCTTCACGTCCTCACGCGTGCGTGAAACTGTCCATTCGTGATTTATTATTATTTTTTATATCTTCCCCAACTCGATATCCAGGAGCTTCTTAGTGTTTAGGGAAATTATCCTTAATAACCTTAGTTAACCTTAATAATAGCCTCAATTGGCCATATAAGTCACACATTATTTTGTCCTTTATCAATCTTTCTCTGTCTCCCCCTTCACACCTCTTTCTCCCCTGCTGCCACCCCCTTATTGTTCTGGGTAATAGCTTCCATTTGCCCTCCTACACCCCAGGGCAAAGGGCCTCTTTTTCTGTAAGGCCGGGCTTTCTGCAAGAGGTGGGAGGTGCTGTCAGAAAGGCTCCCCCCTCCTTGGTGGCTTTTTAGTGCTCTTGCTGACAGGCTCAGACACATGGTCTACTGACTCCCCAGCCAGAAGCTTCCCTGGGGCTCACAAGTCCCTGTGCCTCCTCCTGCCCGCTTCTCCTCAGCTCCTTGAGAGCCTGAGAGCTGGAAGCCTGGGTGACCTTGGCCTAGGGCTGAACCTACAGTTTCTTTCCAGGGTGCCTCGTTCTCCATCCCACATCTGCTGTCTCACCCTCGGGGGGGGGGGGGGTTGTTTTTGGTTTTTTGGGCCCCCCCCGCCTTTCCAGCCAGCTGGGCGCCGCGGGGGGCGGGGGGGGGGCCAGAAGGGGGGGGGGGGGGGGGGCTCGGTGTCAGGAAAACACTATCAGAGTCACAGATACACGTATTAGATCGCACACCCTTTAGCTGCCAGCCCACTGCAGTCTCACCCCACTGCAAGTGTGTAAGTGACCTTGTGGCTCACTCCTCAGACCCAAGACCAGCCTTGAGGTCTCGCTGGGACTTCTATCACTGTCAGCACTAGGCTGGGTCACGTGGTAGTCTATAGAGCACCCTTCCCCTGGAAAGCTATAAAAAAATAGAAACCCTCCCCTCTTTGTTTCCTGGGTCTGAAGGGAGCTGAGGGAACTAGAGGGTTTGTCTGTCCCTTCAGGGCCTGTCATGCTGCCTAATGTTTGATACTAACTCTCCTTGTATGCCGGGGACTGAAGGGAGCTGAGGCTCTCTCCCTCTGAGACAGCTGTCATGCCCCCTGCTGTCTTTCCTTGGGGAGCACTATCTTAGACCTGTGGACTCATTCTCCTCCTTCAGGCTGTGGTGCTCCTTATTAAACCCCTCCGAAGTGTGATTTCATTTTCCCTTCCTTTCTATGAACCTTTTCTGACGTTTGTGCCAGACATGGTCAGAATACATTGGATAACAACAAATTCACAAGCTATGTCAGTTTTTCAATTATTTATTTACTGTGTGTGAGAGAGAGTGTGTGCATGCACGCACATGCTATACGTATTCCCATGCACATGTCTGCATGAGTTTATGTGCACTATGAGGGCATGAGAGCCTTCACAGGCCAGAGTGGGTGTCGGATCACTTGGATCTGGAGTTACATGCGATTGTGAGCTGCCTGTGGGTACCAAACCCAACCTGATGTGGGTCCTTTGCTGAGTTATGGTTTGTTGGCTTTGATTTACCAAGTATCTTGATTTCCCTCGGTAGCTGGCTGAGACTAACAGAAGTTCTTCTGGTCCAGTCTTAATCACTAATAATAACTCTCAGACCGCACATTACACATCACACAGTAAATATATCTCCATATATGTATTAATGTCAGTTACAGAATGGCCATAAAGATTAATGAGGGTGCAGCTGGGTTCAGTGGGCTCTAAAAAAGCCCAACAGGAGGCTAGCTGAAATGAGCAGAAAGGGGGTAGAGAGTAGATACAAAGGGAAGCTCTGAAGAAATTAGATACCAAACCATGCTGGAGGCCCCGAAGTCAAGGAAGGGTCAGAGTTGATCGCTCAGGGAAAGGCACAGCCTTAATAGAAACCACCGTTTATACAGTACGGAGTATGTCAAGACAAGGCTCAGCCTGGACTCCACACTCAATGCCCTAGACATAATACCATCAGCTGAGATGCCATCCTGGGCATCAAGACGCCTCCAACAAGAGAACAGGACAGTGACAGACAGGGATGCTCTAGGAGAACCCAGCAGGTGTCGAAGGGTCCAGTGTCCTATGGAAGCTTTCATGTCGCTACACCAGAGATTGGCAGTGCTCTATCCCTTGCTGGCCATATACTCTGAGACTCAGTGTCTCCTCATGCTGGGGCTTGGCACAAGCTGGCCAGTAGAGAAAGGTGTCAGGGACTCCCCAGGGAACAGAAGGCATTTCCTACTGAGCTGACACACAGGCCTAAGGTAATTCTGAACAGCACATTTGCTCTGTCACTAGAGGGTCTGAATTCAAAGAGCAGAGCTTAATCCACCGTCAGGCCTCAGGGAACACCCAACAGTTCCCCCAAACAATGGGACCGGATCACATTCTGAAAGAGAACACCCTTTTGCCCTCAGCCCCAGCCTGAACCTTGCCTACCTTACTTCTTTGTGTCTGCAGAAGAGCAGTTATTTCCCTGCCAGAGTAAATCCAGTGCCCTACACCAGAAAAGGGAGACCCTGCCCAGGCCTCAGCTCTCCAGCACAGCCTGAGAACATGGACACCAAGGCTAAGGGTTCCTGGCTCTCTCTTGGAGCCACAGATTCAGGGTAAGGCTCCGGTCCCAAAGCTCTGGGAAAGCAGGGGATGCCGGGTCCTAGAGCTTTGCTGGGGAGTGACACATGAAGGAGTTCCTCTCAGCTGTGCCGGAAGTGCTAACTCTATCCATTCTCCAGCTGCTGCAGGTTCCTTCTCTCTGTTCAGGCAACTGCAGCGGCTCCACCACCATGACATCCAGCCCATCTGCAGCCTTTTCCCACGGAGAAGTCTGGTGGCTGGAATCACAGGAGACGTGACCTGTAGGCAGAGCCACTTGACCTCTCTGGAACTTGGGCTAATGTGTCAGTGCCTCCTCATAGGTTGAAGAGACTCCTGAAGCTTCATGCCGCCTGAGCCTCCCAGAGATGAACAAGAACCCTGGGATTTTCGTGAGGTGAAGTTTGCCACCCAGCACAGAGAGCTGATTGAAATCTAGGCTTAATTATTGAGCAATAACGTGATCTAGTGAGCAGCAAACTTATGTGACCCTCTTGGTGACCTTACCTGTGGAGCCCCAACACTGGCAGATGGAGGGCTCTGTCTGGAATCATCACTATGTACCTCTCTGGTTCCTGATTCTATTGACCCACTAAAGTATGAGGAACCCTCATATAGGACTCTCTGAAGTCTTTGGAAAGTATGTGTCCCTACCCCCAAAACACACACAAAGAAGCATATCTATCCTTGGAAGCCTGCAAAAACTCTATTCCAGACGGAGCCAACACAACCCAGTAGAGACCAGAGAAATGGGAAGATGCCAGGATCCTGCTGCTCTGCTCTCCCAAGCCCTGAGCTCCGAGGCCTCCAACCAGGGGCCCTGCCTCATTCAAGGAACCATCCTCTGGCTCTCCAGCTCTCCACACACAGCTGTCCCCCCACCCCACCCCACTTTGTTAAGTTCTGCAGCTGTCTTCATGCCCATCTTTTCTCTTGCTTTAGGTGACATCATTATTTCTCTAATTTCCCAAGCCAAATGCACAGCTGATGAATTTCAGCTTTCTTTTCTAATATGCTCTGAAAAGCAAGTAGGCTCCAAAGGGGCCCAAGAGAGGAGGAAACCCACAGAGCGGCTTGTCGGGGGCTTTGTAAAGGTCTATGGCAGACACCTGACAAAGGCTGAGGGAATTTCTATTAAGACTGGATAATTCTCTGAACAACAGAAAGAATGTTCCATGCCGGTCCTCCTGGCTCAACCAGGTAGACGGCGCTCAGGAGAGTAGCCACATTGTGAAGAACCCTATTCATCTTTAACTCGCCTTGTTAACTAGTGGCCTTTTCTCTCTGATGCCGCTAGCCTGGGCTGCCGTTGCTAACGTGTCCAAGCTGCAGGTCTTGCTAGCTAGTCCTCAGCAGGACCTGCACATGTTATTAAACTAAGCTTTGTTCAGGGTGTAGCTTTTCCATGGAGCTAACCGCAGCACAGCTACAAAATACAGCTCCAGTAGTTCTTGATTACCCCGTATCTAGCCCCTTTGTCTACAGGCTGCTCAGGGATGGTCTTTTTCCTGAAATAGGCGGCAACATTTTAGGAGGTGACCTCACTCACAATTAATTTAGTTTGTTACAATCAGCTGCTTTAGAAATTGAGGGCTGCCTCTCCAACACTCCTCAAGGGAGGGAGCTTCCACAGAGCCAGCAACACTGACCAGAGCCCTGTGGTTCCTACTGTCTGGTCATCTTAGTTCTCTGTCTCACGCTCGGCTAAAAGCTTCTCTCTCCCCAGCATTGCTGTTTTAACCCTAACATTCCATTCGGTCCTAATCTCTGCTTTTACTCTGGACTATTGCATGGATGCTGGCAGGACTGACTGAGGCAGTCACAGAGTTGTGTTCTCAAAGTCATATCCTGGAGCCTCAGAGTGCAGCCGTGCTTGGAAACAGACCAAAGAGGTGGTTTAATAAGAAGAGATCAGAATGGATGGACAGACACCCAGACAGACACAGGAAAAAGATGGCATCTACACACAAAGAGAAAGAAAGCAAGCAACCTGGCTAACACCTTTATCTTGGACTCCAAATGCAGAATAAAGCACCAGTTTCTTAAGCTGCCTGGTCCATGGCACACATCACAACAGTCCAGAAGAGGAATATGTTGTGCATGGGCGCCCACCACAGACTCATCACAGGTGCCAGGGCAGAAGGGGCTCCCTGCCCCCACAGCTGCACCCTCCCTTGCTAGGAGGCTTAGTGCACCTGTCCTGCAGGATTGAAGGCACGGACCCTGGGAGAGAGCAGAGCAGCAGCAGGCGGAGCATCCGGACTCTGGCGCTTGAATCTGTGAGGATCACTCATGGCTGTCCCTCATCCTGCCTTCCCTGGAGAAGCCACAGATGCTCAGTAGCCTTCCAGTAAATTTCTTTTCTACTCCGGTAAGCTGGGGATCATGCCTGCTGTGGGTAGCTAGGAGCCCTGGCAGACAGACAAGATACCATGATGGGGAATGGAGGGATGCCAGGCTGGTGATTTGGACTGGGCTGAGCCGACAGCAGGCAAAACACAGCCAAGCAGAGATGGGAGAGCCTGTGACAGCCCACATTTCACATGGTACTAAAAAGAATAACCCAGAAGGTCTCTTGGGTCACTTGGCATGAAGTGCCCTGGAAGGCACAGTCTTGGTGGTTAGAGCAAGGCACTTAAAAACAAACAAACAAACAAACAAAACCAGAGAAAGAATAGCTATACCCAGGCACCACCCAGGCACCACAGTCCTGGCCCAGTCCACCTGGAGGAGTGTAGGTCTGCAGCAAGCAATTCCACCCTCAGGGAGCGTTAGCAAACAGCCAGGTCCCAGCAGGCCAGCAGGTGGCAGGGCAGTTTTCTGAGTTTCCTGCCCAGGATCCTCACCAGAAGACTCTCCTCCCAGACAGTAACAGCCAGAAGCACCCAGAAGTACCCCTGACTTCCCTACACCAGATGCCTCCACCTACCTATGGGCTCCAGCCAGATCACGGCCTATTCAAACTGGAAGTGAAACTATGCAGAAAAGATTCACAAGATGTGATTTTACATTTTCGGAACTCTGGTGAATACATTCGGGGATAGGGAGGACGCCATTTGAGGTTGAACTGAATGTGCTTGCTGTTTTGGAGTCTCTCAGTGGAGGTTCTATGTTCAAAAGGACAGCTCCAGCAGCTGGCTGGACAGTAAAGATCTGCCCCACTGACATTGATGGGAACCTAAAATTGACAGTGGCCACAAGCAGCTGAGAGCCCCAAAATGTTCAACTGATAAGGAACCCCTGAAATAGGGAACACCTGACCAAGGCCTGCAGTTAGGGACAGGGCCCAGCCGCCCCACCTCTATCCACCACCTGCAACAGATCAGCTCATGGACTTAGCAGGAATGACGAAGGAAATAAACAAAACTTACAAGTCTCAGATCCTCTTGAAAATCGCCAGGGACCGGCTCCAGGCTATCACTGGATTGCTTTGTGCTCTCTGATTGCTCTCCCCCAGTTTACAAAACAGAAACAGTTCCCAGGGAGAGCAGCCTCTCCCACCAGCTGAGCCAGTCAGGGTGGGAGCTCAAACTCATGAGTGGGTCACGCATGCTGGAGTGGGTCTTGGAGTGACACAGCTGCCTTTGAGGCACACACGCTCCTGCAGGTAACCCCAATAAACTCACTGGTTCAGTCAGCTAGATTTGGGTAGAATGGTTTCTATGGTCTGTTATCGGTGCCCTAACTGAGATGAATAACATTTCTTCATATCGTTCTAGGAAAAAAAAAAAAATCACAAACCTAGATGTGCTTGCTGTTAGCAGCCTTGCTTGGAGCCTATTGCCATCTGTCAGAGAAACCGAGCAATGTGGACAAGAAGGTACCTTCATCCTTTGGGTAGTCTGAGACAGGCTCGAGGATATCACTACTCAGCTTTGTGCTTTCCGATTGTCCACCCCGTGTGTGGGTGAAATGGATGAGGGAGCGGTGACGGAGTAGTGTCCTAATTCTCCTCTCTAGCTCCTTTAGCCATGTGCCCTATTCTTGGGGTGAATAAATACAGCCACAATTTCCAGGACCCCTCACAAGTACTCGGGTCCTCACAGTAAGGGTAGGTAGGACATAACCCCAACTGGCTTGCCCCCTCAAGGCCTCAGCAGTCAGAACTATGGCCAGAGGCACAAGCTCTCTGGGCTACTCCCCTCCCTCTAACTCACCACACTACCTGGCAATTGAGAAACTCAAAGTGAGTAGAGTGTGGTGGTGCATACCTTTAATTTAATCCCAGCACTCAGAAGGCAGAGGCAGAGGCAGGCGGATTCCTGTGAGTTCAAGGTTAGCCTCGTCTACATAGTCTAAGAAAGTCAGGTCTATGTAGAAAGACCCTGTATCAAAACAACAACAAAAAAAAAAAAAAAAAAAAGAAGAAGAAGGAAAGAAGGCACAGGGTGACTGTCAACTAGTCATGGTGATTTCAACTCAAGCTCCCTCCTCTGGCTGCAGTGTTGCTCCCAGGACATGCAGCTAGGCATCTAGAAACAGAATTCTCTATAGCAGGAAGTAGCCATCACGTCAGCCTTCGAATCTCTTATGCTAGTGTTTTTCTGCCGGCTCTGCATTCCTCTTTAGGCTGAAGGTCCTTGACAGTTTCCCTTGGCCCTGCTCAATGGACCCACTTGAAGGTTCTGAAAAGGCTAGTACAAGCAACCCCACAAGAATCTAGAAGCCACCACCTCAGGGGGGCACCCAGTGTTCCCATTTTTAATTTCTCCATTGTCCGGTCCTCTTCCTTCTTATTGTACGTGATTGCTATGAGCCTGTGCCGGCGAGTTTTGTGTCAACTTGACACACAAACTGGAGTTATCTGAAAGAAAGGAACCTCAGTTGGGAAAATGCCTCTATAAGATCAGGTGGTAGGCAACGCTGGAAGGCATTTTCTTAGTGATTAACGTGGGGGGCACAGCCTATTGTGGGTATTTCCGTTCCTTGGATGGTTCTGGGTTAAAAACTATAAGGCAGGCTGAGCAAGGCAGGGGAAGCAAGCCAGTAAGCAGCACCCCTCCATGGCTTCTGCCTCAGCTCCTGCCTCTAGTATCCTACCCTGTTTGAGCGCCTGTCCTGACTTCCTTCCGTGATGAACAGTGCTGTGGAAGTGTAAGTCAAATAAACTTTTTTCTCCCCAGTTTGCTTTATGCTCATGGTTTCATCTCAGCAATAGAAACCCTAACAAAGACAGGGCCCAACCCTTCCATAACGTAATCTTGCCTGAAGTGCCCTCAGATACCACCTCTTGGGCTTATTCTGTAGGCAAGAGAGTGAGGTCAGGAAACACAGCCCTTGCTGGAGGCATAGGCCCAGTTGGAGGCCTAGTCCCCACTGTGTGAGTTACCACTGAAGAACACCTGCACAGTGCATCTCATTGAACCTGTTCCCCAGCCTTGAGGTTGAACCAAACTGAATGTGGCTTTAAGATGTCCCCAACATGCAAGCCCTGGGTTGCATTGACTCAGAGCCCAACTGAAGCCTAACTCAAGAGCAGGCTTTTGCAAACAGGTAGCATATCACATCAGGGACAGTGCCCCGGCAGGCCTCACCAGTCAAGTCCAGGACCCACTCCCATTGTGAGGACCAACTGGTTTTGAATCATTATTTGTGCCTACAGCCGCTAAATTTAACTTACCCAAGGGTTTTCCTTTTAGAGGTGGGCACATCCTGTTGCGAGGCATAGTCATTCTCATACATAAAAATTCACTTATAAGAACATGGCTTGCAGCAGCATGCAGAATCCACCAGGCTGGGAGCCGAGGCTGCTTCCAGACGGGCATGGGCCCTTGCCAAGATAACAGGCTGTTGTGCAAAGAAGAATCCAGCCTGGTCTAGTTGGACTCCCAGGACATGGGGAAGGACAGGAAGCAACCAGTATCCACTGGTACTGCCTCAAGGGAGACGGGTGGGTTGAGGAGGGCAGGAACTGGGTTCTGCTTCCTAGCCCATACCTCAAGGCCATCTTTAGACAGCCTGCCTCCTTGTTTCTCCTCCTAAAACGTACTTTAAGGATTTTGAGCCTCAGCAGACAGAAGCCTGAAAAGGTCTGAAAGGGAGATCTCCTGGTCCTTAGAGCCCCAGCTGAAGCCCAGGCAGCTGGCAGTGGGAGTGGTGTGTGCAGGAGCACAAGGGTATCTGCCCCAGCTGGGAACATCATGGGTCAATCTGTACATCTCAGCCTCATTCTGGGCCATAGTCTGGAGTGGTGCATGCTTTCTTCACAGCCCACTGAGACCCCTTGCATTGGTGGTTCAGTGGTAAAATACTCGCCTTTCACGCTGGAGGCCTGGGTTTGATTCCCCGCCAAAACTCCAATGTTAAAAATTATGCGCACAACAAATATTATATGAAAGAGGTTTATTGGATGGAGATGGGGAGAGAGAAGAGGACAAACATGATAGGGAGAGGGAAGGGGGTGCCCCAGCAGAGAAAGAGGAAAGAGCAGGAGAGAGGGGTAAGAGTAAGAGAGCAAGAGAGAGAGTTAAGAGGCAGGGCTCCATTTATAGCTCCTGCACAGCTGAACCCTGCCTGCCAGGTGTATCTATCTGGAGGGTGACACATGATGACATCATAGTTTACTAGGCAACCCAGAAGCAGGCTGCCTAAATGCCAACACCCTTGGAAGCCCAAGGCTGCAAGGTGAGTGTCACCTTCATTGAAGTATAGGCGAATCTCTACTGCTGTTCCACTCTGAGCTCTTTGTGGGATGGCCTTCCTGATCTCAGGAGTTATCCAGCTTTGTCCTAGTCTTACCTTGAAGCCTGAGCAGGCCTTCTCTCCCACTTCTCACAGAGGATTTCAAAGGAAGGACAAGGATAAGCCACCAAGGTGACTCTCTCCCTGGCTCAGCAGGGCCTGCCATGCCCAAGGTGATCATAGTGGGCTTGGATAGGATGTGCTGGATTCCAATAGGACCCCTTAACTCCTTCTAGTGGGACTGTGGCCTGAAGCACCTTACCTGAGAGTTCATAATCACATCTGACAGAGTCCATGTAAGCTGCCAAAGCCCTGACACCTGCCTACTTCAAGATGCTGACTCTACCAAGAGGCCTGTGTGCCTGAAGCTGGCTGCTTCAGCTTCTCCAACAGTGGTTGTCCCAGTCTCCACCGCCCACAGCCTCCTGGGCATAAGGTACCCTCACCAGAGATCCCTGTCCCAGCTCAATGTCCTGTTCTCCTCCACAAACAATCTTGCCTTCCTGGGCCTGTGGGCCAGGCCACTCCTTTGCAGGATTCCACTGTCCCTGCCTTGGGGGACAGGTACAAGTCTGGGATGGAAGAGCTACGTGCAGACCTGGGACAGTAAGGGAAGACAACGGACAGCCCAGGAATCTGGTGCCCCTTAGGAAGTCGCACACCAGAACTCAGGCCTTCCTTTTAAGCAGGAAACAGCTTCGTTATCCACTTCCTACTTCTCCAGTTCCAGATGGGAAGAGCATCTTTGTCCTTCCTCTCCATTGTAAAGTACCTAGCACAATTATTTTTAGAATCTGACCACACTGGGGGAGGGAGATAGATGCCTGACCAGATGTCATAAGTGACACAGAGTTTCCTTTGCTTGTATATTTCCCAAGGTGGGGAGGGGGCCAGTAGCCCACACAGTGGTGGAGGACATTAGAGCTGGACCTTGACTGGCCTCCTCAGAGAAGCAGGAGTTGAACTCTCTGCTGGGAAAACAACAGCAAAGCATGGAGCCTCAGGGAGCCACATGAAGGTCAGAAGACCAAGGGTCGCATGGTGAGGCCTCAGCAGCCTCTGTTGTCCCCTACAGGGCCCAAGGAAAGGGAACTCTCCAGGCTGATATGGGTGGCTGAGTAGGTTCTAGGGATCAGAGAAAAGATGTAACACGGTCCCTGGGTTTGGGGCAGCTGGGAGGAAGCCATCGTCCAAGGGGTTTCTGAGGCTGTGGTGTGTCTCCCTCACAAGCTCATAGGAAAGAAGAGGTGGGCTCTGACCCATCCATCATGGCTGCCTCTGAGCAGAGGTTCTCAAGAAGAAAATGGTGCCTGTCTGGCCCAGGAGAACCTACACATCACCTCTGAGGGAGTTAGGGGAAGAGGATCTGGGCTGTGCTTCAAGAAAGGAGCCCCAACCAAACAGGAAGAGAGTCAGCTTCAGGGAATGGAGGGAACCCAGGACATAGCATGAAGGCTGCAATAACTATAGCCTATGTCTGCCTCAAAGGCCTAATCTCAAGCCAGACACCAGATGTTAACCTCAAATGCTGCCTCTATCAATTACTGCAGCTCCAATGTGCCCCATCTCCCAAATGTCCCCCTGATTTTCTCAGTAGTGTTCTTGCAAGTGGCACGGCTCTCAGTCTGACACCATAGAGGCCACAACAGGACCATATATCCCCCCTCCCACGCTGCCTGCCCAGCCTTACCAGTCACCTTATCAGCCGCCTCACTAGAGGGAGCATAAGTAGCCAGGAATTCCCTATCCACAGTCAGCACCAAGGTGTGAGGCCAAGACTGCTGCTGGCAAAAAAAGAACAAAGTGGGGAGGGGCCCGGAGTCCAGAAGCATCCTCAGAGACCAAGGAATCATGCATTAAAGGCAGGGCGAGAACCCACAGGCAGAAAGGTCTGCAGGCCGGAAGCCAGGGTTCTTGCACTCTCAGGGGACATGGCCTTACTCTGGAGGAGGTATAGGCTCCCTTGGGCCTGCTCGAGCAGCCATGTTGGCGGGGAGTGGGAGGGAAGGTGTGGAGATGGGGATCCATGCTTACTGAACAAAGTGATTCCCACCCACAGTCGGATCAGAATTGAGGGGATCAGGTATCTGCCATCGGGGTATCAGGTAGGCAATCTCATCTCCATCTAAGGACCATCAACCTTGGCTTAGCTGGACCAGACTCCAGCAGCCTTTCCTGTAGGGCTGGGAACAGTATGTGCTGGGACTGGGAGGGGTTTGTGCAGCTCTAGGGACAAAGTGCACCTCCTACTGAAGCCAGGGTGGCCACACCACTGCCCCCTACGTTTCCTAACTCTTGCTCTCACTCTTCTGAAATTCTCACGAGCTCAGGCCTGGGTGTATGTGGCTCTGGCAGTAGAGGAGTTAGGCTCACAGGGAGACTGCTTGGCAGAGCCTAGACCAATGGAAGGAAAGTGTAGTAGCAAGCCTACTTCCCCCTACAGGGTCCTGGAAGGTCCAGGCCCTCACCAGGTAAGAGGGACCTCCCCCTCCAGAGGAAGCAGCTGGCACCTAGAAGCAAGCACGTGGCCTGCAGAGCATGGGGCCAGAAGAAAGTCCAAAGCAGATGACCTGACTTGGGAAGAAGCCATGGCCATGAGGACTTAGGAACTTCAGGTCAACAGGAGGCTGGGCAAGTTACCAAATGCTGGGAAAGGAGAGAGTTCAAGAGGAGACAAAGAGGCCCAACATGCTCTTGACTGAGGCATCAGAAAGATGTCTTCCAGTCAGCCCAAAAGAGACCACCCATGCCATGCATGTCCTTTGCATTTGTGAGTCCTAGTCCTTGATGGTCACGTCACCCTAGGAGAAAGATGAGGTAAGATTATTTGAGGAACAGGGAACTGGGACTCAAATATTTGCTCCAAGTAATCCCTGGAGATTGGCAATTTCTCCCACTCCCCATTGATGATTCAGGAAACTGAGGCTTAGGGGAGTTAAGGAGCTGGCTCAAGCCACAAGACAGGCAGACTTCCCAAGACTTGACCCTGACTCAGACTCCTGTCCAGAGCCCAGTGCCTCCCTCCATACTTTAGGTGAGGGAACTTGACTACCTAGTACCTAGCTTATGCATCTGCAAACTCCCCCGGACCCTGGGGGATCTGCTGCACCCTGGGAGAGACCTGAGGAGTCCAAGGGCTCATTTAGAGTATACTGCAGGAGACAATGGCTGGAACTTTGCCAGGCAAAAGCCAGGCCAAGCAGACTGTAGCCAGTCCCAGAAGGCTCTCTGCCTCCAAGTCAACATCTACCTAGGTGCAGAGGCCCAGGGACAAGGGAACCTACCTTCTGCAGCCTTATCAGTGGCAGGGGTATCCCTGAGGGGTTAGAGGCTGCACTGTCAGGGGGCAGACATGGAGAAAAGTGTGAGCAGTACGGAGGCCTTTAGGGATGGTAACTCATGAAGAGATTGAAGGGAAAGGAGGTTATTAAGGGAACAGCCTGTCTAAGGAAGAGGAGGCCAGGGCAGCAGGAGCCTGGGCCAGCAAGATGACAGACAGGAGGTGAGAGGAAGAGCAAGCAGTTCTTGGAGCTGCAGCTGGACAGGCCATGCTCTTATCTGAAAACTCCTGCATGACTCCACTAAGATGGAAGGTGCTCAGATAAGAGTCCTGAGCCCTTATGGCTGTGCAGCCAGGGTCCCTAGAGGTTTGGGATAGATGCTAATGTACCTTAGGTCTGGGCTCATATCAACATGACAATGTTGAGGCCTGGAGGGCAAGGAGCCAGGGCAGGACCAGGTGGCTCCTGAGACCAGCATTCACCTTTTGTAGTCCCCACCAGGCAAAGGAAACAGCTCAGGTGAGCAACACACCGAAGGCCAATATAATAAATTCTCCTTCCTCTCTATCTCCAGAGCTTCTGGAGGAAAGTTGTTGGGAGCTGCGGAAAGACTGGCCTTCATTTGGAGTCAGTGAAGAATTTCCAAGTCTATTTCACCTTCTGTTTGAGACAGCGAGTAGGGTATCCTTGTTTAGGACACACCTTTTGTTTGACGTCCTTGTGAATTTACTTATTTGTCCTGAGGCGCTTTTGCTCTGGCTTAAAAGGAGTCTGAAATAAAGCAAGGCGTCTAGTTTCCACTAGAGCCTCTCGGAAAGGTCCCATGTGTTGTGTGTTGGCTTATTAATTTCAATCCTCACTCCCTACTCAAGAGCCGTTCAACTCTGCCGGCGGGCTCTGGCAGGAAGTGATGTTTCTGGCCTGGCGCCTGCAGCTAGAGACTAATGCAAGGCCCATTGTTTGAGGTTAGAGCTGGTGGGGGCCACGGGAAGCCCCTAGCAATGCCCTGTGTCCCACTTAGTAAAGACTCAGAACCCCGAGTGAGGACTGCACCAGTGGACAGAACAGCCCGGTACCAGGATGAAGGCACTTAGGGCTATCCTCCTGATCTTGCTACTAAGCGGACAGCCAGGTGCGGGTTCACCTCAGGAAGGGGTGGCCAAGTCCTCACCCATGAGTACCTCCAGGAACCCCCTTATCCTAGGGACAAGGAATAGGCTCAGGGAAGAAGATGGAAGGCTGGGCTCTTCTCTCTGCCAGTTGCAGGCTTGGCTGCTTTAGCCCTGCAGGGATAGGGGTGGGGAGAGTGCTGTCTCCTTGTGTACAACGGAAAGGGTAGGAAAAAGAGGCGTCAGGACTTAGTGCTCAATCCTGAGGGTGTCTTCTGCATCTGAGTAGCCAAGGCTTACTGATGTCCCTGCACCACCAGGGAGCAGATGGGCACAAGAAGAAGATGGTGATGTGAACTTGGGGCCAAAGAGCGACGACTTCGATGACGATGATGACGATGATAATGATGATGATGATGAAGAGGAGGAAGAAGAGGAGACCAACCTGATCCCTGGAAGCAGGGACAGAGGTACCCCACCCCAGCCGAGGGCCCAGCTTCCTGCTCTACATAGAGCATTCCTCTAACCCTTACCTTCCGGTCCTGAGGGCAAAGCAAAACAAGCTGCTAGCATCCAAACCAGAGCCCCAGCATGCCCACACAGTGGCTCTCCCCTCAGGCCGCAGCTTTCTCCACTCTGAGCTAACACCCAGGTCTGCCCCATCTCTGCTCCATGTACCTTAGCCCTGGGCCTTACCTTACCCGATCCCCATGCTCTGTCCTCCCTCTTAATAGCTGCAGGCACAGGCTCCTTCAGGAGGGCTAAAGAGTGGCTGGTGGTGGTGGCGGGGGACTTGGCCCCTGGAGGCCCACTCTCAACCTGTGCTGCTCTGCTGCCCACAGTGCCCCTCCAGTGCTACTTCTGCCAGGTGCTAGGCTTTGGGGAAAGCTGCAACCAGACCCAGAAGTGTTCCCACAGCCAGCCTTTCTGCACCACACTCATCTCCCATACCAACACTGGTGAGCATCTGGGGAGGCACACCCAGGGAGGGGGCTGGAGAACGAGCCCGCACTAACACCCATGCTCCACCCTCACCCTCTGTTCTCCACACCCCCCTAGACAAAGGTCTCCTGATTACCTACTCCGTGTGGTGTACCGATACTTGCCAACCCCTGGCCAAGACTTTGCAAGACACCCACATCACCCAGACATGTTGCCAGTCCTCCTTCTGCAATACCCTACCCTGGGAACGCCCCCAAATCTACAATCCTCTGGGTGGCCAGGCAGACGGTCCCCTGGATGGGGAGGCCAGACACCCTCAAGGCGGCAGTTCAAGCAGCCCTCTAGATGATGGGGCCAGACACCCTCAAGGCGGCCGTTCAAGCAGCCCTCTGGATGATGGGGCCAGACACCCTCAAGGCAGCCGTTCAAGCAGCCCTCTGGATGATGGGGCCAGACACCCTCAGGGCGGCAAGATTGGCCACCCCCAGGTCGTCAAGGCTGCCCACCCTCGGAATGACGGGGCTAGCTTACCCAAGGGTGGCAGGGCTAATGGGCCCCAGGGCAGTGGGGCAGGGTGCCTTCCAGGCTGGACCAAATTTGGTAATACAGCCCTCCTGCTCAGCTTCCTCACCAGTCTATGGGCATCAGGGGCCTGAAGATCTGTCCCCCTCCTACCAGGAGCCCCTGGCCTCCCCTTCCCCACAACCAGCTTCAGAGAATAAACTTGAATGTTTTTTGTTGTTGTTGTTGTTGTTGTTGTTGTTTGCAATCTAGCCAGTTGCCACTCCTCTGGCGATTCTCTGCCCTCAGTTTCACCCTCGGGTCTTCTTGCTCTCTTCTCTCCGAGGGCAGCAGCATAGGTAACCTCGGTCACCTCAGATCCAGGTGTCTGTTGCCTGTGCTGTGGGGGCTGTTCGGCCTACGGGGGACCCCATCTGCCCAGCTGTGCAGAGGTGATGATGAGCCTGTAAGGTCCCTTCTCATCCTGAATGTGACAGCAATTCTTCCTCAGAGCTACCATCGAGATAAAATCAGCCCTTTCGTAGGTGTGAAGCACAGGGTAAGCCTGCAGTGACCTCGTGTGGGTGTGTGTGTGTGTATGTAGGCAGGGCAGAAAGGGTAAGAAAGGCCCCTGAAACCTGGCCCAGAAATCCATCCTCTTTTGGATTCCAGAACCTCTCTTCTAGCCTAGGCCCTCCAAGAGGAGCCCAAGGTGGGCAGCAAGTCTAGGAACAGTAAAAAAAAAAAAAAAAAAAAAGGCCCCATGGGCTCCTGAGGCAGAGAAATAGATGGCACACTCATCCCTGCCCTAGGGGATAGGGTACCTTCACTGGTGAGGAGAGGCCTCTAGCTGTTGAGCAGGTGAGCATCTCCTTGAGTAGGCAGGGAACCTGGCAGATGGGCATGTCATTGACTGGGTGTGGTCCCTATCAGCAGAGCTCTTGGCTCCCTTGACTTCTACCAGCATTTGGTGCCAGGGCAAATCTCTGGGATGGGAGAAAAAAGGCTAAGCCTGGACCACTGCTCCACCGCTGACGTGGCTGGACCTCAGTTTTCGTGCAGCAAGGAGCAAGGCTCAAAGAACTCCTGGGTCCCCAGTAGCTCAGTGTTGCAAGAACTAGAAGTCCAGAGTCCTCTCTTACACGCCAAGTTTGTTCATTGGCATGCAGTAAGAAACCCCTTCTATCCCCCGTCACTCCTTTTCCTTATTGATGTAGTGTCAATAACTAGCTGGGCTGTGTGAGGACAGGGCCCTGGGGTGAAGGAGGCACCTCTTCCTCTTTCTTCTTCCTCATTCCTGCTGACTGGAACTCAGCAGCTCTTTCTACCACGACGAAGCACCACGAGAATAGCAGGGCAACATGGAAGAAGGTTCTGGAATGTCAATAAACAGAAAGCGTTACACCGGCCCTGCACCGTCTACCTCAAGATCCCCTTTCTTAGGAGGGAAGTAAACTCCCTCGTTAAAGCTAACTGCCTTGATTTTCTGTTGCTCATATTTCCACACATTTTCCATGTGTTCATGCACATGGGTTTGCAAGCCTGCTTTGTTACACACACAGACACAGCCCTGAACGGTTCACAGCTGGGGAGTAGTCAGACTACCTACATTTAAATCTTCAATCCACCCTACCAACTCCATCGCCTCCGTGACATGGGACTACCGCGTGGATTCGGTGAGGTGCCTAAGCCTGACACCCCCGGGGTTCCCACAATTCCTAGGCAGGTCAGAGGTGCCTGCCTCAGAGCCCAGTGCAGGATGTGATCCCAAGAAAGAACAACAGGATTTGAGGGAGGGGCCGTGCCCAATCCTCCAGCCAGGCAGGGGGAGGTGGTGCTGGGTCCTGATGAGGTTTCCATCTGGGTCAGTTTCCCAAGGCTGCTGTAGTAGGTCACGTGCTCCAAGCTTATGCTGCAGAACTGGAGGAGGGTGTGGCCCAGACTAGCTTCAACCTGCGGTGTTCCTGTGTGCTGGTCTCAAAAATGTGGCTTAGATCTTAAATGTCCTCCAGACATCGGTGTTGAAGCCTTGAGCATGAGGATGTGGCAGTGTGGGAAGAGGTGGAACTTTTAAGGGGAGAGTGTGTGTGTGTGTGTGGTGTGTGTGTGTGTGTGTGTGTGTGTGGTGTGTGTGTGTGTGTGGTGTGTGTGTGTGTGTGTGTGTGTGTGTGTGTCCCTCTTAGTTACTTTTCAATAACTGAGGAAACACCACGACCTGAGCAACTTACAGAAGAGTTTATTGGGGCGTGCTGCTCAAGGATAAATTCATGGCAGGGAGCATGGCAACAGGCAGGTAAGCCTGGCACTGAAGCAGTAGCTGAGAGCGTGGCACAGAAGGAATGTCTGGGATACTGGTCATGGTGGAACTTTGAAACCTCAAAGCGAGCCCCCAGTGGCACACCCCTTCCAACAAGGCCGCACCTCCTAATCCTCCCCAGACAGTTCCACCAACTGGGGACCAAGCATTTGAACATATGAGTCTATGGTGTTCTGCTTTTTAACACCATCCCACTGCAGCGCCCTGGCCCACCAGCCATCACACACACACACACACACACACACACACACACACACACACACACACTCACAGAATACAATAGGGCAATGGGCATCTAATACCCATACATAGTCTCAGCCTGTGCCCACAGCCACAGGGATAGGAGGTAAAGACCCCAAGACTGGATTGTAAATCTACCTGAGTGCAGGCAGACTGAAGGAGGTACCAATGACACCAACCATAAGCAAGACTCAGCCTCCTCCCCACTTAGAGATGGCTCCATACCCACTCTGAGGGGTGGGGCCAAGGTTGCCCAGGGAAACAAACAGGCATCCTGGAGTTAAAAGGTTTCTTCCTCAGTGTGCCCAGACTTTTTTTTTTTTTTTTCTGAGACAGATTATTTTTATATAGCTCTGGTTGTCCTAGAACTCACTACATAGATCAAGATGTCCTCAGACTCACAGAGATCAGTTTGTCTCTGCCTCCTGAGTGCTGGAATTAAATTAAAGGCACACGCCACTGTGCCTGGCTGTGCCCAGGTTTCTTGTCTCTTAATTCTGTGGGAAACGTAAAGAAAATATACCATTTTTTTTTCTATCAAAGGGTTAAATGAGACAAAGCTTCATTTTTAAAAATTATAAAGAAGCCACTCACTTGGCAGAAATTCAAATTCCCCCAGGGTCATTACTTCTTGAATGTGCTCTCTTTAAAAAAGAGGAAAAGAAAAGAAATGCACTTTGCTTCTCAGCTGCCCTGTTCTAAACCAGACAACAGCATAAGAGTGCGTAAGAGCGCAAGGCCAATCTCTGACCCCTCAGAGTGATGGGACCATTTTGCATTTGACAAAGAGTTCCAGAGGGACCTCTGCTGGGTGTGTTTGCCTGCTTGATTTGACACTTGATTTTTCCTTCTGCAAAAGTAAAATACTTTAATTGTATTATTATATGCATAGGAGAGTCTTGTCTGCCTATATGTCTGTGTATCATGTGAGTGTCTGGTGCCCTAGGAGGCCAGAAGCTACAGGCCTGGAGTTACAGGAGGTTGAGAGCCACTGTGTGGTGACGGGAATCAAATCTAGGCCCTCTGGAAGAGCAGCCAGTGCTCTTAATGGCTGAGCCATCTTTCCACACTCCAGAAGTAAAACTTTTTGCCTTGCTGACAAAATTGTGTGGTCATTTTTGTGGGACTCCAGACTCATTTCTAGCAAGTTTCAGATTTCCCAGTGACGTCTTTGCCCGTGTGAGCAAATTAGCAGGCAGCCATAGAGTTGTCAAACTATCTTTGCCTCTGTTCTATGGCTCCCTGAGCCCCGAGGCCAGGTCCCAGGCGCGTCTCCAGAGGACCGTGAAATGAGCTAGGCAGCTCCCTAGGAGCAGTGTCTGTGCAGCCTCAGCCCCTGAGGCACCATGCTCAGCTCTTTGAAGCCAGGAGCCCCTTCGGTGAAGGCTCCCCTGCAACCCTCCCTCTGGCTCTCTCCTCTCCCAGCTTCCAAGTTCCCCAGCCTGGCTGACAGCCATAGCTTCAGGGTGATGAGAACTCTACCGAAAGGTGAGGAGAAATGACAGCTGGCTCCGGATCTGCCTGAGAAGCAGAGTATCTGCCAGACCCCATCATACTCTGAGACCGCTGTGGGCCCTTCCTGGGTGTTGGGCTCCTGGGAAGGCTTGGAGCACTCAGCAAAGATGCTCTGAGCTACAGCCCAGAACATCGATTTGCTTTCAGATGCCAGGAACAGAAAATGTAACCGACTGCAATTTTTTTTTTAATGGATGCTCTTGTCTGTTGGTTGCATGGTCGCAGTTCCTTTTGTTTATACTCCCAACTTGGGAGGCTGAGATGGGCAATAGAGTGAGACTTCATCTCAAACAAACAAACAAAAAATAAATAAATAAACAAAATGGAAGCTTTGTCACGCTTCCAAACAAGCATTCTGGGTGTCTGCTATCTGACACTGTGGCCTAACAACCCCCAAGTAGGGTTATCACTCTGGGTATGCCTGTATCTCAGTCTCTTTTTGTTCAGTCGTATTGCATCAGGGCCAACTCTAATGACCAAGTCTTACCCCAACTGCCTTTGTAAAGACTCTTTCTCTAAACACAGCCATTTCTATGGGATGGGATGGGATGGGATGGGATGGGATGGGGCCAGGTAGGAATTAAGTGTGACTTTTAGACTGCCATCCAGAACATGCTAGAACTGCTGGTCTGTCAGGAACAGGGAGACCAAGGAGACAGAAGATTTTTCAGGTAGAGGACTGGCTTCTGGGAACTCTTAGGTACTGAGGCTACAAATAGCACTCAGCCATCATACACATGTACGCATGTCCAGCTAGGTGACCATAAAGATGGTTGGTGGTCTGGGGGGAGTCTTATACTTTAATGGGCTGGTCCAGATGTACAAGTCCAGCCTGGAACACCACCGGGCTATGGGGCTAGGTGTTGTTGCTGTGAGCTACCTTGAGCTGGCTCTATTCTTACATGACACTCCCAGTCTCATCCCTGGGTATCTAGGCAGAGAGACGCCTGGCATGTGGCCTGGCTCTGGCAGAATTCAGTCTGCTGGAGAGACTGTAACAGAGAAGAAGACATTAGTTCCCTGGCCAGTGGTACCCAGCTGAAGCAAGCCCAAGGCTGCAGAACAGCCTCTGGTTGATCCTGGGAGCATAGAGGGGCCCAAGACCCTTAGTTCTTTACTTGTGTGGGCCCCTGGTGAGCTGCCAGCTGGAGCAAGGTGGAGGAGGTCCTTAGCCTAGATCCAGGCCTAGATCTTCCCAGTATTACAAAATGCCCTTGGGGTTCACTGGCATATTCAGAGGGTCTCACCTTTGTATAGACCCTGGGGGTGCCCTCCTAGATCATGTTCTGTGTGTTTGTTCCCTGTCTTGTGACCCTCCACATAAAAGAAAAACTATTTGCCTCAAATAGTGAGGGAGCCAATAGACTAAAGTAAGATCTCGCCAAGCTTAGCTTGGAAGAATTTACAAATGAGTCTGTTGGGGTTACACAGGGGGACACGAGTGATTCATAGGCAGCTGCACCACTAAAAAAAAAAAATCACAACCACTATTTTTTTTAAACTTCTGGCATTATTTAACATTTCTAAAATGACACACAGCTTGGACAGGAGGGATGGCAGTTGGAATCTCTGGATAGGTATCTTGCGACCCTCCCTTAACAGCCAAGTGTTGTAGACCTGGCTGCCTGCTGTACAGATCAGCTTACTTCTTTGTCCTAGTTTGCTTTCTGTTGCCATGATTAAAAACCACAACCAAAACCAGCCTGGTGAGGAAAGGGTTTATTTGGTTTATATGACCTCATCACAGTCCATCATGAAAGGAAGTCATGGCATAAACTTAAAGACAGGAACCAAGAATTGAGGATATGCAGAATGCTTGCTCTCCATAATTTCCTCAGCCTGCTTTTTAATACACCTCAGAATCATCTACCCAAAGCTGGCGCTGCTCACAGTAAGCTGGGTCCTATCACATCGATCACTAATCATGAAAACGCGCCTCTCCCCCCTTAGACTTCCCTACGGGCCAATCTGATGGAGGCTTCTTCTCAATTAAGCTTCTCTCTTGTTGACTCCATTTTGCGTGAAGTTGATAAAAACCAACCAGCATGTAAGACTTTGGCCCAAGATCCCCTGTTGGTCACAGCTGTTCTGCTTTTGTGATGGTAAAGGTCACAGCAAGCTCAAAAGAAACTGCTATGCTCCCTCCTTCGCCTAACTCTTAGAGTGTTTCTCTCTGAACCTTAGGAGAGGTGTTGTATATTCTCTGCTCCTCGGGGATGGACATTGAACGTCACAGCACTACTGTAGATAACAGCAATGGACCCTCATTCCTAGAATGATGATGGAGTAGCCCAAGCCAGGGGGCAAAGTCTCACAGACAAGCTAAGCATGGTGCTATCTCCGTTTCTGTTCCTGTCGCTGTGATGAAATACTCTGACAAAAGCAGTTTAAGGGAGAAAGGCCATATACAGACCACCATGGCAGGGAAGTCAAAGACAGGAGGAACTTGAAGCATCTGGTCACGGTAACTTCCACAGTCAGGTGGCAGGGAGAGAAAGAGAGAGAGAGAGAGAGAGAGAGAGAGAGAGAGAGCAATGAACCAATGAACAACTGCTGGTGCTCAGCCCACTTTCTCCACGCTGTACAGTTCAGGAAGTTTTGCCCAGGGAACAGCGCCACCCACAGTCAAGATGTAATCAAGCAACATAATCAAAGTAATCGCCCTATGGGCAAGGCCAGAGGATTGTCACCCAGGTGATTCTATGTTAGAAGGACCCTTCTGTTTGAGGTTACAGTCCTCCCAGCCCAGATAGCCATTCTGAGTTTGATGTCTCCCCATCAGGACTTCCTGCTCTCTGCCTGACTTCATCTGGAGAGTTTCTTTAGACACAGATGCCGCTAACCACATTTGATATATGGCCTTTGACACAGCTCCTTGCTAACTCTCTCCTCCCTGTGCCTATGGGATAATTAGGTACTATGTTCCTGTTCATATGATAGGGTTGTGTTTAATGCAAAACAAGCATCCTCAAAGTGCCTAGTTCCAACCAATTATGTACCCCTATCCCTGGAGGGTTCCCCACCCACTCCCCACGGGGTAGCTAGCCTTTGTTCTCTGGAATTAAAGATGAACTAGCTCCCTGCAGTGGCTCCCGGAGTGTGTGATCTCTGTAGAGTGCTTGCAGGCCATTCCAGGCACGCTCTGTCTCGTGCCCCTCCTGACATCATGGACTGATGGGAGACAGCCCCCAGGCGGGAGGAGAACCACAGTTCTAGAGCCCATCAAGTTGATAACTGACTCCAACCATCACAGTGTCACAGGTCTATAAGCCCAACTAAATCTGAAGGCTGAAGCAGGACGATAAGTTTGCTTATTAGCCTTGGACTAATGAGACCCTGTCTCAAAATTAAAAATCAGAAAAGAAGACTGACGATATGGCTCAGCTGATAAAGTGCTCTCCACGGAGTCATGAAGCCAAGTTTCCATCCCTAGCACCACGTGGAAAGCTGGCCATGGCAGCATGCCTGTAATCCCAGCTCTGGGAAAGCTGACACAGGAGGCTCTCTGAGGCTTGTTTGGCAGCTTAGTCTTGCTGTATTGGTGAGCTCCGTGTGAGACCATACCTCAAGAAATAACGTGGAACTGGGCATGGTAGCACACAACGTTAACTCTAGCACTCAGGAGGCAGAGGCAGGCAGACCTGTGAGTTCCAGGCCAGCCTGGGCTACAGAGTGAATTCCATGGTAACTAGGGCTACACAGAGAAAGCCTGTCTCAAACAAAACAAATCAAAAGTAAGGTGGAGAGGGCTTCTGAGATGCTCAGCAGTTAAGAGCACTTGCTAGTCTTGCAGAAGACCTTTGTTTGGTTCCCAGGACCCACATAGCAACTCACAACCCTCTGTAACTCCAGTTCCAGGAGATCCAACGTTCTCTTCTTACCTGAGGGCAGCATGCACACACACGGTACACACACATGTGTAGGCAAAACACCCACACACATAAAAATCAATAAATCTTTCTAGAAACAGATAAGGTAGAGGTAGAAGCAAATGGTAGAGGAAGGCACCTGACATTAACCTCTAGACTCCACACTCATAAGCGTGCGCACACACACACACACACACACACACAGACACACACACATAGTAGATAGAGCTGGGGATACAGCTCAATGGCAGAGTACTTATCTAGCATCTATAAGATCCAGGTTTAAACCCCAGTTGTTGTTGTTTTTTAAGTCACAGACAACCAAATGGCCTGTGTCCTTTTCATCCTGCTTCAGTGGACAATAGCCAGAGAGTCCTTTGAACCGAGCCCACCAGTGAATACTTTTTTCAGTGCCCATGTTACTTACTGGAAGATACAACTGCATGCCAAGGGGTCCTAAAAAGTCAGTCTAATTCATGGGGACAGAGGAAGTGTCAGTCCGGGGTATGCATGCTTTACCTGAGACAGTCAGTTGTCCACAAATCCAGCAGTCTGACCACTTACGAATC
Source organism: Psammomys obesus (assembly GCF_907164565.1). NCBI lineage: Eukaryota > Metazoa > Chordata > Mammalia > Rodentia > Muridae > Psammomys > Psammomys obesus. Next base: position 1,641,772 of record NW_026596079.1, on the reverse strand, counting down.
TCTGCAGTAACCTCCGCAGCTATAAAAAGGACTTCTGCTGGACATTAGCAGCAGTATTCTGTGGATGTAAGCACATATGTTTAGAAGGTTAACTTGACAGGTGCATCGCATCCTTCTAACCAGCAATAGCAAGAGCCTTCATGCTAGGGCCTATGGCTTCTCCACCCACAGGTTTTTGTACTGGCTTGCAGCACCAGGCATACTGTGGAGCGGGCCTTAAATTCAATCTGAAATCAGTTGTTTGCACCTCTAACAGTACTGATACTTAGCACCAGTGAGCACATTTGCCTGGCATGCTGATTTTGCAGCAGGTTGGGCCCACAACCATGCAGCAAAGTTGGGGACAGTTCTCTTGCAGCCTGCATAGCACTTTCTGATGCTAGGAAAGCAAGCCAGGAAGCTTCCGGCTCAACCACAGGTTAACTTCCCCAGGTCCTGCAATCAGAGCGTGTGGTGCCTCCAGCAAGAGCGATTTACTGTCTAGATCTAGTGTACAACCAGCCATAGTAAGAATATCCCATATGGCATGGGAGACCCCAAGGGCCTCCCGGGCCAACAGCTCACAATGAGGTAATCAACTCTGCCACCGGGATTTGTATTCAATAACCTTCTTGATTATAAGGATACTTCTCCCCAGACATCTGGGGTACATTCTGCATTTAAGTCTTTTAATTGTAGTTACTGCAATCCGTTCTATCAAATACCCAGCCTCTATAGTATTATGGGGCAGGCAGACGTACCATTGGACTTTCTCAGCCTAGTTGTGCACATCAGCATTGGTGACTGCTGGCTTTCTGGGGTGCCCATATGTGACACTGAGCTGGGTGAGACCCTTGATGGTGACATCACCACTGTCTGTTACTTAGTGATGCTTGTCAGAGACCGCATGGCAGTGTGCAGATGAGAGGACATTTGCTTGCCCCGCCCCCCCAACAGTCATAACCCTATGACGTCTACTTGCCAGTCCCATACGGGACAGGTAGATTGTGTACTTGTCCCATCATATCGCCTATCTTCCACAGTCCTAGTTGGAAGCCGCCCTTGGGTGTTGAAACAGCATGCAGAATATACAAGTGTTCTATGGGGATGTTGGCTCTTCTCTGGTCTATGTTGGCTTGCCGGTGATCAGACTTCATATGAACCCATCAGACAGCTCCTTATGGTACCTGAGGCAGACGGTCTGCATTTTGTATTTTTGGTAAAGACATCTGATTCCTAGTTTCCAGGAAGGCTCATTGGGCTCAACATGTGCTGCCATGTGAGGCCGCACTACAGACTCCGGTTTCTGCTGAGCTCTGTTATATATCCCTTTCACATCTGTTGTCCTGATAGTAGCCCACCCAGAGCCTGCCAGTTCTCTCTTCCCCACTGGCCATTGAATACAGCCCAACTGTCAGCAGATGATGCCACAGGTCAAGTCTCAGAGTTGGCACCATTCAAGTTGTTCTTAACTCAGCTGTGGGATACCCACACTCCCCCCCCCCCTCCAGCCACATGGTGAAAACATTTCTTCATATGGCTGCAAACACCCATTCCTGTCTGGTGGCCTTGTTCCTACCAGCGACGTGGCAAGCATCTACAAGAATGAAAACGGTTGTCAGCAATTTGCCTGGTGGGACTTTTGGTTCAACCACTGTGCGGGGCTCAGCGGCCTGAAAAGACGCTGAACCAAGTGCCGCTTAGATGGTGAGAGGGCTTGCAAGCACTGTAGATGTGTGCTACCTTTGCGGAGTCACATTCTGTGCCGCCCCCGAAAGAGGTCTGACCCCTCAGAAGGCCTTCCTTCATCCCAGGCTTTTATCAGATAAGCTGCTTTCACTGTCACTGAGACAGAACCAGCAATAGAGACCATCTGTCACAATGCTTTGTACACAGCTAGCAATCACCATCCTGGCACTATATACCAAGCTCCTATCTTTTTCCATGACTGAGACCAAAGCCCCATTAGGACTATTTTGCTCAAGCCATTTCTTTCTTCTTCTTCTTTTTTTTTTTCCTAAGATTTATTTCTTATTTATACATTACTCTTGCCTGTGTGACAGAAGAGGACACCAGATCTCATTATAGACGGTTGTGAGCCACCATATCACTGCTGGGAATTGAACTCAGACTTTTGGAAGCACAGCCAGTGCTCTTAACCTCTGAACCCTCTCTCCAGCCCGGCCATTTCTTATGTAGACTCCCAACTGTAGCCTTCTAAGCTTCTGGCGACTTCTAACACAAAGGAAGAGCGTAGGACTGGGGCATACAACTGTTTAGTTTGCCCTACAAAAATCTTGAAGCCTCGCTGAGCCTTGTTGTCCCAATCCCATGTGGCACCTTTCTGTCAAGTTAAGCAAAGGTTGAGCAACTCAGGCAAGGTGAAACATGAAAGCATTCCAGTGTTTCGGGAAGCCCCAGGAATACCTGCGGCTGTTTTACTCCTGCAGGTGCAGGCTGTTCTAGGATATTCTGAATGCTTATGTTAAATATCATCAATACCTTACCCTACCATAAGATCCCCAAAGCTCACAGCTGTGCCTGGCTCTGGCACCTGGAGCTTCCCATCCTTGGTCCTAAAAGTGAATGTACGTATGACTTCCGGGTGCTTTTCTAACTCTGGGAGACACTCAAATTGGCATCCTGTCATCCACGTAGTGAAACCTTCCTTTTAAAGATTTTTTTTTAAATGTCTATTCTTCATTTTACATGCGTGGACGTTTCGTCTGTGTGGATGTGTGTGTGTGTGTGTGTGTGTGTGTGTGTGTGTGTGTGTGTGTGCACCACTTATGTATCTGGTGCCCATAGATGCCAGTAGAGGACATCAGAGCCCCTACAGCTGGAGTTACAGGAGTTTGTGAGCCACCCAACGTGGGTCCTAGGAATTAAGCTGAGATCCTCCACAAGAGCAATACTCTCTTTTTGAGCCATCTCCAGACCCTATAGAGATGGTTTTAAAGGTGTTAGCAAGGTCCAATGCAACAAAGAAAGATCCTGTCATTCGTATCAGTTATTCTGCCCAACAGCAATGTTGTTTACAATGGTATGGATGTTGTTTACAATGGTATGGATGTGGGAGTCGCTGTGTTACTGGGATCTCTGTAATCCACAGTCTTCTCTATCAGCTCTCAGACTTCTTTTCACTTGCTTACTTATTCAGCTTTATTTTACCTGTATGAATTATCTGCCTGTGTGTACACCACATACATGCTTGGTGCCTACAGAGGCCAGAAGAGGATGTCAGATCCCCTGAACCCAGAGTTATAGCCGATTGTGAGCTGTTATGTGTGAGTGCTGGAAATGGAACACAAGTCCTCTGAGAGAACAGCCAAGGCTCTTAACCATTGAGGCATCTCTACAGCACCATGTCTGGCTTTGTCAGTGTTGAAAGGACCTTGGACTAAGCAAATAATCACCTTTCCTAATCCCTTGATGGTAGCTGTGATTCAGGCTCCCGCTTTGCTTTTACAGTTCACACTGTCAGGAGAAACTACCCCATCATGTTGTGTGATTCTTCCTTGGGAGCAGATATGTATGAATGCATATCTATTCAATCCAGACAGGACACCAGTGACAGACCAAAGAAAGAAGTCATCTGGCTGGAGAGATGGCACAGAGGTTAAGAGCACTGGTGCTCTAACAAAGGTCCTGAGTTCAATTCCCAGCACCCACACAGTGGCTCATAACCATTTACAATGAGATCTGGTGCCCTCTTCTGGTGTGTAGGTATACATGCAGGCAGAGTACTGTATATATAATAAATAAATGTAAATCTTTTTTAAAAAAAAAAAAAGAAAGAAAGAAAAGAAAGATGTCCTCCGCATCTAATTTAGTGAACCAGTGAATTGTTTGGGGGGTTACTTGTAGAGGCATGGGTAATTCAAAGGTAGCTGCAGTCACCAAAAATCCCACCTCCAACATTGGAAACAACTCAGAAATACTGCATCCCTGGAGCTCTCTGCATGACTTGCAAGTAGCTTGGCCTAGCGGAAAGTCTCCTCTAACAAGCAATTATTCACTGCTTTTGCAACCTTGAGCAGGAGTCTTGAAAATCTTACACATTTTGTTTACTACCGGAGTCTTAAGAGCTTCCCCCTTTTGGGGGTGGGGAAAAGGAATGTTCCAATTCAGAAGAAATAGCTACACACAGAAAATAGGGGTCTGCAGAATGGAATGTACTTCGGCAACATGCCCATTCCTAGCATATTTTCTTGCTAAGGAGAAATATTAAAAATATGCTCTCGAAAGGCTAATTGCCTCACCTTGGGACAAGCTTAGTGTTTTTCATGTGCACTGTCTTTCATCCATATCTAACCACTACTGCCATTTGGCTCTCAATGTTCCCATGACTCCAAGCACATTCTGGTCTAGCATCCATCAAAGCTCAAATGTTTTACATATTAGGCACACAATGGCCCAGGGTTCAGTAGGGAGCCTCCAGTGACCCTGCATGGCCTCACTTCTAGGAACTCTCGGTCATCTCCTCAGAGTCCTAGGGTGGTTCCCACCCCAGAGATCTCTTTCCGTAGCAGATAGTATGGTGGGACCTGCCAGCCACGGCCATGTGTCACTTTGTAAAGCTCCTTCATTTTGGTTAAACAATGACAATTCTTGGAACTAAAGTAATTTTGTTCCCAGTGACTTGTTTTTCTTGATTCTTAATGCTCCCCAGCCTCTCCATTCAGGTAACAGTGGCCATGAAGGATGCTTATTAATCTCCTGGTGTTCTTTGCTCACCATATGCCTTATTTCCTTAGCTACCCCTAGCAACAGCCAACAGTGGGCCTAAAAAAAGAACGTTTCACTCCTCTCCCCCTTTTCCCTTTTCTGCCCTTTAGTCATGCCAGCCTGGAAGCAGATGCTGGGCTCTCTGCTTTCTGCACCAGAGATCTACCTTCCGTGGGTCTGTCTCCAATGAAACCTGTGCTTTTGCAGAATCAGCCATCAGCATGTGGATCCTGGGAACCATGCTCAGATCACCTTTACTTGCTGAGCCATCTTGTTGGTCCTAGATAATTTTCTTAATATTTTTGGAATAGTTGGCTTACCTGAGAGTTTTCCTGCCCAGGTGAGTGACAGAGCCATTTGGGTTAACTGAAGGGAGGTGATGATGGCTTTTACTACAAGGCCCCTGCTAGGTAGTAATGTTACGATCTTTGGAGCAGTATAGAATGTCACCTCATCACCCAAGGCGGAAGAAATGATTCACATCATCTATTCTTTTGGCCAAAAATCATGTTAACAACACAGGCATAGAAGAATTAAATTAAAACATGTAAATAATTCTATAAAAGTAGCCACTTTTAGGACAAGGGGGATAGTCCGGGCAAACATGAAGGTCTGATCTCAAATCCCCAGAACACAGATAAAAAGCTGGGCATGGTTGCACATAAGCCCAGACCTGTGGAGGGATGAAGACCAGAGGATTATTAGGCTTTCCTGCCAGCCTAGCTCCAGAGTCCATGAGAGACCCTGTCTCAAGGGAATAAGATAGAAAATAACAAAACCGTATGCCTGATATTGTCTTCCCCTGGCCTGCACATGTGCACAGGACACATGTTAATGTTCATGGTTGCAACAGGAATAAAAGAAGCTGTGCCTGCCCCAGTCGATATCAGGGCAAATCATGACCACTTGACCAATAACAAAGAAACCAGTGCAGCTTTTGAATTTGTTATTCAATAAATTCTGACATTGTGAAAAGACACAGAGATGCGTTCATCTCTGTCTCTGACATCATGTACTCACAACAAACACCCACTACAGGGTCACTTGCTCCCGTTCTTGCCTCATGTTGGACAAGAGTTGCAGCTTTACAGACAGGGACTTGATTCCTCTAGGCTCTCCGGAGCCTTCTTGCCTCCCGAGACAGAAGGCATCTGTTGAAGGCGCTCTTACTGTTCTTCGCTGGGCTGTAAAACCCTGGGAGGGGTTGGGAGGCACAGGTGCCGTCCCTAAGGCAGGAAATCCTGAGGAAGGACCCCATGGTTTGTTGAAGCCAGTGACACAGGGACAATCCATTGCCACTGGGGAGGTCCTACGCTACCCAGTTCTCTGTATCCAGGTTCCCACGTAAATGTCCACTATCAGGAATTCTCCAGTACACAGACAGACACTCTGTCACTGAAGACAGTACTTCCTCAGGCTGATCCTAGATTATGCACACCAAACACTCCAGCCCACCAGACAAAGAGGATCTGTGTCCAGATGGCTCAAAGGCAGTGTCCAGACACTGGGGGCTTCTCAGCAGCAGGCACCTCATTATCTTCTTAGGGAAAATCTTGGACCACGTAAGCAAACCCAGACCATGGTCCTAGCAGTTGGGTCCCACCAAGAGTAGAATTCTCCGGAGGGCAGCCACTCCAAAACAGAACCTGTTCCACAAATGAAATGTGGGTAGGGGGTCAGGACAAGCCTGAGTGAAAGCATGCCTGACAGCCAGGCGAATAAGGATGGTATCTATAGTCCACCCACTTTATTAGAGAATAGGTAAGAGACTTGTTACTGGGGACTATATGCAGATGGCAAGAAGCACACAGACCACCAGCCATCTGGGAAACGCAAAGAAAAGCCAACCTCCCTATACCAAATGCTGGTGAGGCAGAAAGCTCCAGGCTGCTGATAGGAATGAATGAGAAATGGCACCGTCTCTCTGGAAAGCAGCTTGCCTGAGTCTTTGGAAAGGGAACAAGCAGTTTGGGACCTAGCAACTGCATTCCTGAGCAAGGTCCCAGGGAAATGAAATGAAACAGCATAGGGGCGGGGGGGGGGGGGGGGGAAGGCTTCACAGCAACCTTGTGACACATCCTTCAGTAGACAAAAGAATCCAAAGCTGTGGCACACAAACCACAAAGGATGCAAAGCTGCGGTGCACAAACCGCGGAGAAAGCTCCGTCAGGAAGCCGAATGAACCACCTTTCAGTACAAAGCCACCCTTATGAATCTAGACAGCAACCCCCCTCCCCCAGTGATTAATAGCAAGCTCTGACACGCCAGACAATTACCTTTGTCTAGCATATTGGCATGGAGTCTAAAAGGATGAGAGGGAGACCACAGATCAGTGGTTTGCTAGAAGTCCGAGATACCGGCTTCCCCAGCACTAAAGGCCCTAACATTGTGTACTAGCCATGCAAAATGGCGTCCCCAGAGAGACTCAGCCAAGCACACAGCAGCTCGATCGGATTCTCGTAACTGCATTAGAATTGCAACGATCTCCAAGCGCCGTGGGGCACATTTATAATCCCAGGACTCGAAAGAGGCTGAGGCGGGAGATTGCTGGTTCTAAAACAGCCTGGACAAAATATAGCGATGGAGATTATATCCAGAAAGGCGGAATAACACAAAAAGTGACTAGATTTAAGTATCTATAGAGATAAAGGCTGGGAGCCCGGGGTGGAGGACAGAGCGGAGGAGGCCTGACTCAAGTTTTGAAGGGGTTTGGGAATGGGAGTGTGGCGAGTATCAGGCGGGTTCAGGGTGGCCACAGGCCACGCAGGACTGGGTCCACCGTTCCGGAGCTGACGGGCAGCACAGGTGACTCTAGGACTGCAGACGGCTAGGAGCCTTGAGAAAAAGAGGCGCCCCCGCGCCTGTGAACGCCGGGAGAAAAGCGCCGCCCGCAGTCCAAATGCCTGCAAAGGCGCACACAGCTCCTCGGCATGCCCGCAAAAGAGGCGCAAGGCCCCATCCGCAGCACCACAGAGAGGTCGGGCCGTATCTCCTAGAGCGGACCCGAAGGGGCTCTACGGAGCTCTACGGAGCACAGCGCAATACCACAGAGAGGCCTGGCGACCGCTCCTAGAGCGCGCTAGAATGACGTATGAGCGGGCGGGGCTACAGAGCATATGGCTGTACCACCGAGAGCCGGGCCAGGACCCTAGAGCGGCACTAGAGACGGCTTAAGGCGGTGGGCGGGGCTATGGTGCGCGCAGCACCACCGAGAGGCGGGGGAAGGTAGAGCGGCACCAGCCAGAGGGGCGGGCGCCTTCGGGTGCGAGAGAGGCGGGAGTGGCGGGCTCGAGAGGGTATTGTAACGGTCCCTCGACTGCCCGCCTGCCTGCCCACCGCCAAGTTCCGCCGGCGTCTGCGCTCGGCACCTACCAGGTACCTTCTGCGTGTACGCTCCGTGTCACTGACCGGCCGAAGGCCGGTTTCTGGGTCGTTTCTCCGTGGGCCGCCAGCCCCTCGGCGGTGCTGCGGAGGTTCTGGAGGCGGGGAAGGTGGGGCGGGCTTCCTAGTGAAGCCCCTTGTTGCTGGGTGCCTGGAGCTCCTTATCCCGCCGGGTCCAGCAGCACCTTGGTGGACCTGAGTCCTTAGGCCAGCTGAATTGAACTAAGTTACCTGAATCACTCGCACCTTCTCTGAAGGGAGGGGGCGAATAAAACAATCGCGGTGCTCTACCCTGGTTTTGTTTTAATGGCTATTTCAGTTTTCAGTGAGGATGAGCAAACTCATTCAGCTTCGGTGAGCAAATTCAGACATCCCATTTGTAATATCTTTCCCCAAAGTGGTGGTGTTCCAGTTGGTACTGAGCTTAAGATGCTGTCAGACAGGGACTCTCAGGTGTCTCCTCCTGATGAGTAGTCCCACAAGAGACAAACACTTTCAGATGCTGACCTGGAACTTGGACTCTGAATCCAGATAAGAACTTTATCTGTTGGGTTAGATATGTAGGCATCTGTTTAGTGCTTAGAACAAAACACAGTGTGCTCCCAATGTGACAGTTGTGGTTTTGGAAAGGTGTGGGAGCTCTAGATGGGACTGCAAGCATAGCCTACCCCTTCCGGCCTCCAGGGGTAAAAGGGATGGTTAGGGTTTGGAGATAAAGAGGGATCACATAGAGAGGCTCATCAGTGCGAGGGGAAGCCTTTGGGAGTGTGATGGGGTTTGCTGGCTGCTGTGGATTATGAGGACAGCCCTGAGTTTTCTAGTCTTAGAATCAGGTTGTGTGTGATGATGTTTCTTCCCCTTTCAGGGTATACACACAGTCCTAGTGTGGGCAAGTAGAGAGGATAAGGAAGAAAGAACAGGGAAGGTTCCAATTGGGAAGGTGGGGAGTGGCCATTGGTCCATGATGAATATGGAGTTCTCTGGAATGAGTGAAAACCTTGTGCTCAGGCCAAGAAGTATCTCCTGGTCAGTAGCTGAGTGAGTGAGTTGCCTGTAAAAGAAATAAGCATGCTACGGACCGCTGAAGTGGACAGCTCTGGGGAGTCCATTGTAGTCTGAGAAGCTCATCAAATGAGCAGCTGGGAAGGCAGTAGGAGGAGGGACTGCAGCCCTAAGAGCTGCCTTTGACTTGTTGTTAATGCTTTTGCCCCCAGATGCAAGAAGACAGTGGTTCTGTCTACTTGGTGCCAAAATGCAGCTTTATAAGGAGGATTTGGTGAGCTGTCTCTGACAGTGAAGTCACAGAGAAGGAGCCAGGCAGCCATTGGCTGGGAACCCTCAGTCTTCCCTGGCTTCCAGGGTTTTTCTTACTTCCTAGGAGCAGCAATGGAAAAGCCTACAACCAGGAAAAAGAAGACCCAAGCCCCAAAGGAGGAAGCAGGTGTGCAAAAGGCCACTCTCAAAGCAGAGAAAACATCAAGAGGGAAAAAGCCAACCAAAAGGACAAGAACCCGAAAGCCCCGCAAAGAGCATGTCCTCAGTCCCGAAGATGAGGCGACTCTCTTCGATGCCTTCGATGCCTCATTTAAAGATGACTTTGAGGGTGTCCCTGTCTTTGTTCCTTTCCAGAGGAAGAAGCCCTATGAGTGCAATGAATGTGGGCGAATCTTTAAACACAAGACAGATCACATTCGCCACCAGAGAGTTCATACTGGAGAGAAGCCCTTTAAGTGTAACCAGTGTGGGAAGACCTTCAGGCACAGCTCAGATGTCACCAAGCATCAAAGAATCCACACTGGTGAGAAGCCCTTTAAATGTAGCGAGTGTGGAAAGGCCTTCAACTGCGGCTCCAACCTTCTGAAACACCAGAAAACGCACACTGGAGAGAAGCCCTACGGCTGTGAGGAGTGTGGAAAATCCTTCGCCTACAGCTCCTGCCTCATCCGGCATCGGAAGCGCCATCCAAGGAAGAAGCACTGAGCAGGGCAGCCTGCAGCTGTGGATCCTTGTCACATATCTGATGATGGTCCAGGTTTCCTGTGCAGTGCGCTGTTGACTGCCCATCTGGCTGCCTGTTTCTGTCCTAAAAAGGAAAACTCACCCATCAGACATGAGAGCCCAAAGAGACTTTCTGCCCTGTGAGTCTAACCTAGTGCTAACACGGTGCTCCCCGGGGCTTCCTGCAGCTCCAGCCATTTTCCAGACTACTTCATGCTACTCAGGGCCATCTTTGGAACAGCTTTGGGTCGCCGAGAACTTAAACAGCGTGAGAGGCGCCCCTGTTGGCAAGGGCCACTGCCTTCCTCTGATGCCTCTGCCTGCACCATCCTCTGTGCTTTTGGCAGTTCTTCTGAAGGCTTCTGGCTCTGGATGCCCAGCCCCATGCAGTCTGCTAGGGGCGGGGAACCCTGATGTGAATGGCAGGCAACACTGACCAGCTCTGAGGACCCAGTCCCCTTGGACAGTCCCAGGTCCTGCTCATCTCTGTGCAGCTGACTTCAGTGATCCTGAAATTTTTTCTTTTTTTGGCTGAAATCTCTCTTTTTGCCTGAAACAAGTGTCTGAGCTCAGCACTTGGGCCTGGAACTGGGCTGCACTGTGTTTCCTTGTCCCAGCCGCATCTAGACAAGTAGCCTGGACCCACCCGAAATGGGCTTAGCAGACCCTTGTACCTTGCCATAGTGGCAGATTTTTTTTTTTTTTTTTTTTAGACTAGGTCTTGTAGCTCCAGGATGCCATCAGCAGCGTCTCTCCACTGTACCTTTAAAAAAACAACTGTGGTCTGTCCCCTGCTAGTCAGGTCAGATCCACTTTCTGCCGGTCACCAGGGCAAGACCATGTGGCTATGTCTGCTCTGTCCCAAGTGCTCTGTGAAGTCTGTGTCTTAAGGACAACAAATTGACTACTGACCGGGAGGGTAAGTTGGGGGAAAGTTGGCAGAGATTTTGGACATCCAATAATAGTGGCTTTAGTCTTTGGGGACCCTGCCCTACAAAAAGGGTCTCTAGTCAGATGGCCTGTTGACAAGGCCATCTCTAGGCCTTGAGAGGGCCCTGCCCCAAATGTTGCAGGCAGTTATGTTCCCTGGTGAGAATGTTTGACCAGGTGTGGTAGTCCATCTCCATGGTTGACCTGACTGGATATAAAATCACCTAGGAGACACATCAGGTGTGTCCGTGAGGGTGTTGCCAGGGAGATTCAGTTCCCCGAAGAGGGAACACCTAGCCTGAGTGTTGGCAGCACCATAAGGTCTTGGGTCCTACACTAAATTAAAAAGGAGAAAGCTGGGCCATTGAGATGGCTCAGCAGGCAATGGCACTTGCTGCAGAAGCCTGGCAAGTTGAGTTCACTCCTGGAACCCACGCAAAAAAAAAAAAAAAAAAAAAAAAAAAATGGCAACAGAGAAGCAACTCTTCAGAATTGTCCTCTGACTCCCACATGCAAACAACAGCACTAGAGATTTAAAAAGAAAAACTTGAGCGTTCATCTGTCTGTTCCCCAGTTACAGGCAATGTGACCAACCATGTCACACTCTCCACCATGGTGGTCTGTATCCCTTCAAACCTGGAGACAAGAAAACCCTCAGTTGCTTTTTCAGACAGTTGCCACAACACTGAGAAAAACAACAATATGCCAGGTTAGCCATCCTCCTTCTAAAAGCTGAAACAAGCAGTGTGTTTCTCTGGTGCCTCCTGTGGCATTGATCTGGCCAGGTTTACACATCTGGCCAGATGTGTAAGCTGAGACTGCAGCAGTTCATTCTAGGCAGAAGTCTTCCCACACTGGCCTCTCCCATGCAAGCACCCCCAGGAGTGTTTTACCAGACTTGATCCCTATGGGAGAGGAAGGCTTCATCTAAGACAAAAATCCAACAAGGTGAAATTGTGGGAAAATGGGCATCAGATGGTATAGATGTGTGCCTAACATGCTCAGGCAGCATTGTCCTGGGTTAGAGGAGTTGTCCACACACTGCTGGAACATTAGAAACCTGGAGTGTTGCCAGGTAGCAAGGCCACATCCTGGTCCCGGCCTGTGGCCCTGACCTTAAGAATGTGTGCTAAGGTTTCATCATATGGGGTCACACAATTTCCTCAGTGTTGAGAGGAAACCAAAGATAATATATGTTCATACACACCAAGAGGGCCACTAGGCAGGGTGGCCCAGTGTCATTCCTCATGAATTTTGTTCTTGCCTTTGGAGCCATTCACCTGTGCACGTATTACCACAACCCTTAGAGATGGCACAGAAAGAATGGGTGTGGCCATGTGCTCACCAAACTTAAAAGAGGTGCTGCCATAATTTGTTTGCCGGCCTGTTGGGTTTGTTGTTTGTTTTGTTTTGTTGCGACAGCCCAGGTTTTCTTGTCTGTCACTGTGTAGCCTGAATTGGCCTTACACTCACAGTCCTGCCTAAGCCTCTGGAATGCTGGAGTCATAGGCATGAACCATCAAACATGGTTAAAATAGATGTAGAAGTGCTTCCTTAGTGTCTGTTTTTTACATTTGTTTATTTAAAACAGGATCTTGATATATAGCTCAGGCTGCTGAGAACTCTATAGCCCACTGGCCTTGAACTCACCATGATCCTCCTGCTTCAGCCTCCCAAGTGCTGGGATTTACAGGCATGCATCACCCAATTCTTAATGAGGAACATGAGAGTTTGAGCACAGAGAGCTTGCAGGCTTGTTGCTTCGAGCTCTGTGTAGGCTAAGTCCTTGAGAGCTAGGACCACGAGTTGGTCAGACAAAGCTGGCTAAGGACATCTGGATCCCTGGGTGCAGGAACTGGACTGGTGCCATGAATGGCAAGGAGCCTTCTGCAGTTTGATGCTCCAGGAGAGTGACAATGTAGACATAGACCCTATAGCAGCCCATATTAGTGAAACACAACCCAAGGGGTGCCTCCATTGTCTGATTTGATTTGTGCAGTGCCCTGATAAAACCCATCGTTGACAGAAGTATCCCTTTGAATGGAAGGAGCTGTTGACTTAGAAAAATAGAGCCGACTCCAGCTCAGCCACTCCCTAACCTAGCCACATGGACTGTTTCTGGATTAGATTACAAATAATTCATTCCTTGGTGTCCTTTCCACATTTTAGGATGCATAGAAAAGGCTCTAGATACAGAATGCCATTCAGTTAAATAATACTGCCCCCATATTGGCCCTGAGAAACACCTGCAGCAGTGCCTGGGGGCAGTTGAGTCATCCCTCCTAGTCATCCCTCTGGCCAACAGGTGGGTTCATAGTTGACATTGGAGTCCTGGGGATGGAACCCAGGATTTTGTGGGTGCTGGGCCAGTGCTTTGCCACTTAGCTATACCCCAGCCCAGGGTTCTTTGAAAAGAAGAATCAAGTTGGTTTTTTTGCTTTTTCTTTTGTTTTTGCATAGTCATGGCTGGCTTCCACTCACAGACCCACCTGCCTCTGCCTCCTAGGCTCTGGTATTAAAGGCTTAGATCAGCACACATAGCCACAGAACCATATTCAAAGCCAATGTCTTGAGGAGAAAGGAGGCGGTGAGAGCATGAGGTCTTCAGCTAAAGTCTCTTTGCGTGCATCTTGCAATGTTGGGTGTATTGTTGAACCTTGTGCCTCAGTTTCTTCCCATGCAAGGTGAATGGCAGTGCTAGGCTCCGAAGAGTCAACTAGAATTCAGTGACGATGTGTGCCAGTTGAGGTGTGGCCAGGTATGGTGGTGGACGTCTTTAATCTCAGCACTCTGGAAGTAGAGACAAACAGATCTGTGAGTCCAAAGCCAGTCTGGTCTACATAACCAGTTCCAGAATAGCCACAGCTACATAATGAGACCCTCTCTCAAAAAAAAAAAAAAGGAAGGAAGTCTAGGTATGGCACTGGCTTGTGCCTGTGGCTTTAATACATTGCAAGCTCTTCCTGATGTGTTGGCATGCTTTTACATTGTTTTGTGATTTTCTTTGTGTTTGTCTGTTTACCACATGCATGCAGTGCTCTCGGAGGCCAGAAGAGGGCGTTGGATCCTCTGGAACTACAGTTACAGTCAGTTGTTAATCATCTTGTAGGTGCTAGGAACCAAATCCAAGTCCTCTGAAAGAACAGACAGGGCTCTTAACTGGTGATGCCCCTTGTTGGCATGCTTAATAAGACCAGATACCCACTCACACACATGGAAGGCACGCCTGCAAGCTAGCAGCCCTAGATGCTTCCTTCCCTAGGGGCACAGCTGAATTCAACAAAGTCAGCATGGAAAACGGTGAAAGAACATGTTTTGTCTTGTTTTGTTTCCAAATGCAATTCGTGACTATGGGGAAAGTAGGAGGAGGTCATGGTCCAGCCCCAGCAGAAATGGGAGAGTGTCAGAACTGAGGCTTGTGTTGTGCCACGAGTTCTCATGTACAGCTGAAGCCCCACATCCCTCTGCACCATTCACTTTTCATTGGGGAGCCCACAGAACTGACTTGCCCATAACCCACCCATTTCCTTCTGTTTGCTGTCTCCTGGTGAATGAGGATCTGCCCTCTTCTCATCTACCCAGACTGTTCTTTGTTTTTTTTTTCCAGGCTGCTAGATCAGATCTCCCCAGCAAGAAGCTCAGAGGACTCAAGAGAGTCAGCCTCTACCTCTACCACAGGACCCAGCAGAGGCCAAGCGGGTCATACACCAGGGAGGCTGTCATCACTGAATCCATTAGCAACAGGAGAACTGTAGATGGGTGAGTTCAGGGTGGTATTTTAGACTCCATGTGATAACTATAGGGTACTCTCACTTGTTCCTACCCTGAAGTTGAGATGGCCACATCACATCACCCACAAGCAGCCATTACTTCTGGCTTGCTGTCAGCCTACTGAAGAGTCCCCAGCACCAGCTCTTTACTTCAACGAGAGACTCTGACAGCCACCTGGCAACAAACTAAATGTTCAGAACCTCCTGAATGCTTTGAGACGTGTCCTTGGAACAATTACAAGCACTACAGCAAAGTGTTGGGATTCTGATTCCAGAAGCGTACTCAACCGCATCCAGAAATTTCTGGAACATGCAAGGCAGCTCCAACTGTCAGCATGTTCACTGCCACATCGGGTGGGCCTTGTTGGACAGGAAGAGTTCTGACCAGCACAGCTGCTGCTGAGCCTCATTTAGAGCAGAGAGCACTGCAGGGCCTGATAACAAAAGAGAGGGAACAAGAGCTCTGAGCTGTACTAACATCCATTCCTGCAGCCTCTTCCCAGCCAAGAGAAAAAGCAGGAGCCACCTCTAGGGACTCTTCTGTTTGGGGAGACCAGTGGGTTAGACTTGATAGCTGGCTCCTTCCGGTCTTGGAAGCCTGTAGCTCCAGGGCACACCTGGACTTTATTCTTTCTGACATTGGTCCCTTCCCAGTTTGACATCAAGACACAATCATTTCCTGTGTCATTGAGTTGGGACACCCAAGATGCCCTGAAGAAGGCAGTGCTGAGGAAGAAAGGCTGTGTGCCCTTCCTCAAGGGACAGATGTTCTATGGCTTCTCGGGAAGACCCAAGGGGGTTGGGTCACCTCTGGTGTGAACCCCAGGTACAGTGCAGACAAGGAGTCTGGCCTATGTGCCACATTTACCCTTAGGCCAAGAGATGGTGCCCACCATCAGCCTATCCCTTCCAGAATCTTGTGCCTGTGGACTTGGGTGCTTGCTTTCTCCTGGTTCCTTCTCAAGGAAGACAAGTAGATTGTCCTTTCCTGACTTAAATCGCCAGAGACTGATGCTCTCGTGTGGCAGCTCCCAGCCAACACCTAGGTGGGGCTGTTGCCCTGCGGCTGGGCCTACAGTCCTGGCTCTGGACCTGCAGAGGGTTCCTGGCACCTGTGAACTGGTAGCACCCAGCTGGCCACACCTTACCTCAGCCACATCAGTGATCTGGTGGACTCACCTTTCTTCTATCTGGCTGGTGCAGACACCTGAGTGTCTTAATGCCCTATTCATTCCTTGCAGGTTGTGTCCTGCCTCCTGTGCTAAATTGCAGTGGTGAATTCCTCTTTAACAGCCACAGCCATGGCCTGCTGGGCTGTAGCAGATGCTGTCCCCAGTCTGGTATTTCTGTGTCAAAGTTGTTAGTGCTTACTTTCATGTAATATCCTGGTGCTGTGTCAGTGTTGTGCACATTGGACTAGATATTTTGTTTTGCTGTGTACTTGGTGGCTTCCTTCGTCTGTGATCCCTCTACTCCATGGACAGCTTCACTGACCTCCACATTGCCTTCCTGTTGCTGCCATGGTTTTTGTGAGCAGATGCTGCTGCTGCTGCTGCTGCTACTGGATTCTATTTTCTCATAAAAGTAAATGTGTTTCCAACCTGTTTCCTGTGCTCTGTCGGGTTCCCTAGAGTGTGGCTAGATGCCCTCAAGGAAGCCACCAGCTTTCTCCACTGGGTACAGTGAGTTTTGACCAGGGTCCCAGCTGGTCACTGCTTCTTGGGATTGTGTAAGATGCTTCCAGTGACCAAGCTCATGAGAGTAAAATGTGTAATTCGGAAAAGTTGTCACTGTACAATGGGGGTGAGAGTAGAGGTTCTACAGCAGCAAAACATCCCTCTGCCTTTCTGACCCCATGTTAAGGTTAGTTGCTCAGCACCTGTTGTGGGGGTCCTGAGGGAATCCTGGGGAGTGTTCATTCTCAACAAAGGGTGATCCTGCATGAGACACTTCACGGTATCTGGGGACAATTTCTTTTGGAAGACCTGATGGGTGGAGGTAAGGGTTTAGGCATACTTCATAGTATACAGGTCGTCCCCACTACAGCAACAGGGAATGCTGATGCCGTGGTCCTCAGGATGCCAGGGACTGGGCTCACAGCAGTAGAAATGCTGGAGAAACCCTTCTATTTTCTGATCCCTCCTCTGACAGCCCCCAGACTAACCTGGAAGTAAAAAGGTCCCATGAGCTTGCAAGAGTAGCTGGGATAAGAATAGACCCCATCTCAAAAATGGGGTGGGAGGGTGGAGCTGGAGGCATAGCCCCAGTGATGAAGCACACGGTACTTGAGACTGGTTCCAGGTCCCATCCCCAGCATTTTCAAAACGAAGGGAGGCTGGAGAGGTGGTTCAGTGATTAAGAGCCCTGGTTGCTCTTCCAGTGGACCCATGTTTGATTCTCAGCACCCACATGGCAGCTCACAACCGTCTGTAACTCCAGTTCCAGGGGACTTGTCTCCCTTTCCTGCTCTGCACAGGCCCAGGCATGCGAGCAGTACACAGACATAATAAACAGGCAAAACATTATGACAAAAACTTAAAATATCATCTCCCCTTCGATCGTTCCAGTGCCTTTCAGGATACTTTGAATAAAATCCAACTAATGCACAACGGCTTTAGGGCTGTTTTGTGAGGCCCTTGCTCTTCTTGCTCCATTCTCTGCTTGCTTCACATACTGTAGCCTGTCTGCACTCCCAGGTCCAAATCACTGATGACACTTCCCGCACCTCAAGAGCTTTGCGTACACCATTTCTTTTAAATGGTCTTGCCTCTCCCCATCACCTTCTCTCCCTCCTTTAACAGCATCTCCTTAGGTTCTCTTGAACATCAAGCTTCTACTCTCCAGGCCACCACTTGTAGGGCATCCACCAGAGAAGACTACTGGGACATGAGTTGAAGCCAGTAGAAAGTCTCTATTAGCCCACTGGCAACTACACAGTGTGTCTGGGAACCCGGTATAGCACTGAACCTTTCTGAGGGTGAGCTTCTAAGCACAGAAACCACACCCTAGGTTGACACACCTCAGTTAACAAGAAAAGAAGCAAGTACATTTAGAGGCTGTCTCAGAACTATGGGCTATGCTGGGTTAGGTCTTTGTTTTGTTTTGTCAAGTGGAGATGTCTACATGCTGAATTTTATGGCCTGAATGGTATTTCCATCATGGAGTCGGTGTTGCTAAGGTCTGGAGGCCTACTAAAATCTGGGTCCCTGTTACATTCCGCACTGGTCTTAGTGAGTCAAATCATGGACTCATCCCACTCTAAAGAGGTGTAGATAGTGCTAAGGACCATTAATTTTACTGACTTGTTACATAATTGGTCATATACTTTTAAGATACAGGCTCTACATTAATACAATCAGAATGAGAAGGGCCCATACAGTGATGATAGTATGATGGCTAGAGAACCTACAGTTTAAAAAAATATATATAAGTAAAAATAAAAAGAAAATCCATTTTATGCAAAGTATCTATCTTGGTACCCACTACCCCCTGGAAAATAAGTTCCCAATAACCCTGACTCAGTGACCCCCGCCCAGAAATGTTTAGCTATGACCATCTAATTGGTGTGATATGACTAACTGCTTTTTGACTTCTATAACCTCCTTATACAGGACATTCAAGGACTATTTTGAGGTCGCCTTGACCACCTAACCTTGGCAGAGCGGCATGGCTCTTGGCTCACTTGTGCGTGCAGGTTTATCCTTTAGAACCCTCCCCTACCCTCTTTCCACAGCAGTCTCTAGTTTGGGCCAGAGATTGTTGTCCTGCCAGCAGTTTGAATAAATTCAACTAATTGTATTCCAGATTGAGTCTGGTCTCTTCCCAGGGGTCTGGAGTTCCATGGCATTTGGGGGCTTGTCCAGGATCCCTGGGAGATTCTAGGCGCAGGGTCAGGGATCTTAGGGATAGTCCCTAAGTGGGGACAAGTCTAAGGTGGACTTGGAGACCCAGGGGAGCCATAGACTGTGACCACTTCATTGGTAAATTCCCAGCACTCGTGAGGCAGAGGCAGGCAGATAAATTTGTGAATTTGAGGCCAGCCTGTCTATAGAGGGAGTTCGAGTTCCAGGGCTACACAGAAAAACTGTGTCTTGCAGGAGAAACAAACAAACAAGTCAAAATTGCCAGCCAATGCTCATATGAAACCCAGACCAGTTAGCGAGTTGTTCCGTTCTGGAAGTCTCAACACAGGGGAGACATAGGATAGATCCGACATGATCATAGACCATCTCAAAGACAAAGCATGAAGTGTCCTCCTGGCCCCCTGGCTCTGGTGTACGGGTGATTGAAGGTGGCCACCACCTGTCTGTCTGGACTCTGCTGACTGTGTGGAATTCTGTCTTTTTAAGTTGTTTGCTTTTTGTCTGAGGAATTTATGTTTTCTAATGTGCTTATAAGTTTTATTTCAGACATGGGACCCAGACCACCATCACCACCACCTCCACCACCAGCTTGCTCTCTGTCCCTCTCATTGGCTCAAGGAGCCTGCTGTTTAAATCCTGTGGGTTTCTCAGACTGTTACCTCTGTGCTTTCTTTGTTCTCTGCTTGCTCTGGTCACTGGATTCAGTCTCGTGGGGATTCCCGGTGTCTTTTGCATTTGGATAATGTTGAAGTATTGCTTTATGCTGTTCTACTTTATTATAACCTGGCACCGGAGTTGCATGTGTGGCCCTCCTCTCATGACCTAAGCATGCCTGTTTAAAAGGCTTCCCTCTGTCTTGGGTCAGACAGGTCTCCTGCCTCTGGTAGAGAAAGGAAAAACAAAACAGCTCAAAAAAAAAAAAAAAATGGCACCAGGAGCTTCAAGACAGCTAAAAAGCAGACTGTTCCAACAGGAATTACTGCTGCTTATCTTATCTTATACTCCTTTTCTTGGTTTTACTTAAACTTTTGCTGAAATACAAACTCATCTCAAGACTTATAAGACTATTATAGAAACTTGCTGTGCCTTAAGATTTGTAAGCTAAAAAGATTTGTGAGCTTATTGGATGCAGTTAAAAATCTGTAAAGGAAACAAAAGCAACCTGATGCTAGCATTTTCTGAGTTCCCACAGATGTCTTGTTTTTATAGTTCTCTGTTTAATGGCCTCTAGGTTCCAGATACTGATATTATTCTGCAACTTGATGACTTTATAAGGAAAAAAATACTTACGAAGTTTTTCAGGTTGTCTGCCTCCATCTGCAGACATGCACAAAGTGGTTAAAAAAATAAATAAAACCCTTTGTTTGAAATCTCACTAGCTGGATGGTGGTGGAGGAAGACACCATTAATTCTGGAACTTCAGAAAGAGAATCAGATAGATCTCTGAGTTCAAGGCCAGTCTGGTCTACAGAGTGAGTTCTAGGACAGCCAGGGCTACACAGAGAGAAACCCTGTGTAAAAAAATAAAAAGAAATAAAAACAAAATCTCTCACTAATTGTTGTAGAAAATATAAATGGCTAATAATGTTCACTATTAATTGCCTATGTTTATTACACTGGTTATTACTAACCCTCTACCATATCAATAAAAGAAACAGACACCTGACAGAATTTGAAATAAGTCTTATTTCACCTGGGACTGGGCAGATATTACCCCCTAATCTATCTTGTTACCTCTCAGTCCCACTTCCCATGGCATTTGGTCAATCACTTCTACGTGGGCTCCTTCCCATCTGACATCCTCATGGACATTTGTGCCTTCCATCAGGTTGCTTCTCTCCATGCCGATCCAGAGTATTCCTCCCGGCCAAGCGCTTCCCTCCATGCTAACCCAAAGCAATGCCGCTTCCTTCTTCCCTCAGATCTGTCCATCTCCTTCCCATGATCCCTGTGTTCTCTAAGCCTGCAGATCTTTGCTCCGCCTCTCACGCCTGCCCTACCCAGCTGTGCCGGCCTTTTATTTAGCCAATCAGGAATAACTTTGGAGATGATACACAGCAAAATTTGGGGTACTTGATACTTTGTTCGTTAGAGACAGCAAGCAGACCTCAGGGAGCAAAATAATTAACAATCAAATACAAAGCACCGGACCATTTTTTACAATCAATAACTTCAGAGATGTCTGTCTAGAATAATCAGAGCTGAACTTGTTAATACTCCATAAAATGAAGGAGATATTAGATAAATAAGGTTTATCAAATCCTTACACCTATTCAGGCTAGCAGAAACTGACTTAAAGATATATAGGTCTAACCTCTTTGTTTTTGCTAACTTTGTTAAGCATTAGCTAGTTGGATAAATTGAGTCTTACAAAAAAACTTTGGTATAAAAAGATTAAAAAAAAAAAAAAAGCAAGATCCCTAGTCCCTCAATGAACTGTATTTATGGTTTAAAGTTTTATTTTACTGCTACAGGATTTTTAATTAAATCTTTATTTCAAATTTTTAAGGCTAAAACTTAAATGAGATAAAACTGTAAAATTCTAATCTTGTAAAAGCTGCTAAATTGTTGTAAACTGTTAAAGATAATTAAGACATACAAGTTAAAGATCAAGCCACCTTATAAATGATCAGATTCTTTAATGTGCTCAGAACTATGCTTATAGTCAGGCTAAGCACATCCATTTGCAGAGTGACAAGTTTTAGCTTTCTGTATATGCCATCAAGGTTACGTCTATAGCAACTAATGGTTAGAGAGTTGTGCCAACTGATGGTCTCTGAGCTGAGACAGCAATTGGGGAGATCTTTTAAATATCATCACCTGGTGGGGGGTAATTCCCTCCCAATATGGGGTGCAGTAGGCCCAAAGTGAAGCAAAGAAGAAAGTTTATACATCCTTTGCTGCACTCTGACAATTTTGTTGCTTAACGTGCCGGGGTTTGTTTTGGTTTTTTTACTTGCCCAGAACTCTGAAGTTCTGGGCAAGTAAAAAAATGGAATTTTTAATCTATGTCTAGAGCTTTAGCTATTAATTGAGAAGTTTTGGCTATGAAAGCTGAGTTATTCTAGGATGCCATTTCTAGGTGGAGATCAAATCAGGGAATCGTTTTCTGGATCTGCTTGTAAGCCACTATTTGAACAGTTGTGGTCTGGATGGGGAACACATCTACACGCCTGGAAAATCTATCTATAAACACTAGCATGTACTTGTAGCCTCCCCTGGCAGGCCTGATCTCAGTGAAGTCAGTTCCTTAGAGTTTGATGAGGTGTTTGGCCTCTCCTTTGGACTCCTTCCTGGGTATGGACTCTCTGTCTTGGATTTACTTGAGTACAGCCTTGACATCTGGCTGAGACATCCTGTGCCAGGCTCTCCAGTCTAGGTGTAACATACCTTGGTTTGAGCAAATCAGAAAATTTTGTAGACCCCAGATGAGTAGCCTGGTGAAGGTCAGTTACCAGCATCCTGCCAGTTGGGACAACTTTTTGATGTCCTGAGTAGTGGTGGACAGCAGTTTGTAGGGGAAGCCAAATACCCTCTAGGTGGGCCAAGATTTCCTCTTTGATTTAAATGGGATTTCCCCAAGTGGTGAGGTGCCCTCTTTCTCTATAGATCATACCATGGATATGCGTAGTAGTAAAAGCATAGCAACTGTCTTTGGTAAGGCAGTGGACTTTCCTTTTCCCCATCTGAGAGCCCGGGTCTGATTGGTCAGTTCTGCTGTATGGGTTGAGGTACCAGGCTTGGGCCAAAATCATTTCAGTTAAGTAACTACAGTAGCTCCCATATACCTAGTTTTAATCTTTCATCTTTCTGTGACAATCATTGATGAGCACCTGTGGGTCATTATCAGGCAAGAGGGTGGCAGCATTGGTGGCAGTGGGCTTCTCAAACCAGACTTGATGGTCCAAGAGTAGGGCTTAGTACTGGG
The DNA here is from genome assembly GCF_907164565.1 of Psammomys obesus. NCBI lineage: Eukaryota > Metazoa > Chordata > Mammalia > Rodentia > Muridae > Psammomys > Psammomys obesus. The sequence goes on along the minus strand of NW_026596079.1, from coordinate 1,619,195 downwards.
TCGCATGGACATTAGACAGCCCGTGTTCTGGTGTTTCTTAAAGGGCCTCTGGTGTGGAGTGTTATGAGTATAAGACCCTGACCTAGAGTTAATTTGTTTGTTTGTTTCATTAGACTAGCAGTAGCTGCCACAGAGACAGGTGAGACATCCTGCAAGGTTGCCCGGTCCAGTCCTTTGAGCAGGTATGTCACAAGGAGCTTCCCTGACCCCAAATTTTAAGTTTAAAAATCCTTTTGTAATGTCTTTGTTTCATGGACAAACAGACCGTAGTGGTTTGAACAGATTCAGCCCCCATAGACTAGTGTGTTTGAATGCTCGGCCATAGGGTGTGGCACTATTAGGAGGTGTGACCTTGTTAGAGTAGGTGTGGCCTTTTTGGAGGAAGTGTGTCACTGTGGCAGTGGGCTTTGAGGTCACATATGCTCAAGCTACTTTCAGTGTGGCACACAGTCTTCTGCTATCTGTGGATCAAGATGTAGAACTCTTAGCTCCTCCAGCACCATGTTTGTCTGCATGCTGCCATGTTTCCCACCATGATGGAAATGCACTGAACCTCTGAAACTGTAAGCAAGGCAGAGCCAATTAAATACTTTCTTTTATAAGAGTTGTCTTGGACATGGTGTCTCTTCACAGCAATAAAACTCTAAAACACAGATGAAAAGGTTTTCAGACATCTGGAAGTGCCAGGGCTAGAGCCGAAGCCAGAGCTGCTTTTAAAGCCTCAAATACTTTTGTTTAGTCTCAGCCCAGATTAGGGGCTCAGTGCCTCCCGACCCTTGTGCTGACATACGCAGGCCTTGCCATTTCCACAAACTCTGGTATCCAGCGGCAACAATACTAGCCACACTGAGGAACTCTCAGACGTGCCTCTCAGTCCTTGGAGTTGGGATCTGAAGGATGACAGCAATCCTACCCTGAAACAGGCTTCTCCTGCCTCCTCTCAGCTGGTGGTCAAGATAGATAACCTCTGATGTACAAAGCTGGGCTTTCTGAGCTGACATTCTGTAGCCCAAAGTTTGTAACTCTCTCAGCAGTCTCGCAGTGGCCCTTTTTATGCTTTATTTTAATTTGAGAAGCTAGGAGGAGGTATGGTAGGGGTATATAAGAATATATATTGGAAGGGCATGGCCCCAAGGAAACACCTGCTGGACGAGCAGGAGGTCAGCATTTAGTGTCGCATCAAACAGAATTGGAGAATTTTTCAATCCTTGGGGCAACCTGGTCCAGGTGAGTTTCCCGCTGTAACCTCTCTCTGGGTCTGTCTATGTAAAAGCAAAGATGGGTTGGCTCACCTCTGCCCATGGGAGGCTGATGACTGCATCTTTCAGATCCAAAACAGTGTACACCTCTTTCTCTGGAAGAATCAGACTCATGAGAATCAGGTTTCTTCACAGGCAAGAGAGGCGTGTGCCAGGGTGACTGGCAGGGCACCAGGATGCCTGCGTCTCTAAGCCAGGCAATATGGCCTGCAATTTTCCTTTGTGTTTCCAGGGTCATTGGGTATTGCTTAATCTGGATGGGGGTGGCTGAACTTGGTGTTGGACCAGTCCTGGCAGGTTAGTTTCCCTCTATACACTGGGAATCTGTGTTGTCAATCTGATAGTCCAGCTGCATCTTTGAATAGGGACAGGACCTTCAGCTAGAAAATTTTCTTCCAGCAGAAGGCAGGACACCAAAATTTTCCAGGATATGTGTAAGTCTAACTGTATCTCATGATCAGAGACGGTGACAGTGGCTTTCAGTTTAAAAAAAAAAAAAAATCTTGTTTCTCAATTGGTTCTCTGTGTGACCTATTCATACCTTTAAATTGTTTAACTTTTATACTAATATATAATAATTTATTAACTAATACCTGGGGTCAGCTGCATACAAAGGAAATCCTTGTAGCGGCTGTTTTTATTCCTCCCAAAAGAGACTGTTTAAAATCTCTTAGGGTTTCTATTGCTGTGAAGAGACACGGTGACCACAGCAACTCTTACAAAGGAAAACATTTAATTGGGGCTGGCTTACAGTTTCAGAGGTTTAGTCCGTTATCGTCATGGTGGGAAGCATGGTGGTGTGCAGACAGACGTGAGAAGGACCTGACGGCTCTACATCTTGATCCACAGGCAGCAGGAAGTGACACACTTAGCCCAACAAGGCCTACTAATAGTGCCACTTGCCATGGGCCTGCCTATGGGGGCCATTTTTATTCAAACCAACGCGGTCTCGATCGGTGTTGGACAGAAGGGAAAAAAAATCCATTCTAGCCAGGCTGCATTGTCCAGCACAGATTCCCCCCACCCCCACCCCACCCTCAAGCCTGGGAGCCGTTTTTCAATTCTTTTTTTTTTTTTTTCATCGAAGAGAATGGTGAGCTTTGGTTGAAAAGGAGCCATAAATCATGAAAGAGGAGGGAGTGGGGCTTCTTCTTTTCTCCTTCCTTTGTTCTGCTTAGAGCAGGCTGGGAACAGAGGGAATGCACCTCAGGGAACTATTTCCCCCTCCCTGTGTGCATTCTGCTCAGATGGACAGGGGTCCGGAATGAGAGCCCTGGCCCCTCCCCACCTCCACACAGGGACCAGGAGTCAAGGATGGGGGAGGCAGGGGGGGGGAGGAGGAGGCTTTTTTTTTTGGTTTCTCAGGGCAACCTGGCAGAGCCAAAAGAATTTGGGTCCCCAACAAAAGGCATTGATCTTAAGCTGAGATGGGGGGCGGGGAGTGTCTTACAGCCATTGGTTAATACAGGGAAACAGCTGACAGAAACACATACACAAAGACATACAATAAAGACAGTCGGGTGGCTGCCACGCATTCAATTCGCTTGAATGGACAGAAGGACTCTAGTGACACATTGCACAGAGCCTGGACACAACACCGCCACGTCCGACCTTTCCCATCCGTCCAAACAGAAGGCACCTTAACCAGGCTTACCTCTGGAAGTGACAGACCAGGAGACTTTCTCTCTGTTTCCTTTTGGGGTGAAGGTGTCAGGCCCCTCCAAAGCATTAAGGAACGACTGATCAAAGGAAGTCCTGGGGACCCAGAACATCTCAGGTTGTGCACCCCCCAGGAGCTCCCTGACTGTTGCATTTCACTGCTCTGAGAACATCTGAGACACACACCCCTCCCCACACACTCCTTCCCTCCTGTCTCAGGGTCTAGCCTCTGGGGATCTCTGTGGGACCCCCAGAAATAATGTGGGGTATCCAGCAGATACGACTGCTTGGACATGGGTTTAAGCCAACAAAAAGTCTTTATTAGCCAGCCGGTGACTACAGTGGGTGTTCAGAATCCCAGTGTAGCCCCAAGCCTTTTCCCAGGTGAGCTTTTAAGCACAAAAACCATATCCTGGTTTGCCATACTTCAATTAATAGGAACTATTAACCAGAAGCACAACTACAGAAGCCAAAAAGCAAGGACGATACAGTTAGAGATTTCACAGAAGTATAGACTTTGATGAATTAGGTCTTTGTTTTTGTTTTTGGCAGGTGTCTCTGTGTTGAGTTTTATGGCCTAACTGGTACTTCCACCATGAAATCAGTTGTTCTAAGGTCTGGGAGCCTGTTACACACTAACCAGCCATGTGTGTGGGAAGGGCTCTTAGAACCTCATGTAGATGATTCTGGGGTTGACTAGCCCTCCTACCTAGAAAAGCTTAGGAGGTTCATGTGATGACTGGGGGAGGTGGAACCCACTTGGCACTCCTAAACACAGCCTAGAGGGCCAGCTGTTATCAATCAGGCTGGGTATCGTGTGTGAGAGAGACTCTAACACAAGTGCCTGCTATGATGGATAAAGAAACTCCATATAGAAATCTGGTTTGGAAGCTGATAGTTCTTTGTCTCTGACTCAAGTTCCTGGAAGGTTAGATCTTCCCAACCTTGACTCCTTGCCAAACCCCTCCCCCATGAAATGCACAGCTGTGACCATCTGCTCATTATAATAAGACTAACTGTTGGTTTGCTTCTATAACTTGTTTATGCAGACATTCAAGGACTATTTTGAGGTCACCTTCATCATCTAATCTTGGCAAAACAAAACAGATCTAGTGGTTTTCACCCTTAAAAACTGTTCTTCCTGCACTGCCTTCTAGGCAGTGCATCTCTGATTTGGGTTAGAGACTGTGGCCCTGCTAGCAGTCTTAAATTTTTGCTTAGTTATAATCTGAATCAAGTCTAGGGATCTTTTCCCGTGGTCTCGAACTCCACTACAATTGGCAGTGGCTTAGTCACAACGGACAGCAGCTCCCAGCGTCTTGATGCTGTCGCTGGTTATGAAAATGTGTTTGCAGCGAGAATTCTTACAACCACATTAAGAGGTAAGGTCAGCTGCAGCCTGTGGCATCACGTTTGGTACTGGCTGGAGCCAATTCCAATGACGCGGCTATGATATGCTCCGCGGCCCAACACCCAGGTTCTGACGCCTCTGCCTCGAGGGCCTCTGCCGGGCTTCTCGGACTGCGTTGAGCCGTGGGGCAGAAACCCTCTGCGGGAGAAGCTACACACAAGAAAGGCTTTGATGGCCAAGAGACCACCGACGCGTGGTCCTCCGAGGTCCAGAGCGTCCCGGAATCGAAGGGGCGGGACTTCCCAGAGGCGGAGAACTTCCGGCCGGCGCGCGGTCGGCCTCCTCCCTCTCGCAAGGTGAGTGGTCGCCCCTCCCAGTAGGTCCAACGCGGACCCTTCGGTTCTTCCGTAGCTTTCCTTGCAGCGGCTTCGGTTAGCCCCATCGGGGCGTCTGAGTAGTTTCAACCTAGGGAACCCAGCAGGGCGGCGCCACAGTGTCCACCCCGCAACTGCACCCAGCTGGTGCTTCTGCATCTCACCCCATGTGTATTCCTTATCATCCTTTCTCCCCGTGTCACTTTGTGGAAGAAAACCAGTCTCTCTCTTTGAGCTCCATCAGTTTATGGCAAGCCAAGTTAAGGACAAATTCCCTCCCTTTTTAAATTTTTCTCCAGTCTTGTGTAGTTCAGATTGGCATCGAACTTGCTATGTAACCAAGGATGCCCTTGAGTTTACTATTCTGATGCCCTCACCTCTCAAGTGCTGGGATTAGTGGCATGCTCCACCGCACCCAGTTTTTGTGGTCCTGAGGACCGGGCCAAGGCGTGAGGCATGCTAAGCAAGCATTCAGTCAACTGAGCCTCTGCCCTGGAAATGTGCCTTTCACGCACACGCACGCCTGTAGGGTGGTGCTGTGGGAAATCTGGGGTTGGGGTTGCAGCCTCAGACTCTTCAGGATCTGAGGAAAAAATTTCCCTCTGGAAATGTATCCCTTCTGATTTTCATGAAGTAACCCCTTTAAAAATTAGATTTAGGATCCTCACGCCTCACACTCCCATGAGCCAAAGCGCCAACTGTGGTGCAGGAGTATTCGCTGGAAGAGTAAGTATTCTTTTCTCTGCAGGCTCTGTGGGGAAGACCCTGTAGAACACCTCACTGAGAAGAGCTTTGGGGTCACTCTGCCTTGCTGGCGGTGCTGCCGGAACTGATGAGGGTTCCACACTGAATAAGCATTCAGGCCCTTGTGTCATAGGCCCTGCAACTCCCGAGTTCACCTGCCTTTCTTTGGCAACCTTCTCTTGCTAAGTAGAGAAGCTCAGTGTCACCTAGGACTGCTCAGAAGCTGGCATGGTGTTCAACAACATACTCTCTTCCCATCACCTACCTTGGTTTTCATTCTCCTCAGGTCCCAGGTGCACTCTCCTTGAGCAGGTCTTAGAAAGATGGCAGCATTAGAGGACACTGAGGAGTCCACTCCTGTCTTGTCACCCAACAGTCTGTCACCACCAGGGACACCTGGAGACCAGCGCCATGTGGCACTCCACGGGCATCCTCACGGTATTTACCCCAGACTGCTGTACCCCTCTGCCCCACCTCCACCCCATGAGACTGGTCTGACCTGTGCCTTGTCCTCCTGAGGAAGGGATGGGCCACTTAGGTAGCTCATTCAGTTGTGGGGCCACTGGGAAAAGCCCTGAGGGGAATGCTGGAAGGCAGCAATGGTTGAGGCCATGCTCTGAATCTCCAGGGAACTGCCCCCTCCCTCAACCCCCGGGGTATGTTTCTTCCTCACTCTAAAAGGAAAAATGACCTCAGAATGGGCCCTGGGTTCAGAAGAGAAGACCCCCCTCCCCCCACGCCATGTCCTAAGCTAGAAAGAGAGGCAGCATTTTTTGCCTGGCTAATTTGGGTGTGCTTGCCTCCTGACTTGCAGGGACAGAGCTGGCAGCCTTGCTTCGCTCAGGTGGGGTAGCCTCATCAGTCGGCTGGTATTAGGGGTCCTGACCTTGTCATAGCACTGAGCACACCTCAGGTCTCAGAGGCCATGTGATCCAGAGGCTTCATTCCTGAGGCACATAGGAAGCCTCACTGCTGTCATGAGAGGCCAGTGAGGAAAAGACCCCACACGGGGACCAGATCTCCATGGGGTCCTAGAATTCTAGTGGCTGATACAGTGCAGCTGCGTTCTGTGCCAGGCTCTCTTAGGTGAGAGAGCCGAGCCACAGCTTACAGAGGGACACTCATAGATGAGGACAGAGAGATTATACTTCCCAGGGAACTAAGGGGTCAACCCAAGACCAGGTAGGAACCCCAAGCCCTTTCTTGTTTGCTGCCTGGCTCCAAGACCCTTCTGACTGCCCCTAGAACAATTCTTAGACAGACTTACAGCATTATGCTATTCCTGGTGAGCCTGTGAACAGGTACACGAGGGGGCAGAGTGGGTTCTGGACCAAGGTATGGTTGTTGGTGGAAGAGTTTTTACCAAGTCACAGTGGAGCTTGGGAAGGCCCTGAGCATCTGGAGGTAGGTGAGAGAATGGCTATCACCCATTGCATCCATTATACAAGAGATAAGTGGTCTTTATGCCTGCCTCCTAACTACCAGCAAGGGCAAGGCTGCCTCTCAGAGCCCAAGTCGTTCTCCTGCTACTTTTGAATGCCGGCGGATTCCATTTTTGTTTGTGTTCCTGTGTTCTTGTTGAGCTAGGGTCTCACAGTGTTGCCCAGGCTAACCTTTAACTCCCTGCCTCAGCCTCCTGAATCTCTGGGATTACCACATGTCACACCATTTGGGCTCATTCCACAGATTCCTTGCCAGAGAAGACCCCAGTGTTCTGAAGCCTGCCTGCATATCTACCAGGACTTCTTGAAACCTTGGGCTCCAAAAGAGGCCCATCCAGGACATCCAGGTCCCAGCAATCTTCAGTGTGACCTTTGCACATAAGTCATTTCGGGGTCCTTTCCTTTGGGAGTAGCACAAGGAAAAACATAAGCAAAGAATACACAAGGGCCCCCCCTGCTAAGGTCCTACAGGAAGGGCTCTAAGCGACAGCCCAGTCCACCCTGGCTAACCATATCCGAGCAAGAGGCCTCGCTAGGCTGTAGGGGATAAAGCAGTCCTTCTAGGACTTCTCTGGCCTTGCAGATGCAGATAAGGAGTCATGGCTGGCTTGTGACCATAAGAACAGAGAAGCTGGGATCTTGGTGCAGCTGCAGGGCTGAGTGTAGTGAGCAGGGATGGGTGGGAAGGAGGCCAGACCAGAGTCAGCCAGGACATCAGCCAGCATCACCCAGACAGGAGATGTCAGGGCAGCTGGGCTTGTGCCTGCCTACAGAACTGAGGGAGAATGCATTCCCAGAGCCAGGGCCTCAGGAGGGTTTCCTTGATGGGGAAGCCAGGGCACAGTCACCACAGCCAGCCGAACTTCTCTTCGGGGCCATAAGGAGATGCTGGGAAGGTGAGGGATAAACTGTGTGTCAGGGTCTTGGCCTCAGTGTCTTGGAGTCCTCTAAGTTCAGGAAGGAGGGAAGGGGCAGAGATGCTGCCCTCTGGATAGCCTTAGTTCCCTGCCTCCAGGCTCTCCTTGTTCTAGCCCTAAGGTGCCTTCCCAGACAGCAGACCCAGACCTCCAAGAAGTGGAGGTCAGCAGAGACATGGGGCTTGGTGAGCGAGCAGCCCTGTTCCTGTTTCGCTCTAGGCAGCATTGGGAAAACCCAGCTAGATGCAACACTCAGCATTTACCTGGGTCTGCTAAGGGTCAGGGCCATGCTGCCTGGGACTCTGCTTGAGCCTAGTTCCCAGTTTTGTCCACCCAGAGAGGGTGGCTGGGCTGGGGTATATACCTGTGACGGGGGCTATAGCCAATCCCATTCCTTTGGCAGAGCAGGTCTTGGGCACCCTTGTTACCTGACGTTGTGGGCTAAGATGAGTATCTTCCTAGCCATCTCAGCCTGAAGGACCACTGTAGAGAGCGCTCAGAGTTCTAGGTCCTTGCTAGTGCTTAATAGCAACCTGTACTTCTCCCAGCCAAGTGAGGTGTCACAGTTCTAGTTAACCACCAGAGAGGCGCCTATGCAGGCCCAGGGCCAACAGACAGGGTCCTGACGCCATCTTTATAAGTCTCTAGTATACCCCCACTCTCCACCTTAAGCACACATACACACTCCCCCACCCAGCCTCCCCCTTCTCCTCTGAATAGTCCCCATTCAGACTTTCCCAGGGCTCAGCTCCTGGAATGCCACAGTAGGGGTGAGGCTGGGAGCTATCTGCTGCCATTTCTCCTTTCAGACCCTGAGTGGGAGCCCGAGAAGACTCCAGCCTCTCCCAATGCCTGCAGTCCTGGAGATGGTCTGGCCTCAGATGGGAGGGCACCGGAAGGCCCCTTGAAGACTCTTCCCAGCATGTCTGTGTGTGAGGACGGCGTCAGCCAGGAATGTAGCTTGGAGCAGCCAGCAGGCCAGCCTCCAGGAACCGCGCCCTGCTCTCAGAAAAAGGACACTTGGCACATGGTACTCTTGCCACAGGGGGCCCCAGGGACCGAGGGCAGCGCCAAGAAGACTGCCGAACTGGGCAGTAGCTTGGGCCGAGACTGCCGGCCAGTGGGCCCACGGGGCACCAAGCCACACCGCTGTGAGGCCTGCGGGAAATGCTTCAAGTACAACTCTCTGCTGCTGAAGCACCAGCGCATCCACACCGGGGAGAAGCCCTACGCCTGTCACGAGTGCGGCAAGCGCTTCGGGAGCTGGTGGGGCTTCATGCAGCACCACCGCATCCACACGGGCGAGAAGCCCTACGAGTGCGGCGAATGCGGCCAGGCCTTCAGCCACAGCTCCCACTTCACACAGCACCTGCGCATCCACAACGGCGAGAAGCCCTACAAGTGCGGCGAATGCGGGCACGCCTTCAGCCAGAGCTCCAACCTGGTGCGCCACCAGCGGCTGCACACGGGGGAGAGGCCGTACGTGTGCAGCGAGTGCGGCAAGGCCTTCATCTGGAGCTCCGTGCTCATCGAACACCAGCGCATCCACACCGGCGAGAAGCCCTACGAGTGCGGGGACTGCGGCAAGGCCTTCCGCGGCCGCTCGCACTTCTTCCGGCACCTGCGGACTCACACCGGCGAGAAGCCCTTCGCCTGCGGCACGTGTGGCAAAGCTTTTGGCCAGAGCTCTCAGCTCATCCAGCACCAGAGGGTGCACTACCACGAATAGCGCACCCCCCCCCCCCCCAGTAAAGTCTGTGGGTAAGCTTGCTCCTTGTTTGAGCGACGTGGGGAGGCTTTACACGGCAGGACGTGTCCTGGGTCCAAGTGCGATGGCTGAAGAAACTCCCTTTTATGCTAGCTATCCATCTTGGTACCCATTAGCCATTTGTCTCTAACTCCAGTCCCCGGAAGGTAAGTTCTCAGCAACCCTGACTCAGTGACCTCCCCGGCTTCCCCCACCCCCGAGATGTACATCTATGACCATCTACTTACTATGATATGAGTAGCTGCTTTTTGGCTTCTGTAACCTGCTTATGCAGACATTCAAGGACTATTTTGCGGTCGCCTGGACCACCTTGGCAGAACAACACAGCTCCTGGCTCGTTTTTACAGATGCTCAAGGTCTCCTTGTGGGTTTTGTCATTAAAAGTCCTTTTGTCACCCACTTCACACAGTAGTCTCTGGTTTGGCTCAGACATGGTTGTCCTGCCAGCAGGTTCAATAAATTTAACTAAGTATAATCCCGATTGAGTCTGTGGTCTTTTCCTTGGGGTCTTGAACTTCAAAACACTTGGGGGATTGTCCAGGATCCCTGGGAGACCCCAGACTCAGGGGTGGGGGTTTCAGAATAGGCCCTAAGAGGGGCAAGGCTGCCACAAATTAAAGAGTCACTAGTCTGGGACAGACCGTAGATGGGACAAGTACTACCATTCAGAGGCCCAGGGGAGTATAGGCCCAGGGGATCCCAGACTGACCACTGTAAATCTGTAAACAGAAGAAAAACATTTGAAACCCAGAGTGATTGGTTTGTTCTCTTCTGGAAGTCTGGACATCTGGGTCAACATAGGGGAGATCAGACATGATAATAGACCCAGTTCCAGACACAGAGCGGGTGACGTCCTCCTGTCCCCCTGATTCTGGCATCTGAGCGAAGGTGGCCACCACATGCCTGTGTTTGTCCGGTCTCCACTGACCTCGCAGATGTTTTGTTCAGTGGATCTGTGTTTTCTGGTGTGCTCGTGAGTTTTGTCACAGACATGGGAAACCAAACCACAGACACTCTTCCTCCCCGCAGCTTCCCAGCTCTCTTCAGGAGCTTGCTCTGTCTCTCTCTTGCTCGGCTCCCTCCTGAAGCTTACTCTGCCAATTACCATGGCTAACCACTTGTCTCTCCTCCTCTTGCCCTAGGAGCTGCCTACTCTGCCTCAGTCCCTCTGGTTGGCTCGCCGGAGCCTGCTGTTAAGCTCCACCGTTGCATCGGGCAGTTCTCCATGCCCTCCCGTGTGCAGTCCTTTTTCCCTAGCTCTGCTCCCCAAGCGTCTCTCCCTGCTTGTCTCATCTTTTAGCCGGCTCCTGTCTGACCATGGAGCTCTGCCTACTGCAACTGCTGGCCCTGCCACATCCTCCCCGACCCCACCCCAACCCCATGCACAGGCAGCCCAAGCACTGTAAGCCCCCTAGTCCACCACCTGCTGTGGGCCAGTGGCCCACACCCAGAATGTCTTACCTTTAAGCCCTTTTTGTTCTCTGCTTGCTCTGGCCCCTCCCTATGGTCACTGGATTCAGTCTTGTGGGGATCCCGGTGTCTTTTGGATTTGGATAATATTGAAGTATTGCTTTATGCTGTTCTACTTTATTATAACCTGGCACTGGAGTTGGATGTATGATCCTCCTCTCAAGACCTAAGCATGCCTGTTTAAAAGTTTCCCCCAAAAGCTCTGTCTTGGGTCAGGTCTCCTGCCTGTGGCAGGAAAATGAAAAATAAAACAGTTCAAAAAAAAAAAGAAAAGACACCAGGAGCTTCAAGACAGCTAAAAAGCAGACTGTTCCAACAGGAATTACTGCTGTTCATCTCATACTCCTTTTCTTGGTTTTACTTAAACTTTTGCTGAAATACAAACTCATCTCAAGACTTGTAAGACTGTTGTAGAAACTTGCTGTGCCTTAAGATTTGTGAGCTTATTATGGGTACAGTTAAAAATCTGTAAAGGAAACAAAAGCAACCTGATGCTAGCATTTTCTGAGTTCCCACAGATGTCTTGTTTTTATAGTTCTCTGTTTAATGGCCTCTAGGTTCCAGATACTGATATTATTCTGCAACTTGATGACTTTATAAGGAAAGAAAACACTTACGAAGCTTTTCAGGTCATCTGCCTCCATCTGCAGATACACACAAACTGGTTATAAAGTAAATAAGGCCCTCTGTTTGAAATCTCTCACTAATAAATCCAGATATGGGTGCTTAAAATAACCAGAGCCGGGCTTGTTAAAAGTTACTGTTCCTCCAAAAACGAAGAGCTAGACAAGGCCACTGGACCTTCACCGGAGTATCCAGTCACTCCTAGATAATTGTATGCAGTGAGGCCCTAAACCGCATGAGGCCTCAAGGCTTGCTGGGAAAAACTAAGGTATACAGGCTGAAAACTAAGAATAAAGAGGGAGTTCATCTATGCAGCAATGGGAAAGCTGTAGATGGCACAGGCTGCAGATATTGTCTAAAACCCCTTTAGGAAAAATTTCTTACCACAAACGGTACATTTATTTGTCTTATGTTATTTATCTGTCCCATGTTATTTAAATGTTTTAATGAAAAGATTTCTATAAAAATCAGGATGGCTAAATGTAATTAGATGTCTAGCTCCGACCTTCTTCCTCCTTTTTTTGTTTTTTGTTAGCAAACAAATGTTTCTAAACGCAAGGTCATGGATAGTCAGACCTCTTAGTAAAATATAAACTTACTTTCTTTAGGGATGTGTAAGACCTTTTCCAGGTACCAGGTAATGACACATATGTAAAATTCCAAGCAAAAAAGGACTTAATGATTAAGATTTTCAAATTTTTATAGATGTCTACTCAGGTTAACAAAAACTTAGAGATATATGTCTAGCCTTCTCGTCTTTGCTGACCTTGTTAAGCATTAGCCATTTGGATAAACCGAATCATAAAAAAAAAAAAAAAAAAAAAAAAGGTGTGAAAAAAAAAAAAAAAAAAAAAAAAAAAAAGAAAGAAAAAAATATGGCTCCCAGTTTAAAGTTTTATTTTGATTTCTAAAGAATTTGCAATTAAATCTTTAATTCAAAAATTTAAGGCTAAACCTTAACATGGATAAAACTATAAAATCCTAATCTTATAAAAGCTGTTAAATTGTTATACACTATTAAGACATGCAAGTTAATAAGCACCTTATATGTGATTAAATTCTTTAATATGCTCAGAACTATACTTGTAGTCATGCTAAATGCAAATGTAATTCATTTACAGAGATAAGTTTTATTTAACCTTCTGTATATGTTTTCAAGGTTAAGCCTAAAGTAAGTAGCTAAAAAAAAAAAAATAAGTACAGTTTGTTTAAAATTGGGACAAAATAGACTAGATAATGGGCCTCAAACTCCTTAGATCTGTTGATTATTGGCATTTTAAAGGTTTTTTTTAAAAAACAAAACTTCCCATAATAAAAATGCCAGCTCCTAGGAACAGTCCTAAGGTCTCCTCCAAAGACTATGACGGGGCACAGAAGACAGACTCCACCAGGATTATGGTGACACTAACCACCGGGCAAAGAATTGCTCCAGACTTTGCCCACCTCCAGGATCCTGCCTGAACTGTGAACAAGCAGGACACTGGAGAATTGATGCCCCTCTTTGCTTTCCAATGACAGGCCAATCTCTCAAGTTCCTCATCTACAGGAATGTCTCTCAACCTTCTGGGCCTGGCAGCTAATGCTGCCCCTTGTGGCAGCCCGAGATAATGTTGTCCTGTGTGATGGCTGAAGACTGACACTACCCTAACCTCTGCCCCTAATGAAACCAGGGAGCTCATCATGGAGGAGCCTAGGATAGCCATCTAGGTTGTGGGTAAGTCTGTCATTTTAACTGGCAGAGAGGCCATTTGGATTATACTCCCTGCTCAAACGTAGCCTTATCAGATCTCTGATGACATCGATGGCCAACTGTAGCTTTATCAGTTGACAACAGCAAGCACTCAGACCCCCCCATCCCTGCCCCCACCACAGCTACAACTGCCTAGTCAGTCCATCTGATATGTAACAATCAGGCCTTGCTTTTTTCTAGAGCTACTAAATCTCCTGCTAAAAAGGGCAAACTTCACACTAAAAGAAATAAACTCACAAAACAGGCTTCAACATAACTTACTATTCCTTTATTTTTAAAACTTGCTTTTGTTTGTTTTGTTTTTTTCAAGACTAGGTTTCTCTGTGTAGCCCTGACTGTCCTGGAACTCTCTCTCTGTAGACCAGGATGGCCCTGAACTCAGAACTCAGAGATCTGCCTGCTTCTCTGTAGGTGTGTGCCAATGCCACCCAGCAAAGCTCTGTATGTTTCATGGTAAATAACTGTATTAAAAGATATTTTGAGTTTATAAAAGTTGTAAGGGTTAGCCAGGCGTGGTGGGACATGCCTTTTATCCGAGCACTCTGGAGGCAGAGGCAGGCAGATCTCTGAGTTTGAGGAGAGCCTAGTCTACAGAGTAGGTTCCAGAATAGCCAGGACTACACAGAGAAATCATGTCTCAAGAAACCAAAGCAAACAAAACAAAAACAAAAAGTTATGAGGAGGGAAATGATACAGGGTATATAAATGCAATTGTAAAGGTCTGAGAATTGGAAAGCTTGAGTAAGTTGTGTGAGGGTCTGAGAAAATGATTTAAGGTATGTAAATGCAAGTTATAAAGGTATAAAATTAAAGTATATAAAAATTGTAAAAAAAAATCAGAAATCTTTCCTTCTTACTATGCTATTGTTATACTAAGAAGCTTTAACATCAGAAGTTCGAAGTTTTAATATTAATCAGTGAAGTTCTGATAAGCTATTAATCTAGCTCTGGAAAACCACTAACTGCTATTATCGTCATAAGCTCAATTTTTAAGATGTCCTTTGGTTGTTTTCTGAGTATAGACTTTGTGTTTCTCATTGTGCTGAAAACATCGTTGACCAATCTATATATCCAGCTCTCTGGACAGAGAAAAAGAGTGTTCATGCTTTTAACCCAGGATTGTCCTTTTGGGTCCCCAAGTTTTTGCAATGGCTCAAAGGCGGTGAGTTTACTCCAGTTGTTTGCAGACACTGGTTAACTGCTTTTTGTGAAATAAGGATTTCAAGTACAGACAATGGATAACGCTGATGTATCTAAAACTTTCCTCTCTTTATTTGTAGACTTAAAATATTCACGTGAGCCTCAGAGAGTCTCAACTTTGATCCACCTGTCAAACAGACTCCAGATGAGTACTCCTGTCAATCAACAGCTTAAGGTACCCCACCTAAAGTCTGTATCTGTCCCAGCAGATTTCCTATCAGCTACAGAGTGCTCCAAAATCACTGCAGTCACCGTACCTGCTGAAAGCTGATGTTTCTAACAAAATTTCCTACCAGTTTGAGCCCCCACTTTGGGCCAGCATTTCAGACCTGCTTGTACTTCACTGGCTCCACACAGTCCAGCAAAACCTGGGCAGCAAACCAGATGTGCCCTGCTCCCTCCCAGCCTTTGACCATCTTTCTACCCTTCCTGGGCCCTGACAACAAAGTCTCAATGTTAGCTGAGATGCAGTAATAGAACAGAATCCATCATCCCTTATCATCAACAAAATGCTGGAATGTTAGGTCCAAAGGAAACAAGTTCCCTCTACAAAAGGAGCCGCTACCTTTTTCTGGGGCAGAAGGGATAATAGCTATATGATACCTGTTAGCATACCACAGCTCATGTTGGCCTCCAGGACCCTTCAGTTTTACAAATACTTGTTAAAATCAGAGAGTTACAAAAAGGGTTACTCAGCTGGGCAGTGGTGGCACATGTCTTTAATCCCAGTCCTACCCTTTAATTCTGGCACTTGGGGAGGCAGAGGCAGGCAGATCTCTGTGAGTTCAAGGTCAGCCTGGTCTTCAAAGTGAGTCCAGGACAGCCAACGCTACACAGAGAAACCTTGTCTCAGAAACTAAACCCAAACCAAAATAACAACAAAAAAAGGTTGGTTACTCAAAATGGGGGTTGGAATGTGATTGAATGGCTTACTTTATGGTTAACAAATTTTACCCTGATGCTTATTTTCTTTTTCTGTCTCCGTTGCTTTACACATCCTAATTCTCATTTGTAAATATGCTGTAGAACACCATAGATACCAAGGGCCCTCAATTTAAATTCCTGAACTCATCCTAATAGAGCCATTTGGGAATGTGATGGCTAAAGAAACTCCATTTTATGCCAGAAATCTATCTTGGTACCTACTAGCCATTTGTCTCTAACTCCAGTCCCTGGAAGATAAGTTCCCAATAACCGTGACTCAGTGACCTCCACCCAAAAATGTACAGCCAGGACCACCATCTACTTGTTAAAATATGGCTGCTTTTTCTTTTTTTTTTTTCCTTTTTGGCTTCTGTAATCTGCTTATGCGGACATTCAAGGACTATTTTGAGGTTGTCATGACTACCTAACCTTGTCAGAGCAGCACAGCTCCTGGCTTGTTTTTGCAGATAAATTCAAGGTCTTCTTGTGGGTTTTGCCTTTGAAAACACAAGCTCCCTGCCTAAGAGTCCTTGGGGCTGGGCCCTGAAACTAAGGAGGGGCCAGGTCTGTCACAGCCAGAGTACTATGGAGTGGAGACCCTGGGGATGGGCAAGTGCCTGGAGCCAAGGAGGACAGGGTCAGCTTGTCCAGAGGTGCCCACACTCTCCAAGCTATGCTTGAAGGCCAGATGGGCTGTCCTCCATCCTGGTGTGGGAGCTTGCCATGGTGTTCCCCCACATAACTGGTTTTGGTGCTTTCTAACCTAGCATGTTATCCCCTGCCCAGCCCTCATGTGTTTGCTTTTCCATCTGCTAGTACCGTCAATGAAGAGGTTAGGTTATATATTTCAATATACATATTGCAATATAACCTGGATTTGCAACACTCCAACCAAACTTCAAAGTTCTAACCAGTCAAGCATCCACGTATGATTTCCACATAGGTGTGTCTTTTTCCCTAGTTGATTAGACTGGCCCTTGCCAGCGCTGCTCATCATGAAACCTTCTGGCTGGAGCAGAGGGGCCCTGGGCACCACCTATGTGCCACGGTGGGCTTACTAGTATACATATGTGTTGACAGCAGGCATGGCTACTGAGGAACAGCCAGGGAGGCCAGGGCAGGGCTGCAGTGCTTCCAGCAAGCAATGAGCTGCCTGGGGAGTTATGCGGGGTGGGGTGGGTGCTTCAGCTGCAGGGTAGGAGGTAGGCCTCTCTGCCTAGACTACCCTGGATTTGGCTTTTCATGGTAGTCTAGGGACAGCCTGTTTGAAGTCCTAGCTGGTGCCACTCAGGTTATGTATTTGTGTGGTGAATGCTTATAGAGGCCAGAGGTCTTGCTCTCCACTGTCTGTCTGTCTTCTCCTTTTTTTTTTTTTTTTTAAATCAGTCTCCATACATAGCTCTTGCTGTCCTTGAACTCACAGAGATCTGCCTGCCTCTGCCTCCTGTTTGCTGGGATTAAAGAATATGCCCAGCTGTTCTCCACTTTCTTTGAGATACTCAGTCACCCACTGGCTACTCCAGGCAGCTCCCAGATTCCAGTGTCCTGCCCCTGCCCCAAGTGCCACAGTTACCCAAGCTTACCCCATGCCCAGTGTTTATGCAGGTACTAGGGTAGGTACCAACCCATACCCTCATGCTTGGTGAGAGGCATTCCTAACCTTACTACCCCTTCCTGACTACTACTAGTTTGTTTTGTTGTTGCGGCTGGGTATTATGAAATATAACGGTGCGGAGAGGGGGTACCTTGGTGGGACCATGCCAAGGTATGCCCTGAGGAATTACACCATGCAACAGATCTGGAATAAGGAGGTTTACTAGGGGAGGGAGAGGAGTGAGGGCCTGGAGAAGAAGTAGAGGCAGATGAGATGGGAAGGCAGACAGATAGGAAGAGAGCCATGACAGCAGTAAAGGATGGATTCAGAGGACAGAAAGGGGTGAGAGAGTGCCAGAAACAGAGAGAGCAGAGAGAGAAACAGCAGGCACAGAGAGAGAGAGCTGGGTTGGCGAGGTCCTTTTATCAGAGATGACACCTGGCGTACCCGGTGGCAGCAGGTGATGCTGTAAGACATTGCTAAGTCCCAGAGGGTAGGCCAGCAGAATCGTCTGCACACTAACACAGGGTCTCATGTATTCTAGGCTGACATAAACTCACTGTGTAGCCAAGAGTGGTTTTTAACAATCAGGATCCTAGGATTATGCATGTATTTGGCCACTTCATGTTTTTGTTATTTTCTGATGCTTTTTAAAAATATTTTTATATTTAGATGGTTTTACTATCAAGAAAAAAAAATAAACCCATGGAAATTTCTCTAGATGTTTAGAGACTAAAGGTCTGAAGATGTAGCTGAGAGCTTGCATCTATCTGCTCCACAAGCATGAGACAGAGACACACACACACAACCAGAATGGTATGGGCCTCTGAAACCTCAGAGCCCCAGTGACACACCTATTCCAAACAAGGCCACACCTCCTAATCCTTCCCAAATAGCTCCACCAACCGGGGACCAAACATTCAAAAATATGAGTCTGTGGGGGCCATACTCATTCAAACCAACAGACATGCCTCTTTCTTTTTGGTTTTTTGAAAGGGTTTCTCTGTGTAGCCCTGGCTGTCCTGGACTCCCTTTTTAGAACAGGCTGGCCTCAAACTCACAGAGATCAGCCTGCCTCTGCCTCCTGAGTGCTGGGATGAAGGGCATAAGCCACCATGCCCGGTTCACACATGCCTTTTGATACAGGCTCCTTCTTTCCCTTTGGAGGTTTAAAAAAAAAAATGTTATTTTTGTTTTATGTCTATGAGTGTTTTGCCTACATGTATCTATGAGTACCATATTGTGCCTGGTACATAAGAATGCATCAGATCCCAAGAAACTAGATTTATAGATGGTTGTGAGTGCTGGAACTGAGCTCAGATCCTCTGCAAGAACAAGTGCTCCTAACTACTGAGCTATCTCTCCAGTTCCACCCTTTGGTGTCTTGTGACAGTCTCATTTGTCAGCCACGCTGACTTTGAACTTGAGGTCCGCTCATCTCAGCCTCTTGAGTGTTGGAACCACAGGTGTGCACCTGAATGCCAGCTCCTCTCGGGGTCCCCTTAGGTGACTCAAGCATGAGGGAGCACGGAGGAAGGCTGAGCAGGATCGGGACAGAAAGCAGGTTCCTGGTTATTTTCACTGCCAGGTGGTCATAGTCACATGCATATTTGCACACAGCCTGGAATCCTGGGATGACTTCTTGTGTCTAAGGTGGACTGTATCCATTCTCTTACAGCTGCAAACACTGCCTTTTTAGTGCAGTCTCTAAGCAGCCAGACTGCTCCCTGTACAGCCTGAGCTCCTGGGCAATGGCTTGGAGCTCCGCATGAACACAGCAGACTTCTGAAGCAGGGCAGTCCCAGGGAGCAGCTGACTAAGGCCACCACAGGGGCCAGTTTGACATCTGAGCCTCTTGACATCTGTGAACTTGAGGAAGCCCAAGAGAGGGCCTAAGAAGACTCCTAGAGATTGGTCATCTGTGAGATGGCTGCAGGACAGAGTAGCCAACAAGGATGGGTCCAAAAGTCGACAGTCCCCGGGCCAATCAGCAAAGCCTCTGGACAGTCCCTGGGCCAATCAGCAAAGCCTCTGGAAAGAGCAGCCACACCAGCACGTGCACACAGGCAAGAAGCCACATGAGTACGGTAAAGCCTTCAGCCACCAGCCAGATGCCGATAAACACCAGAAGCCCCACGTGGCTAGCTGCAGGCTGGTCATTCACAGCTCTACCATGGTCCACCACCAGTGCAGCCACCACAGCCAGAACCTGAACCAGTGTCAGGACTGTGGCCGGGCCTTTGGGCAGCACTCCCGTCTCATCCAGCACCAGCAGATGCACCCCGGGAGCAGCCCTACACCTGTGAGGACCGTGGCTGTGCCTTCAGCTGCAGCCTCTTCCTCAAGTGCAGCCAATTTGGCTGAGCCTTCTGCACTGTCCAGTGTTGGCGTACTTTTAAAAAACTCTTTTATGTATGTTTCTTTTATCTTTTTCTCCCTACTCCACCCCAGTCCCTCCCAACACCCCAACAACAGGTAGGAGAGAGAAAGGGTTAGTCAGAGAGGGGACATGTTTTTTTTTTCTTTCTTAGCTGCTTCCTGCTGGTTAGGGTCGTCGGGTTCTTTTGGGGGCAATTCCAATATCACTGTCCAGAAATCCAGAAGTGCAGGTAACCAGCAAATCAGCAAACAGTAAATGCATCAGCAGGACGAACCGGCAGTAAGCAGTCCTCCTCCAAGCAGCTGCAGTCTACATTAGGCCAAGTGGCGTAATTTATTGTAGCTTTCTACAAGGGCAGAATTCTTAGATCCTATGGTAAGAGCCTCGTTGAAGGATAATGTGTAAATAGATGAAAAACTGATTCTGCAAATGAAAACATGAATACATAATTCTAACATTGCGATTCTAGTCAAGGTAGTCTGAGAAAGCACTTTCCAGAGCTTTCTCCTCTGAGCTTAGGTGGGACCCTGGCCTCTACCACAGGGTATGAAATATGGCTTTTGGTAGACATTAAGGGAGCAGGACACGGTGCACATGCTGTTAATTAAAGGAAAGAAACACCTTGGAAGGCCCCAGTGCTGAGGGCTGTTGGCCACTTTTCCAGGAGGCAACTAGAATGTGAAGGCAAAGAGCCATTTCTGTGAGATTTAACCAACAAACACAAGCTGCTGACACAGCAGTCATGGAAGCAACAGCAAAAGTTGTAAAGTCTTAAAGAGGAGATACATTTTAAAGCGTTCCTTTGATTTGAGATCACATCGGTGTCACCACAGAATAGCTATTTTAGAGGCACACAGGGTCCACAGGGTAGAACAAGAAGATGACAGGCAGGGTGCCTTTCTACAGCTCTGACTTTGGATCAGTCTTACTCAGGGCTATGCTTGGGTGGTGACAGCAGTCTAGTTTCTTCCGGCGTCAGCAAGTGCACACAGGCAAGACGCTGTTCTGCGGCTCTGAGTGTGGCTGGGCCTTCTGCCTGAGCATTCATCCCCTCCACCATCAGTGAGTGCACACTGCTCACTCAATTGCTTTGACCCAAAGGAAGCAGGTTGTAAGGCGGCACCCAGCATACCCAGAGCTACTCCCACATCACAGTTGTGTGGTCTCAGGTGACATGGAGAAGGACTAACAGTGAGGAAAAAATGGTCTGCCTCTGAAATCCTTAGTGTGTCTGTCCCTGCCCTAGACTCTGTTGGAGGAGAGCAGAAACTGGACAGGAACATAGTAAGGGCCTGTGACTTTGTTATTAGGGTCTTAGTCTGTTTCCTCTGCAAGTTAAAGAGTTAAAAGGCAGGAAAAATCCCAGATACACAGAAACAACACACTAGACACACAGAAAGATACCCCACAAAGTGTATGTGTTTTGGGGGATCTGGAAACAAAAATCACTTCCACCTAGAGGGCAGGAGTTTTAGGTGTTTTTGGAGGCCTACAATGGGTCCCCTTCCCCCTCATTTCGGACTGGTCAATTTAAAGAAAGGGGAATTGATAGGCCCACAGCTTCAGGTAAATGTGTTCTGAACCAGTCTTTAAAATGTCGGACCAGCCTGGACTGGTCAGCCAGGAGTCCTGCTGGCAGGAGAGAAACCTTTTGCTCGGGTCAGGAGCATGAGGAAGAAGTTTGCCATCTTTATCATTTATCTGTGGCCCCTCTCCCTATCTGTCAGGGATCTCTTTACTTCCTCATTAGGACCAGAGAGCACCAGACAGAAACTGCCAGTTTCCCAACAAAAGGAGACCTGAGGAGACCCGTGTCTAATTCCCAGGGCTGGTATGCCCTCTGCTCTGGCCAATGAGTCCCTTCACTCACCTGTGCAAAACAAGGCCAGTGACTAGGTGTCTAACGACCATTTTCACAGACAACTTACAAGTCCATCAAAGCATGAACTTGAAGCAAACAAAAGTAGAGTTCTTAAACTAAAGGGAGCCAGTTTGGATGGTTCAAGCATGCACTCCAGCTACCCAGGAAGACGAGGCAAGAGGATCACTTAAGCCCAGGAGTTTGAATCCAGCCTGAGTGGCAGAGAGACCCCTTCTCAAAAAAAAATGGGAGTGCAGAGGGACTGAAAGGAACCTTGCCATTAAATAAAGCATTTATTCACTTTACTTTGCCCATTCTAGCTCTAGCTCTCTCTCTCTCTTTTTTCTTTTTGAAGACAAGGTCTCACTATGTTGGCACTGGCCTCTCTGCTTGTAGACTCAGGCGGTTCTCTGCCTCAGCCTCCAGAGTCCCACAGCCATTAAAGGACAACTAAACAGCTGAGAGGTCTTGAGCTTGGAAGAATAGCCCAAACTGAAGACAAAGCCCGGGAAATTCTGTTACTAGACAGAAGGGGGCGGTGCAGCTCAGTGCGGCACATGCTCAGTGTGTGCCAGGCCCTGGGTTTGGTGCCACCACCATAAAACCACAAACAACCAAGACATGGAGAGTAGGTACTGAAAGAACAGGCCATCTCTGTAACTAATCAAACTGCTCACAAAGAACTCCGTCTTGAATTGTCTTGAACTTCAGACTTCTTTAAACTCTTGTGTTTCCTATGTAGATTGCACTCTACGCTGTTAGACAAAAAGATTCTTAAAATTCTGTGGGTTAACCCTTCTTCTGCTTTGTATAGTATTAGGATAGTGGGCACAGCATGTCTGTTAGAGGGTACTAGGGACCATCTAAAACATTTTTGGGTGTTACGGCCACAGCCCTGATCCAATTATTTATTTAATTTACTTTTTGAGATAGGTGGAGCCCTGGCTGTCATGGAGCTTGCTATGTAGACTAGGCTGACCCCAAACTCAGAAATCCATGCGCCTCTGTCCCGAGTGCCAGGACTAAAGGTGTACACCACCACACTTGGCAGCCCTGATGTTATCTATACCGAGTCCACTCGAAGACTTCTGACCAGAGACAAGACAAAATGGTGTTACATCTGAAGTAGCACAAACTCTAGCCGTGTGCTCAGTACATCGCACACTATGAGCACACAGCCTCAGTCTCCCTCAGTCACTCAGAGAGCCCTGGATGAGGCCCACCCTCTGTCCTAAGCAGTCTCCGCCTGGTCACATCCCACTCACTGTCCTGACCTAGGGTAAGTAAACCACTGGACCTGAAGAGCAGGGGCCACACCAGAGCAGAGCCTTCCCAGGCTTGTTCTCAAGCTTGCATTAGTCTGTTTCTCACTGACGGTCATCCTGCCTGCCTTCTGTGAAGCCAAGCCTACTTTGCTTTGGCTCCCTCTTGGGGCCCTGAGCCCTTCACCTGATGCCTTCATCCTAGGATTTACCTTTTCTTACTGTCCAAGCACAGTAAGGCTCCGGCATGGGGATGGCATGGGAGGGGCACGGGCAGAGCATACAGCAACTGTGGAAGAGCAGGACCCTGCTGGCTGAGTACTGTAAACTGTGGCTGCTACTGGCACATTACCAGCCACTGTGAGCATCCTGGGCCTGGAGGGTCACCGGCAACCACCACACTTTTCTGGAGTCCTCTGGGCTTGCCAGAGGACTTGCCTGGGAAGCTGGAACTTCACTTTAGTTCATGGAGTATGGTACAGAACTCCAGGGACAGCATTGGAGCAAAGGAGCAGACAGCTGCAGGGACACCCAGGCAACGGAGCACCGAAAGGACAATGGCCCCAGAGGACACAGAAACTCAGGGAGCAGGCCAAGACCTGGAAGAATACAAGGTTGGGCAACTGAGGTACAAAGACATGAATTGGGCGTGTTAGATGGATAGAGGTATGCTCAGTGGTAACGTGTTCTAACCATGTTTGAGCCCAGGAGTGCATCTCAAGCCCACTGAGGCAGGAACTGAAGATGGGCACTGGGATCTATAATAAGGTGTATCTGTAGCCTTGCGGAGAGCTAAGGTTTATGGTGACTGGTCCCAAGGGCCCCAGCCTTCAGGCACCCCCTCTCTCTTCTGCTCTCTCCTCCAGCAGAAGCCTCACCCTGGGGGGTGGGAGCAGCTGGTGGGGGAGTCAGGACATACTTGTGTGCTCCAAGGTTTGTGTTGTTGGGGCCTTTGTTCGATGTCACAACGACAAACACCTTCCCCCAACATTTTATTATAGAAAACTACAATACTGCTTCATAGAATGAAAGTTTCAGTGGCAAAGGGGCAACTTAGAATTCAAAGTTTTCACCTGCCTGGTCGAAGGCCCAGGCGAACCTCTCTCTCTGGGTCTTGTTGTAGATCTTCTCCACAGGCACTCCGAATCTCCTACACCTGTAGATAATGACATCAGTTCTGAGTCCCGAAGTATGATTTATTTTTTGTGCCTGGCCCTTTAAATGGCCCTATGCCCTTCAATGTCAGTTGCCTCTTGGACTTCTGGGAACAGGAGAGGCTATAAAAAGCCAGCAGAGGCTGAGAGTTGTGGTAGGACTGGGGAGAAGGTCTCGCTCTGGAGGTCAAGGTGTGGAAAGAGATGGTGTCCTCTGGACATCATCTGTGCCAAGATATCCTGTGCCATCCAGACCTGCTGTCCCGGCACCACAGCCAATTGCATCCCCTCCCCAAGGCCTGGCCTGTCCTCCATTCCCAGTGGGCAGGCCAAACACCCATGTGATTTAGCGCACACAGGGCACTGCCAGCCCCAGCCATCCCGAAGCTCAGAGGAAGAAGGTTTAAAGACAAGAAGACTCATTGTCAGGGACATCCAGTTAGGCAGTCCCTGTCACAGGACATTGTGCCTGGCACAGCGCCAGGTACAGGATGGGGCACCTAAGGGACTGTGCTAGGGCCTCCTAGAACTCCCACGTCACACACAGGCACAGGAACCTCAGGCCTACACACCAGGCGATGCTGATCCTGGGGTCCAGGTAGTTGAGCTTGGCAGTGCCCAGGGCCACCTGCTTGTTCTCCTCCTTGTCTGTGGCCTTCGTGCGCAACTGGGCCAGCTGTTGTTCCAGCTTCAGCAACCGCCGCTGCTTTTGAAGGTAACTGTTGGAAGAGGGGGTGCCTGAGCCTGCTGCTGAGAGCTGAGCACATGCTGCCTCCTCGGCCCCATCTTGACTTTCCTCCTGCAAATGGCCTTCTTAGCCTTCTGCAAGCACAAAGGGAGGAGTCCAGAGGTGGTCGGAAGGCCAAGGCAAGCCCTCACTGCACCCAGGGAAGCTACTGGCTCCACTGAGAAAGGGAGCTATGTCATGCCAAAAAGCGGAGCAGGCAAGGCTAAAGCAGGCAACACCAAAAGATACCTTTGTGACTAGGGAAGGTGTTTAGCTCTCTTTCCTGCCAAAAACAAATGGGACGGGAGAATAGGCTCAGCAGTTAAGACCACTGGCTGCTCTTCTGGAGAACCTAGGTTCAATTCCCAGCACCCACATGAAAATTCAGAACTACCTGTAACTCCCCAGTCCCAGGGGATCCGATGCCCTCTTTGAAGTCCACTGGCACCGGGCACACACACGGTGCCTGGACATACAAGCAGGTAAAACACTCATAGACATAAAACAACAAACAAACAAACAAATAAAAAGACTTATTAAAGAAAAGAACTTTTTTTAAAAAAGAGATGCTCCTTTTACCCTTCATTTTTCCCCCCCAGAGCTGAGGATAGAACCAGGGCCTCTAGCAAGTGCTCTACCACTGAGCTAAATCCCCAACCCCTCCCCCCTTGTACCCTTCTTACCTGCCCATGGCAACCCGCTAATAATAATCATGACACCATGTGATACTCTGATCCCAACCCTAGGAATCGGTGCTCCAGACACAAATCTGGCAAAATGGGCACTTGTGAAAATGCGCTGCAAAAGGCTGGAACACTCTGCACTTGCGGCTGGAGCCTTGGCGTAGCAGCCACCTGCTCCCTGACAGCCACACTCCAGCAATGATAAAACCGCTGTCAAGAGCACAAGTGGAAAGGCCAGGAGGCCAAGTGTGACCTGTGGGCCACCGTATGCGGGAAGCCTCATGCCCTGCAGAGCACTTCTGGGGACATGTGGGACATTTCTTAGCAGCTGTTCTGTGACAGCTGCATGCCTCACTGAATGCCCTTTGGTCTAACTGACATCTGCAGCATGCCAGTGTAAAAGACCTCAGGAAGCTTGTCACAAGGATGAGACTTCAGCAATATGAGCCATAGTCAGGCGGCCAGAAATGCTCAGGACATCGCAGAAGCACAAAGGACAGCGGGATGCCATGAAGAGCTGGACACAAAAAGTCTTATCACCAACTATAACCCTGGAACAACAGAACCCACCGGCTCCTAAGGGAATAAGAAACCTGGACAGATAGATGCCAAACAGAGACCAGACTGATCACTGAAAGCTTCTCCCAAATCGAAGGCCCCATAAACACATCACCGCCAGAGCACCCCACCAGATGCCTAAGGAGCCACCACCAGGCCTCAGATAGAGGAAGGAAACGTTTCCCAACTCATTTTCTGAAGCCAGCATTACTGTGATCAGGCTAGACAAAAGCATCCCTCCAGATACAGAACAAAATCTCCAAGGGAAGCCAGATCCCGTAGGCGTAAGGGGCTCAGATCAAAGCCAGGGGAATTTGCGAGAGCTTAACTTCTGAAGACAAATCAGTGTCGTTTACTGCATGGTTCTAAAAGGACAGACCCCCACCATCATTTCAGCCGAAAGAACACCTGACAGTCACCAGCCCCCGTCACGATCACACACACATATATACAGCCTGCAAATTCCGTGAGAAGCATCCATGAAAGCACACGGAGAACATCATACTGACGGCTGAAAGCTTTGCCTCTTGGGTTGGACATGAGACACAGTGACCCCCACCGACTATTAACGCTGTTCTGGAAGGTCTAGCCAAGTCAAGAGGAGGAAGCATAAGGCCTCCGTGCCAGAAGGGAATGCTCGAGCAACTCCTCAGGCATGGGTCGTGGCTACCCTGTCCACACTCAGATGTAAGCAACCATTTACAAGAGCAGGGAACGAGGTATAAAGATCACCAGCAGCCGCACTTCTGTAAGTCAGGGCGGGACAAAAGGCACCACAGCTTGGCTAGCCACCCACAGGATGGACCACAGGGCAGGCTGGCCTCTGGGTGGTGCCTGAAATCAATAGTCCACAAGGGTTCGTTCTATTCTCGCTCGTCAGTAGGCTCACTAGGCTCAACCTGTTTCACAGACGGACAGTGTAGTTTGTGCTGAGCCTGGCTTTCCTCCTTAAAGTCTGGGTCTTGGCTTGTGGCAGAGGGCTGGGGCAAATCTCGGAAACCCCTCAGATGGACGGTGTCTCAATATATGGCCCCTCACATGTCATCCCTTTGAGGTGACAGGAATAAAGGGAATAAGTAAGCAAGGAGCCTGGGTCCTCTGATATTTCCTCCCCTCATGAAATTTTCCCTTTGCCTCCCCTGCCTCCCCTGCTGCATGCTCAGCTCCTGTCATATTTGCTGCACCCTTGGGCATCAACCCAGATGTGCCCCTGAGGACAGGACAACAGTGGGCATCAAAGGTAGATTCACTTGGCTCTAGAGTCACTGAAACATGGTGGAAGTGACGCAGCAAGATAAAGGGCATAGCACAGTGGGCAACACACTTCCGCACACCCGGGGCCTGGACTCAATGCATTAAAGCAAGCGTAGGGAGGCTGCAGAGACTAAGAACACTGGCTGTTCTTCTAGATACGCAGACTTGATGCCCAGAACCTATAAGGCAGCTCACAACCATCTGTAACTCCAGTACCAGAGGATTTGATGCCCTTTCTGGTCTCCGTGGGCATCCTGTGCACAGACATACATGTAAGTAAAACTTCCATACACATAAAAATATATAATTAAAAAAAAGCAATGGTAGGCAGCTAGGCGCAGTGGCACACACTGTGATCCCAGCACTCAGGGAAGCTGAGGCAGATGAATCTCTGAGTTCAAGGCCAGCCTGGTCTACAAAGCCCCAGGACAGCCAAGGCTACACAGAGAAACCCTGTTTTAAAAACAAACAAACAAACAAACAAACAAAAACAATGGTGGGCCAAGATGTCAGGATCACCTGAGGAGGACCAGGGGTGGTGGCCCATGCCTCTGATCCCAGCACTCAGGAGACAGAGGCAGTCAGATCTCTGTGAGTTTAAAGCTGGCCTAGACTACAACATAAGAAGTTTCAGGCCAGCCAGTAGGTAGTGAGACCTTGTCTCGAACCCAAACAAACAAATGAAAGAGGGGTAAATGGCTTCTGTATCTAAATGCACAGAGACTGGTGCACCGCAAACATGCAAAGGCTTCAGCCATAATACAGACAGCTTGGCAGCATGAACAGTGCAGGAATGGGCGTGTTAAAGGCCACAGCTGCTTCTGTGGCCAGTGGGAAGGTTGGAACTGAAACCCTGAGTGTTAAGGTCTGAAAGGCCTCCCTAAGAGGCCTGACCATAGTTTTGCCTCCTGGAAGCTTTCGGGGAGAGAGACCAGGGGAGGATCCACCCTGAGCTCTGAAGTAGAGAGGTAGTGAGCTCTGGGGCTGGGCCACCTAGCAGCCAAAGGCTGGGGACTCCGGGCTGATATGCCTTCTCTGAGCAGGTCAGTTCTGACTCTAACATGTTGAGGTGCAAAGGGTCAGGACTGGCCTTAGCTCCAGGCCACCCCTCTGGAGTCCTCAATTCACAGATCTTCCTGTTGGTCCTGGTCCTGACCTAAACCTGACACTGCCTGATCTACCAACTTTGGGCACTTCTCTGGGGTCCTAAGCTGAGCACCTCTGCTGCCTGCTGGCTGGGAACCTAGCACTGGCCACCATGGGAAATCCGGAGCGGCGGCCTATGACCACTCCTAGCACATGGCTCCGATAAGTGCTGCTGCAGCACAAGGCACACCAGATGGGACTCGGCCCAGGAGGACTCGATGCTGAGGTCAGCTCCCTGCATGAGCAGTTTGCAGCCTCTGGCAAAGAGCCCGATGACATCCTGCCTTTCCCTGGGGAGGCAGAGTGGCTGCCAGACACAGTTTGCTCCAAATGGGACTGCTCACTGCATAAGTGATCAGGAGCGATGCCTGGGCAGGGCACATGGGCCCCCTTACACCTGGGAAATTTGGGAGCACGCTTGGCTTCACCCATGACACATCCTGCGTTCGAGTCACATCTGTGAGAACACTCTTGTCCAGATGTGGCCTCTGGATGGGAAAATAAGTACCTGCAGGGCCATACTTACTGAATGGGAATGTGGATCGTGGATCAAGGTGTGTGTGCAATGGGGGGGGGGGGGGAGTTGTGGTGGACAACAGCTGTGAAATTTAAGTGAGGAAGGGGCAGCACTGAGGTTCTGAAGCCACAAAGTGACAACACAGCCACAGAGAAAAGTTCACACCGAAGCCTGGGCTCAGCCGGGTGCTCTGCACGCTCCCCTGAAGCCGATCTTGGCCATGAGCACAGTGTGACCTGTTATCACCGGGCCCGAGGTAGCCTGGGAAACCCCTAACCAAACTAGCCATGAACAATCAAACGCAAGCTAAGAAGCCCATTTACAGCTGCATAAAAACACAATACTTAGCTTTCCCTTGAAAAACCAGAAATGTTTGCTGAGAGAGATTTATTTATTTATTTATTTATTTATTTATTTATTTATTTAAACATAGGCTCCCATGTAGGCCAGACGGCCCTGAGCTTGCTGTGTAGTTGAGAATAATCCTGACTTCCGACGCTCCTGGTCCTCCACCCGGAGCGCTGGGATTACAGGTGTTTACAAGTGTGTTGAGACTCAGTACCACACAAGGTAGCACCCTCAAATTAACCACCAAGCCCAAAACCACTCCTAAGTGCACGAGGGGCAGGGGGATTTCAAGTGTCCCCATGTAGCCAAAACAATCTTTAAGGAGAAAGACAGAGTTAGGTGTCTATAAGCCCAGCCCTGGGGAGGGTATGCCAGGGCTGTGAATTCGAGAGCAGCCTGGGCTACACGACGAGACTTTGCTTTAAATAAAAGAAAACAGAACAAACAAACAAAAAAACAAAAAAAGAAAAGGAAAGAAAAAAGGTGGAGGTCTCATTCTTACTGATCCTCACATTCACCCACCAGGACTGGGGCTGACACAGAAACATTTTCTTCACACACCAATGCCAGGGAGTCTGGTGTTCACAGGAGTGAGGCTGGACCCTCAGGCCCCAGATCAAAGCAAATTTGAGATGAGCCCAGGACTACTGTGACAGCTAAGGCGATAAACTGCACAGGAGAAAATGCAGGGAATCCAACTGCATTACAGAACCAAAGTGTTAGGCCCAACACCGACAGCGTGAGAGAAGAAAAACAAGACCCAGTGTGTGCACTGGGCAAGGCAGCCACACCTACAAGCCCAGCCCAACCTCAGAGAAGCCTGAAAGGACACGGAGCAGGTTGGGAGGGCAAGAGGGGCTGCTGATGGACACAGGACCTTTTTCTGAAACTGGCCATACATCTGTCAGAACTGTGTGCTGTGTTTTGCTTTTGGTCTGTTTGGTTTTGGTCTTTCTCGACACAGGGTCTCTCTATAGCCTTGGATGACCTGGCACCCAGTCTGTGGACTAGACTAGACTTGAACTCACAGAGTTCTGCCTGTCTCTGCCTCCTCGAATGCTTAAGGGGCATCTGCCACTGTGCCCAGAAGAACTGTACGCTTTGAAAGGGCGAAATATGTGCCGTGAAAATTAGCTGAACCAATTGCTCAAAACAAAAACCAGAAAGAACTATCAGCAGCTTGGGAGCCCTGCACTCGAAGAGCCTTCTGCTTGCAGCCTGCATCAGAGGCCACAGCTGCTCCATACAAGGCCCTGTAATCAATTACTTCTGTCTATGAGCAATAAAGCTTTCAAAAATCACAAAATCAGCTAAAGAAAAGCTTAACACCAAGGCTGACCACACCAAGACTGATCTGGGCTGGGCCCTGGCGTCAAGGCTTTCAAGACAGCACCCCCTACACATACCTTTTGGACTTGCTGTCCCCTCTCATCCTCAGGTCAGCTTCCACCTTCTCCAGCTCTACCTGTGCCTCGGCCACCTGTGCCTTCTTTGTCTCAATCTGTGAAGAAATAGACACTTGCACGGCTGCTTCTGTCCCCACCCAGACTTGTCCTGAGGACTTCTGTCCACAGCCCAACATCCTTTTCGGGGTTACAGCAGATAGAACCCAGAGCCTCACAGATGCTAGTGAGCTACTCCAGCTGCCACCCTTGCCCTGGCCTCACATTCTGAAACACCTCAGATGACACAGCAGCCTGGGGAAAGACCCCATGAAGCCACATGGGGCTGATCCTATCCTGTTCTGTAGCCAGGTGCTGAGTGGGGACACCAGGCTTCTAGGGCCCAACCGTGCCACTTGCACCACAAATTGGCTCAGTACCCCTGCTGCTCTAAACCAGAAAGTCTGCCCTAACCCTTCCTCAACCAGAACACTGGCCATCCTAGCAGGGAGATGGGAGGCCTCCAAGCCAGGTCCTCGGTTGCCCAGGATATGGCCCTAAACAATTCCAAGTCCCCTGCCCCAGCCCCCTGTGGCAAGTATCCCCACTCTGCCCTCCTGCCTTCCATGAAATGCCTCCCGGACCCAGAAAAGACAGGAGGGTGGAGCAGACACTGTGGGAACATTGACACGGCAGGCACCTTCCCACCTTTTTTTGGAGCATCTGCATCGACTTCTCGAAGGTCTTGGGAATTGCTCTCTGATGGTTACAGAGGACAGCCACAGCCCGGTTCGCCCGGTTGTAAGCTAAAACTTTGCAGGTTAGGCTGTCTTCAGCTGAGCAAAGACAATGACAACTGTCACTGTGCTGAAACCTGCTCTGAGCCTCCTGTCCTCCCTCCTGTCCTTTGGCAGTACTGGCAGCGGAGGCCAGGGCCTTGGCATGCTAGGCAAGTGTTGTATGGTGAGCTTCATCCTTGGCCCTTGGCCCTAAAAGCTCTCTTTCTGTTGTAAAACTCGCCTCTATGACACAGTCCCAAGGAAGAAGTCAATGATCTAAGATGTCCTACAAGCCATGGCCAAGTGGGTTTAGCCATTGTAATGGTGGCCCTGAGAGTCCTCCTCTTCATGTAGGGGCTGGGCTATGTCTTATTGGGGCAGAGGCAGGAACCCCAAAGTCATCCCAGGCCCAGCCATTTCCTTCTAGAAAGGTAACCTGGAGGCCCTGAGGCCCAAGGATAGGTGAGGCAGTGTTGTCTGATCTTGTGTAGGTCAGGATCCTCACCACAAGAACCCATAGTTAACAACACTGGGTGTTCTGAGCACAGTGAACCCCAGCTTTACTGAGCAACGGTCTCAGCAGCTCATCATCAAGAAACTGAGGTTCAGGATATTACGTCACTTCCGAGTCACCTATCTGCATGGCCATTTGCTCTCACACCACCTCCCACCTGAAGAATTCTAAGACCAGGTTGGCCACTCTTACAAGATTTACAAAACCATACCTGGAAACAGAACCCTGAGCTTTTTCTTCAAGGCTGGGCCTGAAGAAAAAGGCTTCTGGCTTTATACAGCAAGTTCCTCTAGAAAGGGCTCTCTACCCACATGCCCACCCTGATGCACGAGAATGTCTTCAGAGCCACACAGCTCACTGGCCCTAGGTCAGCCATACTGGCGACCTGAGTTTAGAGGGGGAATAGCCTGGATTCAACATTTAATGGCACTGTATCTTCACCTTGCCATGACCAGAGAGTTTCTGAGCCCATGGGTCTCAGTGTCTCCTTGAGGAAACTCTTGACTAGAGAGTGGTGTGTGCATGGGAGGCGGGCATCGTCCTTCATGGCTTTCTGTGCTAAGAGAAGGAAGGGAGATGTTGGGCAGGTTTTGTCCCTGCTGAGTGTCTAAAGACAGTGGAGGGACAAAGGTCCCAGGATGACAGCAGAGAAATGAGACCCGAAGCTAGGAGGGTTTGGAGGTACAGAAGAGGTCAGGAATGGTGGGGTGCAGAGTCTTGTGAGGAACCTCCAAAGTGAGGAAAAGAGGCAAGGTCCTACCTAGAGGAGAGAGGGTGAGGACGACAGCTAGAAGAGGCGGAGCAGGAAGCCTGACACCTCCCTGCTGGGGGCCGGCGAGGCCACCCCACTCTGGGATTGATTGACCTCATGCATTCTTCCTCCAATAGACAGCTGTGCCCAGCCCTACCTCAGCACATGCTTAGAGCAGGCCACGCCTTAGGCGGTTCCCATAGGGGACAGTCTGGGTAGCCCTCAGGGTCAAGGACCAACTCACCACAGGTCAGCACCCGCAGCTGCTCCTGCAGAGTAATAGAGGCATTGTAGGTCCGGAACACCTTGGCTGTCAGCCCCTCCATCAAGTCCTGCAAGTGCTTGTTCAGGCTGGAAGTCTGGGTACAGAGAAGAGAAAGGGGTCAGGAGACATAAGTTTCAAGGGCTTCTCTCAGCCTTCAGGAGGCGGTAAGGAAGGCTACTTTAGCTGTTGGGTGAGAACACAGAACACACTGGGGGCAAAGACAAGCTAGACTTGAACCCCCACTCCTTTCCTGGACTCCTTGTGCCCATCAGTGGTGGTTTGAATAAAAATGCTCCCACCCCATAGGCCCCTAGGGTGTGGCACTATTAGGAGGTGTGGCCTTGTTGGAGTAGGTGTGGCTTTGTTGGAGTAGGTGTGCCACCAGGGGCTGGACTTTGAGCTCTCAGAAGCTCAGCCTGGCCAGTGTGTCACTGTTAACTTTCTGCTGCCTGCAGATCCAAATGTAGAACTCTCAGCTCCATCTCTAGGCACATGTCTGTCTGGCTGTGTGTTGCCATGCTTTCCATCATGATGATAATAGACTAAATCTCTGAACTGTAAGCCAGCCCCAATGAAATGTTTTCCTTTACAAGAGGCGCCATGGTCATGGTGTCTCTTCACAGCAATAGAACAATGACTAAGAAATCATCCCTGCTTTGAAAATACATGCATAGTTGGGCCTGGTGCACACACCTGTAATCCTAGCACTTAGGAGGCAGAGGCAGGTGGATCTCTGTGAGTTCGAGGCCAGCCTGGTCTACAAAATGAATCTAGGACAACCAGGGCTACACTATCTTGAAAAACCAAACAAAACCAAACAAACAAAAACCACACATGCTTACAGTCAGTGCATCAAAAAGGTCATCCCTAGGATCCTTGTTCTGCATGAAGTGTTGAAGGTTCTGGAACACCTGAAACGGAGATGAGCACAACATAGCCATACTGAGACTTCTGGAGCAGAAGCCAGCTGAGCAGGAAGAAGGTCTCATGAGGGCAGCAAAGATCACATCATGCACACAAACAGAGGGGTGCATACACCAGGTCCCGGAAAGAGGTGATACCAGTACAGTCCCGGCCTACCCACTGGAACCTGTGCCTTTGTGCCTCCCAATCCAAGCCTGCACGCGGTCACTCACCACTGACTCACCCACAGCTGTGGTTAAAGCTGGGGCTGGTCTTCTGTGCCTCTATAGACCCACTCAGTGACTTTAGCAGACAGCTGACCCTGGCTCCCTCTTCAACCAGCAACACTGACTTCCATCCAGGTGACCCAGGGCCCTGTACTCCTGACCAAATCAGACACACCTAACATCATAGAGCCTCAGGAGGCCAGTCTCTCTCCTCCGCAGGAATTGGCATGAAGTTTCTCCTGGCCAGGCCAACTTGCCCAGAGAAGTCTGCCCATGCTGCACGGGACTCCCCTTGGATTTAGCTTTCCCATCCTGCCAAGCGTGCTGAGATGGCACCAAATCCTCTTTGGAACCTCGTAACGTGGCCTTCCGTGTAAACTGGGCGGCCACAGGTGTAGCTGTCAAGATGAGGTCACGTAGAGCACAGTGGCCCATGAGGATGTCACTGTGTAGGAGGAGACTATGGAGAGAAAGCAGCTGTGTTCAACAGAGGTGGAGCACAGCCAGCAGCCACATCAGGTCTCACGGGGCAAAAGCCAGGCCAGCAGGAGAGAGGTCTCAGAAGGGTGAGAAAAAGCCAAAGCATGAGTGGCACCAAGGGCAGCAGAGAGAGGCAAGGAACGGATTTTTCCCATCCTCCTAAGGAACCAGCACCCAAACCCTGGACTTGAGCCTCCTAGACCAAAACATTTATAATAGAGGGGTGTGTGTGTGTGTGTGTGTGTGTGTGTGTGTGTGTGGTGGTGGTGGTGGTGGTGGTGGTGTGTAAGCCCTGGCTGTGATGCCTCATCACACAGCCACAGGAGACGTTCGGGGGGTACAGCAAGGCCACTGCCAATCCCTGAGGCTCTGACATGCTCTGACAGCGGCCCCACGGTGAGCATGGTCAGAGAGCACTCACCAACTTCTCCACTGTCACGTGGTTATTGTAGCGGATGGAATCCTTCCCCAGGAAGTCCAGCTCCACAACATGCTCTTGGCCATCAGCCTGTGCGTGCAGTCGGACATGCTCCACACGGAGTGAGCAGCAGCCCACGGTGTCGGCCGTCTCACCCTCTTCCTTCTCATTTCCTGTCCGCAGCGCCAGCTAGACCAGGGGTTGACACTAGTCAGGGCTGTGGTCTGTGGCACAGGAGCACACGCAGAGCACTCATGCACACACAGGAATGATCCCTCTCTCTCACGCACACAAACATATACATACAATTACACATGCACACACATACCTATTTGCTGGAGGCTCCAGCTCCACGGAGAAGCCACCATTGTCCTTGCTGCCCAGCTCTCAAGGTCCCCACACCATGTCATACCTTATCGATAAAATAAAGGGCCACAGCCAGCTGCCTTTTCTTCACTTCTGGTGACTCCCAGTCGGCCTGATACTGAGCACGGATCTTGTCAACAACCCCCTTCAAGCGTCGAGCTACCTCATACTTCCGCCAATCCATCTCCCCCTAAGTGAAGACCACAAATGTCACTCCACGGCCCTACGAAGTGGTGGAGCAGGTGACGGGACACCTTCCTACCTCAGGCGTCCTCAGAGAGATGAGACTAGGTGAGGTGAGGGCTAGGGCAGCAGAGCCTGGACTCAGAAAAATGTGAAGTAACTCCGAGCCCCACTCGGGTTCCTGTTAGGCTGCAGCCACCAGGCCCATTGGCTGCCTGATCCTGGGTAATCTCCAAAGGTTGAAATAAAGGGGTGAAGAGTCTCCCACGCCTGCCACCCTGGAGTAGCCCAGAGGGGAGGGCCTGACACGTGCGCTCTGGGACGCAGGGCTTCCCTGAGAGACCATGCTCTCACCTTCAGCTTGGAGCTGGGGTTCAGTACGATGTACTTGAAGGAGTTCTGGATGTTCTCCGTCCATGATGCCAGCCACGTGACCGTGTCATCGGAGCGCACCTCTTTCCACTGGTGACCGGCTGGGGGCTCGGGGACCTTGGAATCCCTGCGGTGAAACGGGGGGGGGGGTGACTCTGGGTTACTTCCCTATACGTGTCCTGCAGGCATGCTCCAAACTCCCTAGACCAAAAAGAGCTGCCAGCACGCATACTCTCAACACTGAGGCATACACAGTGGCGTGTACACAGGCAACACGCACACGCACACAGACCAGTGTCAGACCAGAACAGAGTGGTCACTCGGCACACTCTGGGCAGAGAGCTCTGAAGCCCCAGCCCATGTGCCAGGTGGATGCTGCACACCAGCTGTCACCCAGGGTCCCTGGAGATGAGAGGTTATATGGGACCCACACAGGTAACAAGAGCACAGCGTCAGCAGAACGCAGCAAGCCCACACCCAGCGTGCGGGGAGGCATTTGGAAGGCCAAACACTGAGAATGTACGGGACACCTCCCAGAAGAGGAACCTCAGCCCGGCTCTGCCCAGTACAAGAGGTTCTACTGGGTGCAAGACCCAGGAGACACGGGAACAGTGCCTCGTGTCTCCTGTTATATCTCCACTGAGGGGTCCCACCCCAAAAGAGCTAAGGATAAAAATCACTTCAGGCAGCCAGGGTCCTGGGCTCGCCCATGAGAGCCTGGCTGGCTGAGTCCCACCTACCTGCTGCAGTTGATGACCACATCCTCTGGCATGACCCTCCTCTTCAACATTCCCATCTTGGGATGGTCACCTCGGCCACGGAACAAGCCAGGTGGCTCCGTCTTGAAATTGCCAATTTTTTCTCTGTGGCCATCTAAAATACAGTAGCCAAACTCCTGCTGAAGCTTCTCTGACTCTTCTTTGAGCTTCTAAGTTAAAACAATACGTGGGCATTAGGAGAGAAGCAGCTAAAACGGACCTACTTCCTGTGCTGACCGAGGTCCCTCCTGCTGCTGCTGCTCTGCTGTAGGCCTGAAAACCGCGGCTTTCCAGCAGGTGTGGGGAGCACAAGGAACAAGGCTCCTTGAGCTTCAGCTCGGCAGACGGGGCAGGGCAGCCTTCAAGGTAGGAGGAAATGAGGCAGGTTCTGGATACACCCCCAGATTCCCTGCAACAGCTAGCTAAGAAGCAGACAACTGAAAGGGAACTGCGTGGCAGGCTCCCATTAAATAGAGGGAAACGTGGAAAGAAGCAGAGTGGAGCCAAGCTCACCCCCACATTCCTGCCCTTGGCCCTCTGCCACTCCTGACATTTCAAACAGTAGTGCCCTTCCAAATGTGCCCCAGGAGAATGGAATCATACCCCAGCCACACTTAAGAAAGGGGGTGCTACTTGAAATTACTTGGTATCTGCTATGATAGCACCCAGAACCTGGTCCACCTCCTAAGGCCTCTGGGGAGGAAGGCTCTGTGAGGGGCTCCCTGTGGCTTGCACCCCCCAGCTCCTTCCCAGAACCCACTGCCAACCTGCTTCTGCTCCCTGGGCAGGGTCTTGCGGGCCTCAGCTTTCTCCATGAAGTGCCTATGGATCTCCGTGAAGTCACATTTGTCAAGGTGTGTGATGAGCTTCCTCTCCTCAGCTGTCATTTCCTGTACCAAAACCGGCAACATGTGCTCAGTGCTCTAATACAGGCCTTTCTGTGGCACAGGGAGTCCCTGCTTGTGGCCACAGCGCAGGGTCACTGTGACAGAGTGCTAAGGCCATTCCACTAGATCCTCAGCCTCCACCAGCTGCTGTACCAGAGGCCCAGGTGTACATGGAGCCCTGGGAATAAGTCACGTGGCCTCAGCTGGAAGTAGCTCCCTCAGGGCTTCATGACAGAGCATGAATGTGTGACAAGGTAAACCCAGGACAAACAGGGCCAGTTAGGGGACAACACGTGTAGTCTCAGTTTCAGACTTATGGCCCTGACTCATATCCTGAGCCTTGCTCCTTCAGAAAACAGCCGAATGAAATCCCCAAGTAAGCCCCTCAATCCACATTCTTCCCCAAGGCAAGGCCTCCCATACCCCAGCCATCAGGGGCCAGAGATTCTGCTGATGGAGCAGCCCACCCCAGACATGCTCCCAAAGACAGAACCGCACCACCCTGACTCTAGCCAACAGTAATGGAGCTTGAATACAACTCCAGCAGACGCTAACCCTAAACCTGAGTAATGGATTCTACCAATATGACCTCAGGGTGTGGTAGCATGGGATAGCCAAGGACACCCCTTTCCAAATGTAATTTAACATTTCAGTTAATGAAAGTGGTAAAATCCCTGACCCACTAGCTCCAAGTTGGAGATCCCATCCCATGTAAATCATCCATGTTGGTATGATGACAACTGTACCTTAGGGACAATTAAAGAAGAAAGCTATAAAGCTCCAGCTTAACTACAGCAAACTCGCTCAGTGGAATATTAAAAATTAATTTAAAAGTCTATACATGCTTCTCCAACAAAACACCTAAAGCTGAGTCGTTTTCCACAGTCCTTGAAGCTGGGGGCTATATCTCATTTGATATTTGCAGAGAGCCCGATCTCTGTTTCTATGGAGGAAGAGGCAGACAGATAGGAGGGCCTGGTTAACCCCCTCCCACCCCTCACAAGGCAGGAGCCCACCTGACAGGCAGAGCCCCCAGGGCCTGAGTACCTCCAGGAGGACCCATGTGTTTGATTAAAAATATTTTTAAAATTTTTCCAATCTTTTGTTGTTGTTTGTTTTTCAAGACAGGGTTTCTCTGTATAATAGCTTTGGCTGTCCTGGACTTGCTTTGTAGATCAGGCTGGCTTCAACCTTACATAGATCCACCTGCTCCTACCTCCCAATTGCTGGGATTAAAAGCGTGTGCCACCACACCTGGCAAGATTGATTTTTATTTTTAACTGTGGGGGTTGTAGGTATGTGCATGAAAATGCATGTGCCTGCAGAATCCAGAAACTTCAGACCCTCCGGAGCTGGAGTTACAGGCAGTTGCAAGCTACCTGATGTGAGCGCCAGGAACTGAATTCAGTAAAGCTATACACTAAGCCATCTCTCTAAACACCCCCCCCCCCGTACCACTTCTAAATATTAATGCAGTGGACATTACATCCCAGGGGAGAGTTTTGGAGAGAATGTGGAAATCACAGCAGAACCTAATTTGATGATTCCAAGGCAATTTGGGAAACTAAGACACTAAAATGCTAGGTGGGAGAAACATCATTGGTATACTGATTACGATTGTGCATTTAAATCTAAGTGTGAAGAGACACAGATGCAGACGTGGAAAGGGGAAGCTGGCTTTCTCCCCTCTCCCACACCTCACTTCCTCACCACAGAAACCACACTGCCGGTCTATCAGCCACCCTCTGGTCCCCTGGATCGGGCCCTTCCCCTGCCTGCCTAGAGGTACAGAGGGCAGAACTGCCCACCTTCCCCCTCTGTATGAATTACTGGGGAAGTAACAAACGGACCAGGAACACACACTGAGTGGCTAGCTCCATTCACGTGCCTGGATGTTTTCCAAAGCTGCATATCCAGAAGTCGGTGAGAGTCACAGAGGGAGAGAGGACTGGGGACAGAGCCCTGCATGGGGACAGACCACACTGTCCCCACCACTGGTGCTGGCCAGCCAGGGATCCATGCAAGAGAAGATCAACTCAGCTTAAACCACAAGCTATAAGCTATCTCCAATACTACACCTAAACACACACACGCTAAACACAAAACCATCTTGGATCCAGCCATGCTGGGCAAACACTCTGGCCAGTGAAAGCTGAAAGGCCTCAGAGACAGCAGTTGGCTGGGGCACCCATCTTGCGTGTCCCCTCCAATCAGGTCCAGGGCTGCTGCCGAGGCCTCTGAGACTCACCTTCCGCCAGTCACTGAAGAAGTTCCTCTGGAAGACTTCCTTGGTCGTACACTCAAGATGCTGGATTTTCCCATAGAGAGTAGCGACCTCCTCCGCTGCCAAGCTCAGCCTCACCGGCTTTCCTGCAGAGAGCCCACGTGCTGACTGACTGAGGGACTGCCACAGGCCCAGTCCAGGTGGCACAACCTCCCACTTCAGTACAGTGTACTCTGTGCACACCCTGAGTAAAGAATGACCAGCATCCTGGTAAGGTAACGGTCACAGGATCCCAGAGAATCACCGTGGGATCTGCAAAGCCATCCACTCCTTTCTCTATTACAGCGAACCTTCCACTAAGTCTGTATTATGTGAAAAAGCTAACACATGTATTTCATTATTCACACACCGGACACAGGGAGCAGGGATACTACGCATGCCATTGAAGTGCCTGTGGAAGTCAGATTTGTGGAGTTGGCTCTCTCCTTCCATCTTTATGTGGGTCCCAGGGATCAAGCTCAGTTCACCAGGCCTAGTGCCTTTACTCATGAAGCCCATCTTGATGGTCAAAAAAAAAAAAAAAAGCAAAACAACAACAAAAAACACCCCAACAAACAAACAAACAAAAAACCCACATTTAAAAAAAACATTTTCATCTGTCTGCAGTTCTGGGGATGAACCCAGGGCCTCACGCACAACAGGAAAGCACTCCACCAAAGCTATACCCCTGAGCCTAACGTGTGCAATTCTAAAACACGGAGGAGATTACAGGAACAAAATAAAAGTCAATGTGTCACAGTGCGACCTTGTGGGCCATTGTAGGTTAATCCTTC
Source organism: Psammomys obesus (assembly GCF_907164565.1). Taxonomy (NCBI): domain Eukaryota; kingdom Metazoa; phylum Chordata; class Mammalia; order Rodentia; family Muridae; genus Psammomys; species Psammomys obesus. The sequence goes on along the minus strand of NW_026596079.1, from coordinate 1,578,887 downwards.
CGCGCCCAGCGACTTCCTGCACTTCATGTAAAGCGGTGACAGAGGAGCACACAGGAGCCTAAACAGCATGGAAGTCTCTCAACCAAAAAGACTTGAGCAGCTGAAGACAGTGAGTCTGAGACCAGCCTGGCCTACGTAGTGAGTTCCAGGACAGCTAGAGCTATGTAGACAGACCCTGGAGAGACAGACAGACAGACAGACAGACAGACAGACAGACAGACAGAAGGTGTAGCCACACACCTTTAATCCCAGCACTCAGGAGGCATAGAAAGGAACACCTCTATTCGTTCAAGGTCAGTGTGGTCTACATAGAGTTTCAGGCCAGCCAGGGCTACCCAGTGAGACCCTGTCTCAAACTACCAAAACCAAACAAATGAACTGGAGCAGGTCCAGTCCAGTGTTCCACAGCATACAAGAACATACATGACACACACAGCACCTCTCATCAGGACTGCACTTGGGAGAGGTTAGAAGACCAAAGCAGCTCACCCCAACCTTGGGCAAGTCTAGACACAACTTGTGTCCCTGAAGCACAAACTATGTCTCTCCTTCTTCAGAGCAGCCTGGCAATGGTCATCTGTATCTGTGTGCAGTGTGTACACACACAGCCAATGGGCACCTATATCTACGTGCATGGGTGTGTACACACACACACACACACACACACACACACACACACACACACACACGTTTCTAGGGGACTCCAGCCTTGGCCCCTACCATCTATGCTATCTGCCCAGCCGTCAGGAATTTCCGAACCCCAGGCAGGGAAGAGGACTTGGCACCCGATTTTAGGAAGGTCAGCGAATCTTCTCAGAAAGTGAGCCCAAAGCACTCAGGCAGCCCAAACCCAGGAGTAGACACACCCGTGCCCTCACCATCATAGAAGAAGTGAACTCCATCAGGAAGGGGCTCATAGGCTGGGCTGAAGTATGGGCCCTTGTGTTCCAGCTGCCTCCACTTCACACTGCTCTTGCTCTTTTCTTCCCACCTGAAAAAGACAGAACACGTAAGTGGAGCCCTGTTTTCTCCACCCAGGCCGCAGGCCTTCGAGTCTTCTGCCTTGTGGATTTCTCCGTTGGCCTACGCTTCGCCTAGGAGCAAGTCAATGCCCGAAGAAAAGAGGGCAAAAGCTGACAGGCTGCCATACTCCAGGGTGCAGTTTGCCAGGGTGCAAACTAAGTAGAAAATGGGGCAATTCCCCTTTCTGAGGCTCAAGGGATCCCCAGCTTGGCCCCTCTGGAACCTCTTCACGAGGTCCCACAGAGAGCCCCTTGGTGTAGTCATCGCTCGTGGCAATTATAAGAGTGTGGCCGCTATGGGGAGCCCTGCGTGTGAGGAACAGGGAGATGACAGAGCAGGAAGATGGAGGTTATGACTGAAATACACAGGGGAGCAGTGAGGTGAGGGACGCAACAACAGGGACAGAGGCAGGGGATGCCGGGAGCTTTTGAAGAAGGGACTGATGTTGGGTGTGGCATAACTCCGATGGTAGGAACACGGCACGCCCTGGCTGACTCTCTACAAGGTTCTTGTCGTTTGTGTCCCAAACCTCTCAAAACAGAGCATCCTCTCCCAAGCTAGCCTCACTATGGAGCCAGTAGGACAGAGCCCAGCACGGGGCCACATCCTAACTGTATGAACTCTCCTATTCATCAGAACCTGCCCCAGGCCAGCACTGCACCACGTCCTCGGATACAGACATCAAGGGAAGCTGGATACTGAGATGCAGGGAGAAGGCGGAACAGGGCCTGGGAGGCTCCTTACCAGGAAGGACCCAGGTATCGGCATGGACAGAGGAGCAATCCTGGCCGGGGTGGGAGGAGGCAGACTGAGAGGAGCATTCCTAAAACCTTGGCTGGGTCTTCCCTAGGCACATGCCTGGGCCGAAAGCAGGGTGCCCATTGGCCAGACAGCCATCCTGGTTGGCTCAAATGTGTATCGTGTATCCTCTAAGGGTCAAGAGGCCTGCTGGAAAGGGTGAGGAAAGGCATTTTGTTTTTGTTTGTTGAGATCATGTAGCCTAAGCTAACCTCAAACTTGTAATGCTCCTGCCTCAGCCTCCCAAGTGCTGGGATTATAAATACATACTACCATGTCTGGCTTGACAAATATTTTTTTAAAGGGCTGTTCTTGTTGTTCCTGCACAAAAGGGATCAGGTGGAGTGGAGCTATAGTGACTGAAAGTGAGCGTAGGTAAGGAGGTCAGGGCACAAGGGACCAGGTCCTGAACCACAAGCAATTCCAGGTATGCTCTGAGAAAGGAAGGAACTGGACCGGGCTTCATAAACACTAGGAGCTCTGGCAAAAGAGCCAAAATTTGGATGCCTGAGGGGCAAGGGACATCCCTTGAACAATGCAGGAGGGAGAGTAAACTGGCGGCCAAATCCCATTCTACCTATCACATGGGTACAGGTGAGGAACTGTGCCTGCTCTAGCATCCTGAGAACTGAAGATGGCAGGGTGTGGAAGTGCATGACACGGACTCAGACCTCTTTCCTCCAGCATTCACCCCGGTTCCATGTCATAAAATGTGTACAAGCACCTTAGAACCTACACCGAGAGTGTTAAACATCTGGCGGATTCTCCCACCATCCCCATTTCACTGACAAGGACACTGAGTTTGGGGCAATAAACATTGTGGCACGAGAGACATTCCTTTGTCCCTGTTGGAGCCAAAGTACCAAGCAAGGCCATCAAAAGCAAGTTACCCGGATGGATGTCCTACCGTGCACTAGAACCCAGCCACTTCTACCAAGAGGCCCCAACTCAGCCTGTCTTTCCCTGCAATCCCTGGAGCCCAGCAGGCCTGCTGTAAAGGCTGACCCTGTCAGGGCTGTCTTCACTGTGAAACAACCCCCCCACCTCTGCCCGCGCCACCGCCCCCACGACTCCTGAGATCACACCAGGACACCCCCTTCCCAAACACTTAACTTAAAAATAATCCCTCAACAGAGAGAGCTCAGGCAGGCTGTGTGGTTCCGGGAACCTCAGTGCAGAAGGGCAAGTTTGAAAGGTCCAAATCTCACAGATTACCAGCTTGGACAGCCATCTCGACCCCTAGGAAGTCCAGCGGGGCATGCTGGTGATCTGGGGTAGCGACTGAAAGCTAAGGCCACGTGACAAAGAGTGTAGGCACCGTGGAGTGGGCCTGAGACCTCCCAGGGAATCTGGGAACCACACTCCAGGGCGACCTCCTCCAAACCAAACGCGGGAGCTTGGAGGTCCAGGCCCAACCACATGGCTGGCCGAATTTCCCAACGTGTCTGGTGTGACCGACCCCGCACGGGGGCAGGATTCGGCAAGTCGGTGACAAATGCTGCTTCCTGTCTCGCCTGAACTCCATCCCACCCGCCTTACCCGGCTCTGCTAGCCTTTGAGCCCCGGGACGCTTGTCGACAGGGAACGCGGAGGGACCCATGCTGGAAATGCCGATGCAAAGACCTGAGCCATAACAGCAGCATGCGTAAGCGTGCGTGGGCTCAGGCCGCCGTCTGAAGCCACGCCCTTCAGGCGGAGCCCCGCCCCCACTCTTCCTATAGCCCGCCCTCCCCACGCCCCTTGGGACGGCTTCCCTTGGGACGGCTTCCCTTGGGACGGCTTCCCTTACTAGGGCCAAGTAGCGCCTTCGCTCTCTCGTCTTCCAGCGCCTCTACCTGCCATGGCAGCCCGAAGAAGTCGTGACTAGACCCACATGGTCAGAGGCCCCTATCTACCTACCTAAGTGTCAAAACACCAAATGCCCACACCTCCAGGAGGACGTAGTTGCAGGCACCAGCTGTCCAGCCCAAAACAGACTCCCCTGGACGACTGACCAGCAGCACTGGAAGTCCTGTAAAGATCGCTCTTGCCCAGACCCGCCGCCAAGAGACCAAGGTCGTGAACCATAGGCACTTCCTTTTCCACACTCAGATCTCAAGACATTTGTACCAATCAGCAAAAAACTTCCAACCAAGCGGCCCGCTGGGCCCCAGCCAGCCGCAAGCAGCCTTGGTATTTCCACGAAAGCAGCCATATAACCCTGCTTCTGCGGGTGAACTAATAGGAAAGGTGAGAACGAAGCGGAGACCGACAGGCCCAGCGGGCCTTGTGGGTCCCGCCCACCATCACCAACTTAACTGGATTCCTACTGACATCTAGCGGCCTGAGGCAGGAACAGAGGCGGGGAGAGGCTATTGGGCCCCCTGCTGGACACAGCCAGCACTACAAAAAGTTTGCTAGGTATGGTCAACAGGCCGGCGAGAGGCTCTGAGAAGTGTGTTAGGCATTCCAGGTCTGTAGCTGCCTTCCCTGGACCCTCGCGTCCTGGAAGGCCAGCTGGGGTTGTCCAGGTTTGGGAGCACGGCATCACAGCATTCAGATCCTCACATCAGGTGCTCTGCATGAGACCAGGCTTGAGAAAGCATTTCAGGTGGACAGTGATGAATACTGGAGCTGACAGACCTCCTGACCCCAAAGCCCACCATCAGGCTGTTCTGTGACAGCAATGTCCGCTGAAGGAGGGCTGTCCTACACTGTGGAGGAGACACAGTTCAGGCTAAGGAGGGCCATTTGACTTCAACACACACACTCAATACAACCATCTCATTACGACTAACATATGAGCCTTTTCACATCGCTTTCCTCAACTTGATGGGCTACGATGGCCTGTGCCTGCCTCTGAGAGGCCATCATCAGCTCCTCTCCCAGACAAGTTTTAATTTCTCTGAAGCTCAGCCTTCGCCAGCACCTCCCTCATAAGGTCTGACCAGAGCAAGGACGCATACTCAAAACTTCAACCACCTTGATAGCCAGTCAGCCAGCCTAGCCAAGTAGTGAGTTCCTGAGGGTGTCCTTCATTTGCACATACACATTCTCATAGATCCATGAACATGGTGCGCGTGCACACACATGCATAGCTCCACTTAGAGCGGGCCTCCTCTGAATTGCAACTCACACCTCCCCAATCACCTACAGCACAGAAGACTGCCCCCGCCGTGGTCCTGCTGTTTGCCATCTGCTCTTGCTGCCTCCTCAACATCCTGCCCTCCCTTTGTTGATATTTTTTTTCAGTTTCCTCTCAAAGCTCCCCAGCATCATCTCTCATCCTATCTCTGAGACTCTTAGCTGTACCCCCTCCCAGTTCTGTATGCTGCCCCCAGCCCTGGCAGTTGCCGGCGAGCTCACTCTCACAGCATACGTGTCTCTGAGTGGGCTGTGTGTCCTGCTCCAGGGTTTGCTCTCCCAGTCCCCCCTCCGGTGGTCTCTTCTGCTTTCCCTTTCTTCTCTCTCTTGGGAACCAAAGCTTCCAGTTTAGACCTTCCAGACAGTGGCTTATCTCCCAACCCTGTGTTTCCACCTAACATGCCATTTTCTTCTCTCTTGGCCCCTTCAGCTCACACATCAAGCACCTCCTTTCCTGTGGTCGCTGTTCCTCTCCAGACCCAGTCTTCCTGGCCCCTGGGTCTGGCCAAGCTTTCCGTGGGCACTGCTGTCCATGAAGCCGGCCACTGCCTGTCTCCTGACATGGTATGTTCTTAAGTCCTTTCTCCTTTTCTTCTTCAGATTTCGTCTCCTTATTTTCTTCCTGTCCTCTTGGATTTTTACACAAGCAGCACCAGCACCCCTGCTCTGCTTCATTTGTCTCCTTCATGCTCTGTTCTTGGGTCTGGAGGTACAGCCTCACAGAGACCCCCTTCATGTCCACTGACAACCACCTTCTTCCTGTCTGTGGGACCTCCTGGGAGCCCGGGGACTCAGCACATGAGAAAACATACTGTGAGCGAGCCACATCCTAGACAGCACTTGACTGAGACAATCAGAGCGAGGACTGCTTCACCAAGCCCTGGCTCTTTTGTTGTTCGTTTACACTGGAAACTGATTTAGTATCTAAAGGCTAGATGTCATAAAATCAGAACACATTTGCACAGTGTGTGTGTGTGTGTTTGTGTGTGTGTGTGTGTGTGTGTGTGTGTGTGTGTAACATGTAGAAGACATCAACTTAAAATTGAATGAACTTTAACGTCCATGGCACACAGGGTCAGTGGGTAAAGCCTGATTATTTGCATTTCATCCCAGAACCATGTTCAGTTTGAAGAGAATCAACTCCGACAAGCTATCCTCTGACCTCCATAAGCATACCATGGCACACAGGCACACACACAAAAGAAAGTAAACGATAAGTAATTTTTAAAAGCTATTTACACAGTGTTGTTCTACTATTTCTACTGTAAAACATATCAAGTACTTCTTCACTTGACCATAGGCAATCAATACATCAGTCACTTAGGCCTAGATAGTCACCTAGGACTAGATATGTCACACAGAACCTGTCTACTCTCCACACGGCATTTGCAAATAAAATTATAAGGAGTGGCTATAAGCTGAGAATCCAGTAGTCTTGCTGCCATGTGGGACCATGCTTCTGCTGCTGGGTCCCCAGTGAGCAGCTTCCCTGTGCAGCCATGGACCTGTCTCTTTCTTCATGTCAGCCACTCCCACTTTACACACTGAGCTGGGTGGTTCTGGAACATAGTGCTAAAGAGAAGTGAGGTGAATTCTCTATCCTGCCCCTCTGTGGATGCAACTCCATCATGGCCTGGGACAGCCCCAGGCCCAGGGTGGATGGTGTCTTTGGGGGTCTGCGGGAAGTGCCAGGTACTGAGCCCGGCACACAGGGCCACACTCTAGTCACTGGTCAGGCCATCCCTGAGACCCACCTTTACAGGCACACCTTTACAGAAGAAGCACAGTCAGAACAGTCGGGACAGGGCCCACGAGAGGCAAGCACTCAGGAAGATGATCTGGTATGGATACAGGATACAGGAATCCAAGGACACCAGCCTGAGTCTGCTGATCTCTGCAGGAGAATGCAAGCCCAAACCACGGAGACCTGGCTGGCCCTGCCAGATCTTTCTGAACACATGAGTGCTCATGCATACACACACACACACACACACACACACACACACACACACACGTTGTCATTGCGAGGTGTCACTCACACACCCATGCAGAACAGAGCCTCTCTGAGCCCCAGGCTGTACTCTCGCACCACTGGCTGGCACTTGAGCACACAGAGTTTTTCTCTGTTTTAAATTAAAACACTGATTCGTCTTGCATTAATTTGAGTAGTAAAGTTTAGCACCCACTCGGGGCCTTCATAAAATATACAAGAGCACATCACACAGTTTCAGAACACAAGAGGGGGCAGAGTTCACACTTGAAGCTTCTGATAAAATCGATCACCAGAAAGATGGCAAAGTTCCGCTCACACGCCTCTTTTCCACAGTAAGCCCAATAGCTGTCACTGCTTCTAAAATAATCTGAATCTTTTTAGATCCACCTGACTTTTAAACAGCTATGCATAAAGCCTTGCCCTAGGGGTTGAGGTCACTCTGGGAGAGGCCTGCTTTTCCTTAGTAGTGGGCACACAGACCCACCATGTCACACTCTCCTGGCTGGAGACATGGGCATTGGGGCATGCCTTGCTTTGAGGCAGGTTTGCAGAGGGACATTGCCATTTGTTACCATGCATGAAAACTCACATGAAGCTTATTTCTCAGCTCCTGTGTGGCTGAGGGTCCCTTTAGCTCAGAGGTCCAACAGCCAACTTGAAGGCCTCAGAGGAGGGTGAAAAGAAAGGAGCTGTTGGGATTCCCAGCAAGAAGTCTGAGGCCAGATTGCCCCCCCCACCCCGAAGATATCTTCAGGGTAGAGAGTGAGAACTGCGCCAGAAGACACTGGGAACCAGAGTTTTGGATCGGGCCTTGCCTTCAGATCTGCTTTCCAAGATCCCAGGAGATCGTGAAATATATTTTAAAGGCTGGAGCAGAGGAGAACTAAAAGGGTCTCATCGTGAAGGGAGGTCACCGTCCAGGAAATTTTCTTTCAGGGTCTCATGTAGCTCAGGTAGGCCTCCTACTCATGTAGCTGGAGATGACACTGAACTCTTCATCTTCCTACTTCCACCTCCCAAACCCTGGGATTCCAGGGACCTGAGTTGTAAGGAGACTTGAGAGTTACTGCTGCAGTCTGGCGGGCAGAATCTTCCTGCGTTAAGGGTGGACTCCTGGGGTGGGAAAGCCCTTCTCCCTGTCCCAGAGTCCCCATCAGCTCCCTCTTTCAGGGAAGGCCCAGCCACATGCTGCTCCACACAAGCTTCCCACCTCTGAGTCCCTGCACAGTGAACAGAAAATGTGCCATGGGAGTATAGAGAGAACAACAAGAGACTAAAACCCCTCGAGTTCACACAGGACTTCCAGCCCTGCCAGGTGGCCCTCTGCCACATGCTTCGTCCAAGGATCCTTGTAGCCTTTGTGGTCCTTGTGGCTTCGGAAGATCCATTTCCAAGCCCTCCTTCAGATCTAGCTGTGGGCTATGCCAACACTGGAGTCTGGGTACTGCAAGGTGTGGCTGGCAGGGCTCTGGACTGACACAGGACCTAAGCCCAATCAGCTGTCAGTCTCAAAGTGGCTGACAAAGCAAGGCCACTCACAGGAGCCCTTGAAAAAGCACTCTTCAGCTGGTCGTGGTGGTCCTCGACATTAATCCCAGCAATCAGGAGGCAGAGGCAGGCAGATCTCTGTGAGTTCAAGGCTAGCCTGGTCTACAAAACAAGTCCAGGACAGCCAGGGCTCTGTTACACAGAGAAACCCTGTCTCGAAAAAAAAAAAAATCAAAACAAAAAGAAAAGCACTTTCCTTCAGGTACTAACCCAGGGACAAAGAGTGACACAAGAGCGTGCAGAAAGTGCCACCTCTTATCCCGCTGACTTAAAGGACAATACACGCAGGCATTCAGGCACGCATGCGCGCGCGCGCGCGCGCGCACGCGTGGGCACGCACAGGTTTCACCTCCTACCCCCACGCTTCTCCTGGAAGGAACAGCGTAGACCTGGCACGTGTCGTCACTGCAGTGAGGCCAACAACAGAGTTCAGCCTGCCGTGCCTCACAGCTGCTGGAGAAACAGAGCTGAGTTCCTGCGGTCTGGACTAGGGAACACATCTGACAAAGCAGAGGCCCGGTGTGATGGATTCCCCCACCTCAACTCTTTGAGGCCACCGGTCTAATATAAAGATGATCCCAACAGTGTGCTTGCTCAGAGCCCTTCCTCACTATCCACGGGAGTTCTGTGAGGCGGCTCCACCCGGCACAGCACCTCACCCACAGACACCTCAGCGTCACCTCACATGTCAGGGCTGATCTGCTAAATAACAGCCACAATGCCATAATCACACTCTAAAAACAGACAAAAATCCCTTAACGGCATCGCGTTCTCAGAGTGCCTCAGCTGGCCCCGGGTTCCCTAGTTTTGATCTCTATGGGTCTGGGGGCTGAATCCAAGGTGTTGAACATGCTAGGCAACCGCTGGACTCAGTGCCTCTGGACTCAGCGCCTCTGAACCTTAGTGTAACGCAGGCAGATCTCCGTGAGTTCGAGGTCAGCCAAGTCTACAAAAGTTAGTCCAGGATAGCCAAGGCTAGCCAGAGAAACCCTGTCTCAAAAAACAAAATAAAACAAACCAACCAAACAAACAAACAAAGAATCAGAAATCCAATGCATTCGGTTACACTTTCTGATTCTCTTTTAGTTGATTTATTAAAGCACCGGCTGCTCTTTCAAGGGACCCAGTTTCAAATTGGTGCTACATAGTTTAATTTCAACTTGTCGCAGGCTGGGGTCACCTGAAAGGCGGGAACCTCTATTTAAAAAACACCTCCTGCCAGGCGGCGGTGGTGTTTCACGCCTTTAATCCCAGCACTCAGGAGGCAGAGGCAGGCGGATCTCCTTAAATTCCAGAACATCCAGGGATTACACAAAAACAAAAACCCATCCTGAAAGACCTCCCCAAATAGTGCTCTCAGCTGAGAACCAAGTTCAAGTTCCTGAGACTGTGGGGGACATTTATTTCATTCACACCACATGTGTGGCTTTATATCTCTGGAGTTAATCAGCCCTGTTGCTGCCATCCCGCACCAACAGCCGAACCCTCCCAGTGGGCTGAAGATCGGTGGCTCTCCAAGAAACTTCAGGCCTTCAGCACCAGCTTGAGATGGCCCAGTCATCCAGCCATTGAACCGCAACTACTGGTTCTCGGTACCTCCAGTGTGAGTCAGCCATTATGGACCGACTACCCAGACCGTATTGAGGAAGCAAATCTAATAAGTCCTCTTTGTGATATACACTCACTCTCCGGGTTCTCTTCCTTGAGAGAATGCTAACCAGACTTCCGCTGGTGTCGATGAGAACAGGCAGTGAAGCAAACACAGCTCCATACCGAAGTTCACAGCAGCCGAAAAGAGAAAACATCCCGAGTGTCCAGTGGACAGAGCGTCACACAAAGGCGTCTGTTCATTAACACACTGTTTCCTGCCTTGAGAGGAAACGCTGTCCCAGCAGTTGCCATGTGGATAGAGCCTGAAAGCATGCTAACTGGTCAATTGCAGGCACAGGAGGAAAGGTGCTGTAGGATTCCGGTCATCTGAAATGTCCAAAATATGCCTGTGGACTGGAAGCAGAGCAGTGGCTGCGGACAGAATTGCTGAGGTGAGAGAAGAGCTTTGAAACAGAGAGGGGTGATATCTATGAATGTGATTCAGTGCTGCCATGCTTAGACGCTTCAAAGTGACAAAAGATGAGGGGTTCACGGCATGCAAGTTTTATCGAGACTGAGAAAAGAATGTAAAAAGAAGGCCCCTACACTGTCCTGACATTTTCTGTGAGGAAAAAGGATGAGCCAGAGAGCAATGGGGGGGGGGGGGGGGTCACGGAACTCACTCTTCTTCTGTGACTGGGAAGCTGAGAATTAGAATTCAGTCAGAGCCACAGCTGCCAACACAGTGTTTACATTTCTGCAAAACTGTAACAGCACTTGAAACTTGAGATGCTTCACTAGGAAACTTCCAGTGTCTATCTCTGCTTAAACAAGTCAGTATGCCATGGAGCAATGGCTGGGCACATGGACTGGTAGGAATCCTGAGATGGGAGCCTTCTGCTCACACTAGGACTGCAGCTATGGCTGATGTAAACGAGATGGCCCATGCCCTCAGCAGGAAATTAGCTCCAATTTGACTGTTGCAGATCAGACATCGAATTCAACTGCTTCTGAGTCCCAAGGCCAGGTGCACAGCTCTCAGGTGGGAATCTGAAGATGCCAATTCTTGAACTGTTTAAATCATACTCCGTCCTCTATGAGCTGAGATGTCAGTGCGGCCAGCAGACCATGAGTTCCACTATGGTGTCCAGCTGTTCAAAAACAAAACCATGGGCTTTCCCCTTTCAGGCCTGCGCCTGTACTGCTCTCCTCCGGTCACAAGAAAGCAGCTGAAAAAATAGCAAAACAGCTAGGAGATGAAGAAACTCATGGCATGCCTGCCTCACTTTCCCAACTGCTGACACTCTCAGAGGAGCCTCTGGTTACAGGCACCGTCACCAAGCGTACAAGTTTTCCCAACAGGATCATCTACGTAAAACAAAACCAAACACGCACAAAGGGCCCACAGCATGTGAGAGAGAGGACAGTCCCCTGAGGACTATCACACGAATCTTCAGGGACTGGGTTTCCTCACGTGTCTGGACACAGCTCACATTACCCACCTGTTCCACTATCTCTGGATTCCTAGGCGACCAAAACAAAGGCTGCCGGCCTGAATTCTACAGCATGGCCAGGCTCTCAGAACAAAAGTGGGGTCTCTCCTACCCACCCTGCCCTGGCATCCTTACTATCCACACAGGAAAGGGGCAAGAAGACAAACCTCACTTAGTGACAGGATCACCCTGGCCGGGGGTTTCTCTTCTTTGGGTCATAACTACACGTCACAAACATAGGATTCACACCAAGAGCATTTATATGTCATGACTCAAAGTGGGGATGTCCTTGACAACACAAGAAAGGCCATCACAGTGTGTCCACGGAGGCCAAAGTGGCCACCACGGTGAGAATCATGCCAAAGCCCCCCATGAACAGGACAGGCTGCCCACCTAGGGTCTAGTACCAGCTCCTGTGCATAGGAGTTATGAAAGCAGCAAGCTGCAGGCAGGGGCAGTCCTCCAGAACTGTGAAATAAATGCACTTTGCCTAAACACAATGCATGTGTTTGTAAAATTACGTTTATTTACTATGCTCACACACTCTCACAAACAGGCTACAGCACATGTGTGGAGATCTGAGAACAATTTGTAAGATTCAGCTTACTCCAGTGTCTTTATCCATTGAACCATCTTATTGGCCACCTGCACTTTTCCAGTGCACCAACATGTAACCAAAAAGAGTTTTGGTTTTCATGGGCTGGAGAGATGGGTTAGTAGTTAGGAGCTCTGGCTGCTCTTCCAGAGGGTCCTGAGTTCCATTCCCAGCAACCACAAGGTGGCTCACAGTCATCTAAAATGGGATCTGATGCCCTCTTCTGGCATGCATACATTAAATACATAAATAAATAAATCTTTAAAAAAAATTTTTTTCAACAGATAGCTGAAATAAAAAGATTTAAAAAAAAAATGCTTTTCACATTCCAAATACAGATTTTAAAGCTTGTGAATAAAAGTTATGAACATACTGAATCTTGTGAGTTTGGATTAGGACACTGAAAGTAAATAAAAGATTCAAACCCAGGGCTGGAAATGTAACTCAATGGTGATGTTTCTCAGCTCTGAGAGGACCCGAGTTCCAGGTTATCCTTTAGTGTTCCTGGTTCGGCTCCTCCTGCCTTTTTGGTTTCTTTATGGTTTCCGGTTTCATCTGCTCACGATTCTCTTTCTTCCTGAAACAAACAATGTGACTCCAGAAGGGAAACTCACAAAGCTGGTGTCTCCATGATGCCTCCAATGGGAAGAGACACAAGCCATCCAGGCAGCGGTCCTGCCATCTCCTTCCTCCTCAGCTCTCCTCAACTTCCAGCCCAGGCCCCCGGACTGCCTGCCCCATACCTCTCCCTCTCTTAGCTGTCTCCACTATTTAGGGGTGAGATCAAGGCACAACACGGCGGTTCAAAACATGAGTCAGCAAGCACAGAAGCCGAATGATCGAAATTCACAGCTCACAGGCCAGCAAAAGTCAAAGAGCAGTCCCTGGCAGGAGCAGCCTCGTCCTTCACTGAGAGCTCCTTCACACTAGGTCCTGGCTGTTCCCCATTACCCATCTCCCTAGCTGAGAAAGTAGGTAGGCTAAGGAGGTGCTGAAGGGGCCCTCAGCCACAGGAGAGTTCTGAAGGATCAGAGCCTGGATCCCACAGCAAGGACAGCCCCATGGCCTGCCTTTCCTGTGGCTGATGTTCCAAGTAGCTGGGTCCACGTGGAGCACCCACGTGGAATGGCTTTCTCCCATCAACCCTCCACCCAGAGAACAGCGAAGTCATTTGACTCTGACTGTCCATTAGTTATTATTTCCTGTTGATCCCATTTCAATATATCTGGTCTCTCAGGAGTTATATTTCTAGCTCCTAACCCCATGGTTCCTGGACCCCCCTCTGAAATGATATATGTGTGCGCAAGTTCCTGCTTCTGAGCTGGCAGCTCTCTGCTCAGGACTTACCCTAGCCCGTGTGCTCCCTCACTTGGGATCTCTCCCTGATGTGTTCTTCCGGTCAGTGTGATGGAACAGCAGCTGGTATCTGGTTTGCTTGCTGTGAATGCCCCAGACTTCATCTGTGATTCCTTGTAGGTCTGCCCACCAGAACAGGCAGCAAGCATCTCGTTCACAACCCCTAGACTCTCTCTTGTGTCATGAATGCTTCATGCATGTATGCAGCACTCCTGGAACTCTAGTAGGAACTATAGTAGTAGGCCCCTGAATAAATATGGTGTGTGTGTGTGTGTGTGTGTGTGTGTGTGTGTGTGTGTGTGTGTGTATTCGTGTGTGCACAGTAGGGTTTTGCTGAGTGCCTTCCCACAAAAGTTCTGGGATTTAAGTAGAGGAGATGGACCTAGCCAGCGTGCTGGAGCAAGGCACAGAGAGCAGGAGGGTTATTGACCTTCCTCGGTGATAACTCTTTTGCTGGGACCAGTCTACCCTGGGTGATGACCTTCTCCTTGGTGCCCCCTGTTCCTCTGTGTCCTCTTTCCTTGGTGTCCTCCAGGGTCCTCTTCTTTTGGTGTACTGGCCTTCTGAAAAACTTTCTGTTTTTCAGAAGGGAACTCAGGCCCAGCCCCTGACTGACTGGCCTGCTGTGGCTGCCCCTATCAAACAAGACCTGGACTCAAGACATGTGGGAATCTGACTTGGTCCCAACCTAGGAAGCTCTTTGGATGAGCTTGTCCCTTGGCTCTTCCTCCTGGGCTGAAGGGCTCTCCTGCCTGGACCCCACAGCCCCTGCCACTCACCTTAGGGACCGAGGCTCCCGCACTCTCTCTTTGTGGTCTTTGTGCCGGTCTTTCCCATTCCCTTTTCATTTCTCTACTCTCAGACCTGACCACTCCTCTTCTATTACCCTGTATCCCCCCTAGTTATAGTTTCCTCCTCCCTTTGGTCTGAGAGCCTTAGAACTCAGACAAGCTTGGTCAGCTGGACATTTTCAGGAGACTTTATGTTTGCCTTCTAAATACTTGATTACCATGAAGATATGAAGATGACCTGTCAGACCCAAGAACATGCTCAGGATCACTTCCTGTGACTTGAAAACTCTTGTAGTCCCTGTGGTGATACCCTCTGGTCTCCATCCACAAATGGATGGAGCAGTTTATGATGTATCAGCCTTGGCAATTCTGGCAGGCTATGGGCTCTAAGCATCTTTAGGCCTTGAAAGGAGCCCTAGAGGCCTTCAGGATGGATGGGCTGGCAAGGTCCTGAGAGCATCAGCCACACTGTGCATATCCTGGGGCTGGGGAGCACAGGACCCACTCCTGGCATGCCTGGCAGGGTGGGGGGAGGGCTGGCATCAGCTAGGGCCTTTAGGCAGGTGTCCTTCCACTGCTGGGTCTCAGGCACAAAGGGGTCGGAATACAGGCCTGGCAGGAGGGCGGAGTGGGTTAAACATTGGTCTTGGCCAAACATATCTGGGCACAGGGTCTTTTCTGAGACTGACATGCAACCAAGGACCATGTATGAATGTAACCTAGAACCTCTGCTCAGATGTAGCCTGTGGTAACTCAGTAACCAATTGGTTTCCCATAGTGAGGGGAACAAGGACTATTTCTAACAGGAACTCAATGACTGGCTCTTTGGCCTCCCCACCCCCCAAGGGAGGAGAAGTCCTGTTAGGCCAAAGAGGAGAGCTTTGCAGCCAGTCCTGATGATACCTGATAAAACAGGATCGGATGAATGGGGAGGAGGTTCCCCCTGGCAAGGGGCACGGTGGAGATGAGGGAGGGAGGGACTGGGAGGGAATGAGGGATCGGGACATGGCTGGGATACAGAGTTAATAAAATGTAACTGATAAGAAAAAATAAAATTAAATTAATAAAATAAAATAAAATAAAAACATACACACACACACAAAAAAAAAAAAAAAACATTGGTCTTGGGAGGAACTGAGGACAGCGTTTGGGCTCCAGTTTACATGGCTTTAGGAAAAATGGACACCGAGGAAAAGTGGCTAGTGCCAAATGCTCCCCGCCTCTACATATGGCCGCTTTATAAATCGTAGCCCGTGTTCAGGGTTATTAACGATGCTATCTTCCTGTCTTCTTTACAAATAGGTGTTAGGCAAATGGCTGTTTTCCTGTGCTGGTGAGTGATGAGGGCCCGACGTCACCACGGAGATGGCTTGCTGCCATGGTCTGCGGAGCCTTTGCATAAAGATAGCATCTAATATGCATTCGTGCCCGGGTTCGCTGAAACCACATGGAGGCTGAACTCATTTTATTCACAATGCCATGGGAACGGATCACCGAAAAGGATCCTGTGACGGCAGCATCTATCACACACCTCTTAAACACCATCGCCAGCGAGTGACAACAGAATCACCACTCAGTCACCAAGATTAAAAATTAGTCAGACGTGGAAAATAGAAACAGGGCTTCATGAGGAGGAGGGATGGTTGCACTGAATAATGCGCCCTCTTTTGCGTAGTAAATAAATGATATGTATTTCCTGCTGACAAATATCTTCTAGGTGGTCTCATTGTCAGTTGAGTGTTTAAAACAAGTATCAAAAATATATTACAAATTGTGTCCCCCCCCCCCCAAAAAAAAAAAATCTGACAATACAGGGTAATGACATCAGAGTCACCTCTGTCCAGGTGGAATCCAGATTAGGCCACAAAAGAGTAAGTGCCCTTGGAATTAGAGCTTTGGGGGGGACTAGATCTGGGGCCTCAGCTCCAGGAGACAAATGCTCTCCATCCTCAGTGCCAGCAATGTTCCTGCCAAGGTGTCACTGACTCTGAAAGCACAGCTCTCTCTTTCTGTGTATGTGTGTGTACATGGTATGTGTACGCATGTGAAAGGAAGTGTGAACACGTGTGTGGGGTATATGGAGACGGAAGGTGGGTGTGTGCATGTGTGTCTGTCAAGGTAGATGGCTGGCCCTGGCTTACCTTCCCGCTGCCTCTGAGCAGTTTGACTGAGCCCAACCTACATTGCTGTTTTTCCTCCTCTTCATTTTTAAAAAAGGTTTTGTTTCAGTTTTTTGTTTTGTTTTGTTTTGTGTGTGTGTGTGTGTGTAGGCACACATGCAGTTCTCCTGTGCCTGCATGAGTACAGGTTCACACAGATTCCAGAAGAGAGCATTGGAGGCCCTTGGAACTAGAGTTACAGGCTGTTGTCAACTGCCAGTGTGGGTGCTGGGAGCCAAACTCAGTCCTCTGAAGAGCAATATGTACGCTTACCTACTGAGCCATTGTTCCGGCCCCTCTGTGACCTCTTACACCCCTTAGCCGGCCACTCTCAGAAAGGACAGACAGGAGTATCCAGACCCACCCAACACCAGAAGCACCCTGCCCATGCCCTAATTCTCCATCTCCTCCTGCACATCACCACGCCCTTAGCCTTTACCAGCCTCGTAGCCTGGAACTGTACCAACTCTTTGAGTTCGATGTGTCCAGTTCTGGCTCATGTAACCCCAGCCAAAGCAGCCTGGTTCTCATACTCCACTGACTACAGCTAGTAGCTCTCCTCTGCACAACCTTAGACAGTACTGGACAGCACCCTAGCCATGACCTCCGCTTGAGGCACCCCCTTCCCTAGCCTGTAGCTTTTGCTGCTTCCTCCTGCTACTGCTCCAGGTAGTGCCTCCTTTTCTGAGCACTGCCGAGAACTGCCATGCACTCTGTTCCTGGCACCACAGAACAAAAAAACAAGCAAATATGGACCTTTGCCTCCAGCTGGCCCATGAGCTCCAGGCTCAACAGTTCTTGGACATATTCCTGGAGCCATCCACTAAGAAGTAAGCACTCTAAACTGTTCACCATTAAATTCATGGCTCAGCCTTCACACCCCTTTCCTGCACCCAAGTCAAGTTGTCAGCAAGCCTCTACGCGGTTCCAGCTTGGCTACATGGGCTCACTCACGTGGTCTCAGTGTGCTCTCTGGTGGGCAGAAGACTGTGGGCAGCTTCAGCTTGTTAAGTGCGCCTCAGGCCAACCGCTATGCCCGGTGTCCAGCAAATGCCAATGCCCAACACAATACCAGAGGCCTTAGCAAGGCACAGTCCTCAAGGTGAAAGTACCCATGCAAGTCCCTCTGTTCAATGTGGAAGGACAACCATTTGTGTGTCACTCTGCTCCATGATCCTTTTCCTGTTCCATCCCCAGAAGACCTCAAGCAAACCACCTTCTTGCTCTGAACAGAACTTCTCCCTCCGTTTCTTTTTCCCTTCTGAAAGCATGCAAACCCTTGGGCGAGGCTGTGAGCTGGGCAGGCCCTTTCTGAGGCTCCCCTGCAGAGCCTCTAGGGAGAGGCTTTGGGAGGGGAGGGCTCACTGTGGTGCCTGATGCAAGCTTGTGCTCTGGGGGGGGGGGGGGGGCGCCATTTTGCTCTCTAAAGCGACTGAACTTGCCTCCAGGTAGGAATGAACACTCATGTGTTTCCCAGGGCTTCTGACAGTGCCTGTGATGTGACAATGATTGATGGCCCGTCTCACCTGGAAGCGAGGTACATCTTTTACTAAAGGTAGCTTCCGAATGACAAATGGCCTCCTCACAAAAAAACGGAACTGTTGATTGTATTTACAAACAGTTCATTTTTCACACGCTGCCGGTCCTGCCCCTCACGCTTGGGACCCCTCCACATGATGCATGGGTGGCTATTACCCACATTGATTAAGGCTTCCTGTCCTCCTGCAGTACCTGTCCCTCCATTCATCACAGACAGGCGCTCACACAGGCAGGGCATGGTGGGCGCCCCCTGTCCCCGAGACTTGCTGTCCCTGTACTTCAGCTGTGTGGTTCTGTGACCCCTGAATGAGATGCATAACCCCAGCTCTGACATCTTGATGTCCACAAGCAGTGAGCGGACAAACAAACCACTAATTAAATCCTCTGGCTTCATCCAGTCTTGGCCCCCTCAAAGACTACCTCCTCTGCTCCTCATTTCTGGAAAAATGCAAGTGTAAACAGCGTGTCAGCAAGACAAGCAGCTGAGCCCAGGGATCTTGACGTAACTGTTACCACTGAAAAAAAAGTCGCCAGGCATTCCGTGTCTGTTTGGGCCTTCCATTCCTGTGACCTGGAATGATTGGAAGGAACAAAGGTTGATTTTGGCACATGATTCAAGAGGTTTCACTCAGCTAGCTTGTTGCTTTGGGGAACTGTGGGGAGGGGTGGGGGGAGGAGAAGGGCATCATGGTGAGAGCATGAAACTACTCACCTCACTGGGAAGCAAAGTGGGACAGGGTCTCATTCTGAGGGTGCACTCCCAGGGGCCTCCCTCCACTAGGCCCCGCCTTGAAAGTTTCCACTTTCCCCCAAGTCTTCCAGTCATGGGCCTCGGCAAACTGCATATCCAAACTAAGCGGGACTGATCTGAGGGTCCCCAGAACCAAACCCCTCAATACCCACTGAGGAAGGTGCAATCACCAAGCGGCCGAATCCAGGCCAAACGATGAAATTTCAGAATCAGTGGCTTTCTTCGAATTGCTCTCTCTAGCCCCTCTCCTTCGGGTTGTAAATCTGGGTCTGTGGTGGCCCCCCCAAGGCTGACCCATCCTAGGGGATAGGCTGTCATTTGTGGGAGCAGCCAGACACGACTCAGGGCCAGTGAGTGCTGTTTTCTAGACCTCCAGGTCCTCACGTGGTAGCTCAGAAAAGAGCCACTGTCTGCCCAATTCAAAAAACCCAAAGTGACCAATGACATCAAAGCCTACCAAGGACTGGGAACGCGGCTGAATAGTAGGTGTTTGCCTGGCAGGAATACGGCCATGGCTTCCATCCCCAGCAACACACGCACACATACAGGGAGAGTGAGAGAGCAGCCCACTTTCTACCTCCTGACTGCAAAAAGCTCCTGCACATAACCTTTTCCAGCTACCGCTCTACACTCTGCCTTTCACAGTTGAACTCTTCTGCCCACTCACTTTTCTTCCTCCTCTCAGTTTTCCCTAAAAAGCAAGCCCATCCTTGCTGACGGTGAGTTCTTAAAGTCAGTGCCCTTCTGCCTGCCCTGAGGACCACGAGGTGACAGGAATCACCTCGCCATCAGAGTGGTGACGTTTCCTCGATTCTCCCTGCTATAAATGTCAGCACAGGCCTCTCCCTCTCCCCACAGCTGCTCTAAGTTTATTTTATTCGCTTGGATATATGGCCCGTACTTCCTCCTAGCTCACTAACTGCAGCTAACTTTGTGTGCGGCTCCCCAACCCCCGAGTGTAGAGGTCAAAGAATAACCCCCAGCAGTCTGTTCTCCCTTCCTACCTTTACATAGAGAAGTTCTGGAGGCCAAACACAGGTCTCCCTGCCAAAACCCAGCTTATTGTTGTGACTGTGTTGTATGTTGAACCCCAAAACACGGCCTGGCTAGCAAATTATTCTGATAGTTATGAAGAGATAAATCGCAGCATGGTTGATACACACCTTTAATCCCAGCATTCTGGAGGCAGAGGCAGGTGGATCTCTGTTCTGACAGAGAGAGTTCCAGGCCGGCCAGGGCTGTATCGTGAGGTACTGTCTTAGAAGCCTCTGCTGGTGTGTTTATTGAGCTGTGTTCAGAACACTGCCATTGCGTCCACATTTGTGTGGTTTTAGGGGCCACTGTGACTACTCTTAACTCCATATGTCTACTTCAAAGGTGGTTTTGTTGTTGTTTTGGGTTTTGTTGTTTGAGTTTTTTGTTTTGTTTTGTTTCAAGACAGGGTTTCTCTGTGTAGCCCTGTCCTGGAAATCAGCTCTATAGACCAGGCTGTACTCGAACTCAAAGATCCACCTGCCTCTGCTTCCCCAATGCTGGGATTAAAGGTGTGTGCCATCACACCCAGCTATGAATGTATTTCTTATACAGAAATACCGTAGACAGCTATAGTTATTTCACATTTGTGAATGAATATCCTATTTCTGCTGTTTTTTAAAAATGAAAATCCCAGCCATTCTATTTTACCAATAAAGACTTAAGAGCCCGATGTTGTGGTGAAAACCTGCTAGCTCAGAGAGGCAGAGAAAACACCCAGGTGACCGTCCTTCTCAGCTAAAGTCCTGATGGAAAAACCCCAAAAAGCCCACTAGCTCAGCTGACAGGCCAGGAGGAAAAGGCAAAACAAAACAAAACAAAAAACCAGGGCCACAAGCATGCTAGCTCAAGGCCCAAAAAGTCAGAGAGCTAAAGCCTAAGCTATAGAGCTAAAAGCCCAAAAAGCTCAATTTTTTCTTCACGATTTCTTAAATACCCCTCAACTCAAAGTCCCTCCTACTCTTTAATCCCTGTCAGCTGGTTTCTTCCTCAGCCTCTTGACCTAGGGTTAACTTTATTAAATCCTGTGTACAGAAAGCTCTTGGATTAAAGGTGTTTGTTAGGGCTGGGTGTTTACATTAAACAGAAAGTTATTGGATAAAAGGAATGTGATAGGGCTCAACCACACCAAGCAAGAAGCAGTGTTTTACAGTTCACAATTTTGGGGTTCACAATGGGATCAAATACTCTGCAAAATATGTCCATGTCTTCTTTCTTCCTTCCTTTCTTTCTTCCTTTTTTCTTTCTTTTTCTTTCTTTCTTTCTTTCTTTCTTTCTTTCTTTCTTTCTTTCTTTTTTCCTTCTTTCTTTCTTCCTTTCTCTCTTAAAGCAATTGTACTGTGTCATATCAGTCTGGTCAGTCTGCAGTAACAAGTGGTGGTAATGGGGAGGCTTAAACAACAGGAACCTCCTTCCCCACAGCTCTTGGAAAGTACCGGCAGATTCAGCTCCTGGGGAGGGACCCTTCCCATTTGCAGCTTCAACCTTTGGGGTGCGGCCTCCCCCGAGGGTATAGAGAGCTGTCAGTTCTCTTAGGAGGCACTGGCCCAGCTGCAATTCCTCCAGCCCTCATTGACCCAGAAGGCCCCTTCTTCTTGGCATCCCATAGGGGAGAGGAGATAGGCTTCACCTCCTCTGGGCTGGACACAGATACTCAAGTCCATGATCCGGCTTAAAACTGGCTGCCCTACTCAACTGTCCGATTAGTTATAATTGTTTTGTGGTTGAACTTCTTGGGGTTTTCAGATTAAAGAGTCCAGTGACTTGATAATAAATATAATTTGTTTCCTTGCTACCATGACTAGAAGCTACAAGGTGCTTGGGATCCCATCCCCACCTGGTTTCCTAGAACCCCACTGTGAAGATTCTCGTGTGCAGTCGCCTGTGTTCCATATGATCTTGATCAAGTTTAGCTGACTTATCTCATTCAAGGTGACTTGGGGGAAACTTTCCTGCCCTATCAGAATGGAGGAGGAGCAGGTCCTGCATGGACTTCCTGGAGGCCCTTCCTCCCTGTCACTCTCAGGATGCCCCAGGAAACTGCACAGCTCTTGGGGTGGGCCTGACCATCGTACCGTCCAGGGTAAAAAACATGGGCATCCTCTGTCGGATTCTCCAGGCCAGAGAGACCTTTCTCAGGAGCCTGAGAGCCTGCTAGGACATGGGTTTCTGTTGCATAAGCTGCCGGTTACTGATTACTTCGTATGGCAGGCTGCATAGACTCACTCCTTGAAAAAGAAATGGAAATTGAAGGATTCTTTACTCCCGGCTATGAAGAAGTTTAGAATGAGGCAGGATATAGAACTCCCCTCTGGCCTCAGACACCCTGGCAGAGCTCTCTCCTCTTCTCCTAGCTTGCTTTTTTTTTTTTTTTTTTTTTTTTTTTTTTTGGTTTTTCAAGACAAGGTTTTTCTGTCCTGAACTCGCTTACTCCCTTTGTGGACCAGGCTGGCCTCAAACTCACAGAGATCCGACTTTCTCTGCCTCCCTGAGTGCTGGGATTTCAGGCATGTGCCACTGCTTCCTCCTAGCTTTTTAATTTTCCCTGGAATTCACAACCACCTTTCATATACTTTTCATGAGTTCACTCCAAGCTCCCCTGTCAACTGAGACACACCAAGTATTCTGCCAATTTCAACTTCCTGAACCATGTCATTCTGCTTTGTAGTCCACAGGCCTGGTTGCCCCCTCGCTGAAGAACTCTCCTGGGTAGGGTGCCTGTTCAGGGTCTTCTCTGCCTCAGCTTTCATCTGGCTGAGTGTTGACATGGCCCTCGGAACCATCTCTTCCCAGAGTGGGAGTAACCACTGGAGGCAAACAGAAAACGCTGAGAACAGAATGTCCCCACTGAGGACCAGCTGTCAAATGCCTCAGCAACTTTATTGGGTTGATACCTCAGAAGTTGACCTTCGTCTTCTGTTGCCTTCCTAAGAAATGGGGGAGTGGAGCCGGGTGGCTATGTCACAGGCCTTTAATCCCAGCACTCAGGAGACAGAGGCAGGCATATCTTTGTGAGTTCAAGTTCAGCCTGGTCTACAGATCAAGTTCCAGGACAGTCAAGGCTACACAGAGAAACCCTGTCTTGAAAAACTTTAAAAAAAAAAAAAAAAAAAAAAAAAGGTGTAGTGGGAAATGTTGAGGCTACATATCCATCCGAAAATGGCTTTATTCTATCCTTCAACCTGGATGTTTGTTTGTTTGTTTGTTTAGTTAGTTGGTTTGGCTTGTTTTCAGACTTGTACTTTCCAGGCTAGCCTCAGACTTACTAACTGAAGGATGGTTTTGAATGTCTGGTCCTCCTGCTTCTAGATTGTTTATACTTGGATTAATGATGTTTTATGCAGTGTTGGGGATTGAATCCAGGGCTTCCTTCATGCCTGCTAGGCGAGTATTCTACCAACCAAACTGTATTTCCCCGCCTCCTCCGACCTGATTTTTGGCTGAGTCTAGGATTTTCACTTGAAAACCCCTGGAGTTCTCAGGCCCCTCAACAGCTGAGCACCACCCTCATCTCTTAACAGCCTTACCTGCGGGGCTAAGACGTCCTGCAGGACCACTGAGAGTGGGGCCTGCTTTGTAGACCAGGCTGGCCTCGAACTCACAGAGATCCGCCTGCCTCAGCCTCCCCGAGTGCTGGGATTACAGGTGTGTGCCACTGTGCCCAGCTCTCTTGTTACAGGGGACCTGGTATGCTCTTCTGGACTCTGAAGGCACTGTACTTACTCATATGCACAAACACACACACACACATACACATTAAAATGAAATAAACATATTTTTTTAAAAACCAGACAGTACTTCAGGAGCACATTCTTCGCTGAGTGAGTGCAGCAGGTCTATGCACACAGGACTCTGAAGACAGGAAGAGGTCTGATTTCCTGGCTGCCTATACAGGAGGGTGGCAGATGTGCTGGGGGGATGGAGCATGTCAGTGGAGGGTGAAGTGAAGACAGGTGGAGCTCACCAGGAAGGTGCAGGGGGAAAGAATGCCCTGGCCTCGGAAAAGCCAGGAAGTTTGGAGTGCCTGGTGGGGCCGACGAGAGATGTATTTCTGGGAGTGTCCGCTGTAGGTGTCCAGGAACGTCCCAGAGCTTAGCTGAGAGGATTTAGACCTGGGGACGACAGAGCCAGGTGTGTGTGAGCGGGTGGGGCACGGAGACTTGAGCCGCTGACGCAGTAGGGCCAAGCAGTGACGGGGTGGAGGGCAGCGGGGAGGAGGTTGACCTTTGGAGCTACTTGAGAAAGGGCTGGCTACTCACTCCTGGGATGTGTTCTCAGCTCATCCAGTGTGAACCCGGCCTACGTGGAGTCCGAGAAGCGCTCCCCGTAAGAAGCTCGGGTTCTGGGAAAAGTCCGATTCTAAAAACGGGAGGTCCGGGAGGCAAGCTGGCTCTGGAGGTGCAAGCAGGTCAGCGAGGATGCAGGCTCTGGAAACAAATGCATAGCCAGGTCCCGGAGGCGAGGGTTCTGGGGGCGGTTCTGGAAGCAAGGGGACCGCAGTAGCGCTCTGCTCCACAGCGCAGGGGAGAAAGCAGGCATTGTTCAAGAATCAGCACAAACACTTGTCCCTAACAAACCGTTTAAAAACCCCATTGTAAACATTTTTTGGAGCAGTCCTGGAGGGTCTCGTTGCCGGGGTGACGAGATAAAGCCCTGAAGTTCCTGCAGGGACCGCGGCCGCGCCCCGTCGCCGCCCCTAGCTCTGCTTGGCTCTAGTAACTTTCCCGCACCCACAGCAGCTAGCGTGGCGCATGCGTACCCTGCTCCGCGAGCGGCCCTGGTTGCTAGGGGTTACCGGATCCCTTGCCAGGAGCCCGCCTATGTCTCTCTCTGGTTGGTAGTAGTTGCCATCTGTCGGAGCAGTTGTCACCTCTAATTGGACAGCACCAAGTTTTGTAGGCGGGGCCCGCGCCCTGCAGCGCCGGTCAGTTGGACTCTCCAGGAGGGGACAGTCCGGGCAGCGCGGCTGGTCCTCCCTGGAGCACGAGAGACCTGCTGCTCGCGGCCTCTCGGGGTCAGCGTCCAGGCGGGCGGCGATGATCCTCAAGGAGAGGCCAGATGACCAAGGCGCTGGCGAGGACAGGGCCCGGCAGAAGGACGAAGGCAGCATCCGCAAGGTGGGGGCTGAGGAGGGGTGTAGGTCTCCAGCCTCTTGCCCCGTGCTGTGCAGCGCGGCCTTCGCGGCCTTTCCTTCCTGGGACCTGCTCCCCTGCAAGCCAGCTGGGGAAACTGAGGCCCGGAGGAGAGGCCGGAGGTGTTTCAAGCTCTGTGGGAATTCCAGTGGCGCAGCCAAGGTCTGGATGGTTTCTCTGAAGTTAGGGATCCAAGAAGTTGGTTCTGATGGGTGATAGCCCCTACTCCCTCACCACCACCATCCCAAGCAGGTGATTTTTTTTCTGACACCCGGAAAGCCTCCTTTCCCAACATTGCCCTCTGAGTGCATAGCTGCCGTAGTCCATTAGGTGTTAGATTGTAGCAACAGACAGCAGAAACCTTGCGGATTTCACAGGGCAGCCTGTCTTCTTGCCACTTTCCCAAACATAGACCCCTTTCAAAGTCCCTTATTCTGGGGATGAGTGTGCCTGGTCTGCCAGGAACACGGGGTTAAATAGGGGTAGAATGGAGACTTGTAAGTTCTTTGCTTAATGGGGTGTTATGTTGAACTCACTCTGCTGCCCCAGTCTGGGTATTTCCTAGGGGTCAGTGAGCAGTTTAGTTTCTCAGGGTTTGTTCAGGCCCTGGGGTACTCCTGCCCACTCCTGGGAGGCTGCTAAGCAGAGGCTCCTGTCACTACTCCCAGGTGTCTGCCATGGCACCCTGCCCTCCTTCCTCCCTGGTGTCAGACTACACAGTGTTGCTGGCTGAGTCTATCCAGCTTTTGTGTGTGTGTGGCTCAGGTCTCCGAGGGGAGCAGGAGAGGGAGGAGGCAACGGGACTTGGACAGATCTCTCAAGGGCTCTCTCCTACTTGGGCATGCCTAATGCCACAGTGACTAGCTGGCACTAGAGAGAGTGGGTGATGGGGAAGAGAGAGGAAAGGAAGGAGGGAGGGAGACAGAGCTTGCAACATGGACTCCGTGAACTCTTCCTCACTGGCGGCTGTGCTTTGCAGGTGCCCTTTGGAGGCTGTGCATGTTGCGTTGGGCAGCCTTCCTGTCATGAGTGTGGGACTCCCCTCAAAGAGCGAACTCAGTAGAGGGAGCCTGAGGAGGCTTAGGGTTATCCTGTTCCTGCTTTCTGTTCCTAGGCCTTTGTGGGGATAACTGACCCCTCCCTTTTGCTAATCCTGGGGGACAGCCCAGTTCAGGCCACTTTGGGTGGGACTTTGGGTGGGAAGGTTTGTTTCTCTGACCCCATCCCTGTCCTCTCTGAACACAGTCAGGCCCTGTCCTGGGTCACTGCTATTGGGGTGTCAAAGGTGGCAAGCTCTCCCAGAGTTTGGCATGAATGGAGGTCATCCACAGTTAGGTGGCCTTTGTTTCCAAAGGGTGGAGAGATTGCACCGGGAGAGAGCTGGTTACTCAGCATCTGTGGCCTCCCTGCTGGACACTTCCCTCAGCCCCGTGTGGAAAACTGGGTGTGGACCGTCAGCTGCCAGAACCCATCCAGCCCTACAGATCTGTCTCTGGCTTGCTTATCTTGCCTTTCTGCCAACACAGGTTAGGAGCCTGGCTTGGCCTCCTTCGGTGAACCAAGGTTAAGAAGGGGAAGGACAGGCCCAGAGCCTGGGGCTGGACAAGCCCAGAGTGACTGGCTGCTGTGCCTAGAAAGCCCAGAGTGCCTGGCTGCTGCAGCTCCCCAGTGGGTGGGGGAGGGGCAGGGGCCATAGGCCATCACTGAGCTGAGGCCTACAGCCCAGCTCATGTCTAGTCTTAGCTGCTCACCGGAACCTAGGCAACTAGAGCCTTGTAGTAGGATCTTGGGAAGCAGGTGTTTGTAGTTTTCTTAGTAGTTTTGAAGAGAGGAGATTACCGGGACCTCGGTTTCCCTCCTGCACAAGAAGGGATGGGCCCCAGAAGAAGGCAGTACAGCGTGGGTCCAGCGCTTTCCCCTGCCCTGCCCCTATGCTATCTTGTGCCAGCCATCCAGAGAGTGAGCCACCTGTCTGTGGTCACCCAAGGATGACGTAATGGCCTCCTTCTTTCAGAGTGACCCCGGGGGCCACTCCTGTGGGCGCTCTTCAGTGACAGGATCCTTTCTTAGAAAACTGGCTCTGGGGTGAGGGGCCGGAGCTACAGTAGAAGGGACTGCCTCCAGGAGCTCCATCCAAAGTGTAAGGTGTAAGCCTTGCTTAAACCTGTGCAAGGTGCCGGTGTTGTGGGCTGATGATACTCTTCTTTGCATGACTGTAAGCCATGCTTTGAATGCATGGCCAGTATTGGCACTGCCAGGATTTACACACACACACACACACACACACACACACACACACACACACACACA